>NC_044384.1:84943426-85254772 GCF_006542625.1 Nomascus leucogenys | reverse complement strand
GGGTCATGGAATGGCAGTGGCAGCGGGGGTGGTGGGGGCAGTGGAGGAGGCCGGCCTGAGGGGTCTCCAAAGGCAGCGGGTTATGCCAACCCGGTGTGGACAGCCCTGTTCGACTACGAGCCCAGTGGGCAGGATGAGCTGGCCCTGAGGAAGGGTGACCGTGTGGAGGTGCTGTCCCGGGATGCAGCCATCTCAGGAGACGAGGGCTGGTGGGCGGGCCAGGTGGGTGGCCAGGTGGGCATCTTCCCGTCCAACTATGTGTCTCGGGGTGGCGGCCCACCCCCCTGCGAGGTGGCCAGCTTCCAGGAGCTGCGGCTGGAGGAGGTGATCGGCATTGGAGGCTTCGGCAAGGTGTACCGGGGCAGCTGGCGAGGCGAGCTGGTGGCTGTGAAGGCAGCTCGCCAGGACCCTGATGAGGACATCAGTGTGACAGCTGAGAGCGTTCGCCAGGAGGCCCGGCTCTTTGCCATGCTGGCACACCCCAACATCATTGCCCTCAAGGCTGTGTGCCTGGAGGAGCCCAACCTGTGCCTGGTGATGGAGTATGCAGCCGGTGGGCCCCTCAGCCGAGCTCTGGCCGGGCGGCGCGTGCCTCCCCATGTGCTGGTCAACTGGGCTGTGCAGATTGCCCGTGGGATGCACTACCTGCACTGCGAGGCCCTGGTGCCTGTCATCCACCGTGATCTCAAGTCCAACAACAGTGAGTTTCTGGGGGCATGGTTGGGGGTGGCATGGCTCTGGTACACACCTGCTCCCAACCTTCCACTGAGCCTAGCTTAGGGTCTACTGCATGTAGGAGCTCCCACCCTAGGGGGTCCCAGCTGACCAGGGGTGCCCATGGGCTCAAGCTAGCCCCCAAACAGAGCCCCAGGCACCCAGCAGAGTCTTCCTGCCCCAGCTTCAGAAGCCCTTGACCCCAGCCTGCAGCTGCTGTTTGGACAAGTTAAGAAATTGGTATTTCTCAGGTGGGCCATAAGCATCCTGCCCAGCCGTGGCTCCCACCTCAAGGAAGTCCCCTGGAAGCTCGTGCTCCTCATCTTCCTCCCCTAAATTCATATTCGTGGAGTTGGTGCTCTGTCCTCCCCTCCCGTCGTCATGGGCAGCTCCTCCAGAACAGATATGTCAGAGAAGGAAGCCCTCCTTGGCAGTCAAGGCCAAGGCCAGGGCTGGAATTCTGGCCTAGCCCTCCCTGGCTTCATGACCTCTAGCTGGTCACTCCAACTCGGAGCCTTAATTTCCGAATCTGTAAAAAGGGAGCGGGAAACAGCTCAACAGCCTAGACAAGCCCGACCTGCGATCCCCAACCCGCAGCGGGTCCTCAGCTGTGGAGATGGACATTTGAGGGCTGGATCGCCAAGAGGGCCTAGCCTGGAATCAGTGCTTGGGGTGGGAGTGCTGGGCTAAGGGAGACTCCATCTCCCATCATTTGAAGCCCCAGACATGCTGCCCATCATGGCCCAAGAGAAGCGAGTGACAGCTTCAGAGGGTTTCCTGGTGCACGCAGCATTTAGAGAGCAAAGGCGTGGAAGCAGGACCCAGCACACAGCAGGGACCAGGAGCAGGGGCCTCCTAGAGCCCAGAGTGCAGGCTGGAGAGCAGCAATAGGAAATGCAGGAGGGGCCAGGCTCAGTGGGGTCACTGGAAAAGCATGAGACATTCTTAAAGGGGAGTCAACGTGGATATTTTGAGCCTCCTGGCCTGGGCTGACCATGGACAAGGGGCTTGCAGGAAACAGAGTGCTGAGCCCCAGATATCCAAGTTCTTGCCAGAGCTGGAGGAGCCAGGGGAGGCCTGCCAACCACCCTACCCACTCTTCTCATCCCTGGTAGGGTGCGGTTCCCACCTCTCAGCCTCAACCCTGGGCTCTAACTATCTAGGGACCCCCACTACCTGCCCCAATCTGAGGGGGATTCCCCGAAGGCGCAGGGGGAGGGGACTCCCATCTTCTGTTTTTCCTCCGTTTTCTTTCCAGAAAAAATGGAACAATAGCCCAGGCCCCTGCTCCCCACCCTCCCCACTGCTTCCTGCGTTTCCTGCTGCCCCTGAGCCGGCTTCCTGTCCCTGCTCCAGCCCCTGCTCCCTCCCTAGCCCAGCTGCCTGCAGGGGAGGAAAGAGCTGGGGGTGGAGGGCTTGCGGGAGGAAGGAGCCTGGAACTGCTCCCCCACTCCCCTCTAGTTCCCCTGCTTCCCTCTCAGAGTCTGGGAGGTGGTGGTAAAGGGCAGGCAAGGTGCCCTCAGCCTCCCTGAGCGTGGCATTTAACCTCGGAGACCCCAGTCCTAGGCCCAAGTTGCTGTCTGCGGGATTGGGGTGGGGGAGTCCCTGGGCTTGGGGGGGCACAGGCAGGAAACAATGGCATGATTTTCCTGGACAATGGGGGCCTTGTGAGGAAGCCTGGCGGGGAGAGGAGGGGGAATTCTCCAGGCCCACGAGTCACAGGACTGACCAGCCAGCCCGGCCTGGGCCTGACCTCCCCTAGTTCTCCCTAAAAGGACTCCCCCTCCTAAGTGGGAGACCTGGCCCAGGCCTCCCAGAAAGGAGAAGTAGGGACCACGGGAGGGAAGCGGAAGAGGCGTGAGCTGCCCAGGCCACTCCCGAGCCCCACAGAGGCCAGCCCAGGGAGGGAGCTGGTGGCCAGGTCCCTGTCAGAGGCCAGGGAGCCCTAAAGGGGCACTGAGAGCTTCCCCCAGCTTCGGGGTCTCTGGCCTATTCTCCTCTGGGTGACCCCTGACCTCCCATGCCTGGGGTCTACATCAGACACCAGAACAGCAGTTTGAGTTGGGACAATTGAAAGCACAGAGAGGAACTTGGAGAGAAAGCAGAGGATGGGGCTTAGCAGCTGGCAGAGCCAGGAGCGGGGAGGTAGCAGAAAGGCCACAAGTACAAAGAAGTCCTGAAACTTTGGGTGAGTTGCTGCCCCTCTCTGGGCCTCAGATTCCCCACCTGAAAAAGGTGGAGAGTGGCCACCCGGCTTGAGATACTGGAACAGCAGTTTGCCAGTCTGGGGTGCCACAAGTGGCCAGAGACAGGCCAAGAAGCAGCAAGTGTTGGTCTTCAAAGGGGAAGGTGGTCCCTGGCACCAGGGGAGGTGCCCATTTCCACGCCACCCACTGCCCCAGCCTGCTGTTTCCCCTTTGGAATGAGCTTGTTGTGGGGGGCTTGCGAAATGCTCAGGTCCCCAGCCTCCAGCAGCCAGACCGGAGGCTGTTGTGAAGCTGGCAGTAAGGAGTGACAGAGGAGGGAGAGAAGGGTGGAGATGCGATAAGTGCTTTAGGACAACCGGCCTTTAGGATGCTTCTGCCAGGTGGCAGCCCCCGTGCAAAAACTTTAAAAGTGTGGTCTTGTTTCATGCTCATGACAGCCATCTGAGGAGGGTTTTGTTGCCATCCTCAGCTTGATGAAGTGTTCAGGACTCGGCTCCAAGGTCTGGCTCAGAGGAGTGGGTAGATTTTGAGACCATTCTCTGGATTGGGAAAAATTGCAGGAAAATCTACTGGGCATGCCAGGATAGTAAAGGTGGTCATGGAGGGCACCTAGACATCAGGTAGAGCTGCTGAGGGGTAGCTGAACCAATTTGTCTGGCCTGGAGTTGCAAATGTGGAAGATGCCAGTGGGGAGAGGGAGCTGGTGGTACCTGGAAGAGGCTGAGTCAGCCAGGGGCAGTGGGCAGAGGTTGAGGAGAGGCCATGCTGTGAGAAGCACCAGTGCTGAAATGGCTGAAGGTGGAAGACACAGAAACACAGCCAAGCAGCCAGGGGCTGTGGGGACTGAGGATGGTGGGGCAGCAGGGATGGCTGGCAGCAGTGCCAGATGCCTCCTCAAGGCCCATGTGCCCTGGCCAGCAGCAGGATCAGGGCTTGTTGCTTTAAGCCCTGAAAAATGAGCACCCTGGTTCTGCCACCTCCTCTGGGAAGTCTTCCCTGACTCACCAGGCTGTATTAGGTGCCCTTCCCATCTGCCCCACCCCCTGTCCCCTATGCTGCCCCCATGACAGCCATGTCACACAGGGCAGGAGAGCTGAGAGGTGTGCCCTGATACGGGTCCAGAAACATGGTTGACTTGATATCGCTTCTCTTCCACAGTGCAGTTGGCTGTAACCAGAAAAGTAGAGGGGCCCTTCAGACCCTTCATGACTCTATGACTTTGTCCTCTTTCTATTCCTCGAAAACTTCTCTCATTTGAGCCATTCCTGTCCTGGTGAGAGATTTGCAAGTTGCTGCTTCTCCTCTTTGTACCAAGTACGGTGGCCCCATTTGGGTTAAAGCCATGAGCCCCTGCCAAGTCTGACCATCCACACCTACATTTACCCCAAGCTCCTCCTTTGTGGCCAAGAACCATCACTTTCTTGGACCCCACCCTTTCTCTTCCCTTCCAGCTGCATTGGTAGGTATCTTTTGGAGTCTTTGCCTTGGGAGTGGCTGCACTTGCCACAGTGTGATGTGGGCACTAAGGGCCTGTGGTACCTGCTGGGCTTCTGTTCTCACCAAGAGCTTCCCTCTTGCTCCCCACTCCAAGGGGGGTTCTGATTCACGCTCCTGCCTCAACAAAATGACAGGAGACTCACAGATCTCTCTTGAAATCAAAGCCATAAATGCCCAGAGCTGCCACCTTGCCAGTTTTGCTTCAGTGTAGTATTAGGGAAAAGCTAGAACACTGGTTTCAGAGCCACACAGACCAGGTTGTAATCTCTGCTGTATTTGTTGTATACCTCTGCCAAGTCATTTCCCTGCTTGGTTTCCTCATCTGTGAAATGTGAAAAATACTATTTAGCTCATAAATGGTTTTGAGTGCTAGGGTTGAGTGTAAAATGTCTGGCCTCAGCCAGGTGCGGTGGCTCACGCCTATAATCCCAGCACTTTGGGAGGCCAAGGCGGGCAGATCACCTGAGGTTGGGAGTTCGAGACCAGCCTGACCAACATGGAGAAACCCTGTCACTACTAAAAATACAAAATTAGTCGGGCGCGGTGGCACATGCCCATAATCCCACTACTCGGGAGGCTGGGGCAGGACAATCGCTTGAACCCAGGAGGTGGAGGTTGCAGTGAGCCAAGATCACGCCATTGCATTCCAGCCTGGGCAACAAAAGCAAAGCTCTATCTCAAAAAAAAAAAAAGAAAGAAAAGAAAAGAAAAGAAATGCCTGACCTCAAGTAGGTCCTCAAGATCTAGACCAAGTCACCTCTGTGCCCCCAGGACCCAGCCAGGATGTCCGTCAGATGAGTTTGCTCCCAGCTCTTACCCTGTCCCCACCACCTGATCCTGGAGCATCCACAATCTGGCCCCTCTTCTCTAGTTTTGCTGCTGCAGCCCATTGAGGGTGACGACATGGAGCACAAGACCCTGAAGATCACCGACTTTGGCCTGGCCCGAGAGTGGCACAAAACCACACAAATGAGTGCCGCGGGCACCTACGCCTGGATGGCTCCTGAGGTTATCAAGGCCTCCACCTTCTCCAAGGGCAGTGACGTCTGGAGGTGCGGCCCTCGGTGGGGCTGGACAGGGGCTGCTACGGGGCTGCAGAGGGCAGAGGTGGCTGCCTAAGTCTAGGGCTGGGCCAAGTCCAGGGACAGGGACCCAAACCACTTGGCTCCTAGTTGCTTTTGGGTGAAGTGGCAGTAAGGGGGTGGAGGTTGGGAGAGAAAAGGGAACACAAACCTGTTGTCTCGCCCACAGTTTTGGGGTGCTGCTGTGGGAACTGCTGACTGGGGAGGTGCCATACCGTGGCATTGACTGCCTTGCTGTGGCCTATGGCGTAGCTGTTAACAAACTCACACTGCCCATCCCATCCACCTGCCCCGAGCCCTTCGCACAGCTTATGGCCGGTAAGAGGACGGGGAGGGCAGGTGAGGTGCAGAGCTCCCTGGCCCAGGACACGTCCACCCACAGACCCCTTCTTATTCTGTCCCCGCTGCACGCCGTGCCCCTAGACTGCTGGGCGCAGGACCCCCACCGCAGGCCCGACTTCGCCTCCATCCTGAAGCAGTTGGAGGCGCTGGAGGCACAGGTCCTACGGGAAATGCCGCGGGACTCCTTCCATTCCATGCAGGAAGGCTGGAAGCGCGAGATCCAGGGTCTCTTCGACGAGCTGCGAGCCAAGGAAAAGGTGCGAGGAATCAAGGGACCCAGGGTTGGAAGGAGTGTCTCCCCGATCTCCCTGGGGCAGAGTCGGGGCGGGCGCTGCCGGGATCGGTGCCAGGCCGACCTCTCCACCTTCGCTGTCTCGGGCGCAGGAACTACTGAGCCGCGAGGAGGAGCTGACGCGAGCGGCGCGCGAGCAGCGGTCCCAGGCGGAGCAGCTGCGGCGGCGCGAGCACCTGCTGGCCCAGTGGGAGCTAGAGGTGTTCGAGCGCGAGCTGACGCTGCTGCTGCAGCAGGTAGACCGCGAGCGACCGCACGTGCGCCGCCGCCGCGGCACATTCAAGCGCAGCAAGCTCCGGGCGCGCGACGGCGGCGAGCGTATCAGCATGCCACTCGGTGAGGGGCGGGCCCCGGAGCGTCCCCAGCCATTGGCTGCGGGGGCGGGGGTGGAGCCTGGCCTGTGTGCTGACCGCGCTGGGATTGGTTTAGGGTGTTGTGGGTGGGCCCGTGAGGTGAAGGCTGGGAGGGGTGGGGTCAGGAGTGTTTTTTTCTGCCTGTGGGCGGGTTCTGGCGGAAGTATTTGCATGTCGGTCTGGGAGTGGCTGCGACCGGGAAGGGGTGGGGTTCACGAAAGTTCTGGGAAGGTCTAGGGGGCGGGGCGGGCCGGCGCCAGGGTATCTCCGACTCAGACAAGTAGCTTTGCTTATCCAGAACCAGGGTCTCAAGAAAGCAGTGAGGCTGGCCACAGTCTCATAGCCACCGTGCCGCTCCTCCCCATGTGGCCTGGGAGCTGGCCTTGGGCCCCTGCAGGTTGGGGTCCTGGCTCTCCTTCATCACAAACCTGAACCCTGCTCCCCCCAACCCAAACCCCAGACTTCAAGCACCGCATCACCGTGCAGGCCTCACCCGGCCTTGACCGGAGGAGAAACGTCTTTGAGGTCGGGCCTGGGGATTCGCCCACCTTCCCTCGGTTCCGAGCCATCCAGTGTAAGAAACTTAACCTCTCATGCCCCTCTCCTCCCCCCAGCCCCTTATTCTCTGTCAGACCTTATCCTTGGAGGTGGATCCCACTCACTAGCCTCTCTTCCTCCCCGCCCCCAGGCTCCTTGCCCTAGGTCTAGCCTGTTACCTCTGAACTCCCCAAGCAGCATTAATTTTACTTATTTTTGTTTAGTCAAATAATTGTATGACACTATGTACTACTAATTTTCTTAAATGCTTTGCTAATATTAATTTCTTGCAATAATTCTATTAGGTAGTTATTTTTATTGTTAATCTAAGTTTTATGGATGAGGAAAGTGAAAAAAGTAACTTGCTACACAGTTAATAAGTGGAAGAGCCAGAATCCAACCCAGGCAGTTGGTGTCAGTATCTGTACTAATTACTAAGCAGCAAACGTCAGCTGAAGGGCTAGATGAGATGCCCTACCCCACTGTTGGTCCCAAGACCCAAACCCATCTATCTTGCCCAAAGCTCACCCTGGGAATGGTACAGGGCCCAGCCTACTCCCCATACTCTAAAGGTTACCCCTGAAGCCTGACTGTGATGATGGAGGGAGGATAAAGATTATCTCCGATTTCATCGGTTTCCCCTGCAGTGGAGCCTGCAGAGCCAGGCCAGGCATGGGGCCGCCAGTCCCCCCGACGTCTGGAGGACTCAAGCAATGGAGAGCGGCGAGCATGCTGGGCTTGGGGTCCCAGTTCCCCCAAGCCTGGGGAAGCCCAGAATGGGAGGTAAGTACCTGAGTGCCCCCCAAACCCAGGATCATCTGCTTTCCCCAAGTCCTGAAATTCCTAAAGCACCCCTCCTTGCCCTCCCATCACCAGGAGAAGGTCCCGCATGGACGAAGCCACATGGTACCTGGATTCAGATGACTCATCCCCCTTAGGATCTCCTTCCACACCCCCAGCACTCAATGGTGAGTGGCCTTCCTCCCCCGACAGGATCTGGCTGAGCTCCTTCCGTGGGCACCTTGGGGAAGCCATGATAGGCTAGCAGGCAAAGAAGGAGTCCTGCCCTGGTTGCTCTTATTCTAGAGACTAGGAAACCAAGGCTCAGACAGGACAGAGCCGATCCTGGAACCCAGCTCTGACCTACAGGCCCACAATCAAGCAGCATATAGCCCAGGCCTCGGCTCGGGGCCCAGAGTCTCATCCCCTTGTTCAGACCTGGCCTACAAGAAGGCTCTTCCCTGGCCCTGTGGCAGCCCCTGTGCCTTTAGCAGGCTCCAGGGAGAAAAGAAAGACAGGAAGCCCACTCAGCATTTGGTACCCAAGGGAAGCTGGACCCAAATGGGGGAAGGAATCAGCCTGTGTGGGGTGGAGCCAGACAAGTGTCAGCCACACTGTGCTTCTCAGAGTCCCTTTTGGGAGCCTGTAGGTGAAGAAGAGAATGAGAAGGCCGAGCAGGCAGGATCCAGGACCCATTCTCAGCACATCCAGGATAGCTCGGGGCCTTTCTGTTCTCCACGATGGTAATTGCCCTACTGTGCCAGGCATTCCCTCCAAGCATTGATGAAGAGGGGCTACTATTACCCCATTTTGCAGATAAGGAAACTGAGGCTCTGAGAGGTGAAGTAACCTACCTCAAACCCCCAGCTGAGGATTTGAACCCAGAGAGGCTTCAGCTCTAATGCTCTCGTAGTGAGCTCAGAAGCTTTCACTTGAAGAAAGGGCTTCTCACGTACAGACTGCTTAGGAAGCCAGAGGGTCAGGCAGAGAGCAGGGCTCCAGCATCGCAGGGAGGAGGGCTCACTCAGCTCAACACTGCCCAGCTCTGACTGAGGCCAGAGAGTTACGGCCTCCCTTGCCTGTGGGTCCCTGTGCTAACCTAGGGACCATCTTCAGAGCCCCCACACCTGCTGCTCACAGCCAGAATGTAGGACCCACTTAGCTGCTCTCAGAAGAGTCCTGTTCAGCAAGCCATTTAAACTTACTCCTCCCATCCCACCCAGCCCAACGCCTCTACCATTCCCTGAGCTACACTCAATAGTCGTTAACAACAGCTAACCTTTGTTGGTTCTCTTCTATGTGCCAAGCAGTTCTGTGAGGGGAGTAGTAGTATTGGCCTCATTTTACAACAGAGGAAACTGAGGCATAGAGCGATTAAGTGGTTTGATGTAAGGCACCCAATAGAGCAGAGATTTGATCTGCTCTGTCTGACTGACCACAGAGGCAGAGCCCTGGGCCTCCGTCCGCCTGGCCATTTGCTGCTCCAGCAGCTGCACTACCCCCAGCATCTGTCCTGCAAGGAATGAACTGAGAACTGGAAGGCCAAGGAGGCTTCTTGAATTCACTTGCTTTAAAATGTACCAGACCAAATGGGCCAAAGGAGAACTTGAGAGCCTGTCAACCCAGGTGTGTAGGTTGAAGCAGGTCCTGACTGTTCCACAGAACCCTCTGGCCCTGAGCTCCCAGAAGCAGGGGCACAAGGGGCCTGGGCCCCATCGTTCTCAAGCTTGCCCCATGTTTTTTTATCCAAAGAATTTGTTAATTATTTATCAAGAGCAACTACTTATTAGCCCATATATTCATGAATAGTTCAGGTCAGTGACAAACTTCTAAGTAATTCAACCCAAAGAAATTCTTCATATTCCAAAATCACTTTGCATTCTGAGAGATAGCAGCCTTCCTCATCTCCTCGAAATATTTCATGGCATCATAACTTCCGTAGACATCTGTGCCAGTAGAAATCTGAAATGCCTTCTTTCTTAGTCCAGCCACAGCAAACTGAGAGAGCCGCAGCCCCCAGGGATACAACGAATGCTCCCACAATATGAAATTGCAGATGTGTGGCCAGAAGGCCACACGTCTGAGGTTTTGTGAAAGCACTGGAAACCATGGTAGTTACTGTTCTTGATAAGTATGTCATCCTCAACACCAGTGCCCTTCCTGGCTGATGAAGAAATGGATTGCCACTTGCCCCGAAAGGATGTCAGCTGCCTCAGCTCAGTGGCTGGCTGAGCATCTGGTTCTCCTAGCCCAATCCCACACTCCATGCATCATCTGGGTCTGTGAAAGTACATGACATTGACCTCACAGCCACCCCCAGAAACCCAGCTAAGAATCAAATAATGGGGCTTCACAGAGGTCCCAGACCCTGTGAGATGATCCCCGGCATAAGCCATACCACTGGAGAGTCACACACCCCCTCACCCTGTCCCCAGTGGGCTGTTCTGGTCCCTGGAGAGCTGGCTGCAAGGAGTGGCACATTGGCAGGGTGCACTCAGCTACACTGATAGCAGCTGCCCTGTGAAGCTTGTTGCCTTGGAGCCAATAACTATGTGGCCGTGTCCTCCCTGTGAGGCCTCACAGAAGCAGTTTTGCCTCTATCTGTCTATCTTTGGGTCAAGAAGAGTCACGCAGCTTTCTCCTAAACAACAGAGTTGCTAACTCTTGCTGCCAGGAAGCTTAGAGGCAGATTCAAATCCTAGCTGGATTATGTTGATCAAGTCACTTACACTTCAGAACCTCAGTTTCTCAGGCCATTGACTGCAGGAACTTCTGCTCACTCTCATTTTGTCTGTTGGACCTTATCTTCTCTTCCCTTTGTCTCATTTCTCTCTTTTATTTTTTTAAAGACAGAGTCTCATTCTGTCACCCAGGCTGGAGTGCAATGGCAGGATCATGGCTTACTGCAAACTCTGCCTCCCAGGCTCAAGTGATCCACCTCAGCTTCCTGAGTAGCGGGGACTACAGGTGCATGCCATGCTTGGCTAATTGTTGTATTTTTTGTAGAGATGGGGCTTTGCCATGTTGCCCAGGCTGGGCTGGGGCTTAAGTAGTCCACCCACCTCAGCCTCCCAAAGTGCTGGCATTACAGGTGTGAGCCACCACACCTGGCTTTCTCTTGCTATTTTTTTTTTTTTTTTGAAAAGGAGTCTTGTTCTGTCACCCAGGCTGGAGTGCAGTGGTGTGACCTCGGCTCACTTCAGCCTCCACCTCCCACGTTCAAGCAGTTCTCCCTCAGCCTCCCCAGTAGCTGGGATTACAGGCATGTGCCACCATGCCCAGCTAATTTTTTTTTTTTTTTTTTTTTTTTTTTTTTTTTTTTTTGAATGAAGTGTTGTTCTGTTGCCCAGGCTGGAGTGTAGTGGCGCAATCTCGGCTCACTGCAACCTCCACCTCCCAGGTTCAAGTGATTCTCCTGCCTCAGCCTCTGAAGTAGCAGGGATTACAGGCGTGTGCCACAACACCCGGCTAATTTTTGTATTTTTAGTAGAGGCGAGGTTTTACCACGTTGACCAGGCTGGTCCCGAGCTCCTGACCTCAAGTGAGCCACCTGCTTCAGCTTCCCAAAGTGCTGGGATTACAAGCGTGAACCACCGTGCCCAGCCTAATTTTTGTATTTAGTAGAGACGGGGTTTCTCCATGTTGGCCAGGATGGTCTCTATTTCTTGACCTCATGATCCGCCCACCTCGGCCTCCCAAAGTGCTGGGATTACAGGTGTGAGCCACCGCACGTGGCCAACTCTTTTTTTTAAACATGATTTCCCCTCTTCTGTTTAAACTCATTGTAAATGATCACTTCTTCACCTGCGAAGTGGGGGTGATAATGATAACCTCATGTGGTTGGTGCAAGGATTACAAAAATGGATTCTTCATCAAACAAGGATTTGCATTTTTTTTTTTTTTGAGACGGAGTCTCGCTCTGTTGCCCAGGCTGGAGTGCAGTGGCGTGATTTTGGCTCACTGCAAGCTCCGCCTCCTGGGTTCATGCCATTCTCCTGCCTCAGCCTCCTGAGTAGCTGGGACTACAGGCGCCCACCACCACACCCGGCTAATTTTTTGTATTTTTAGTAGAGACAGGGTTTCACCGTGTTAGCCAGGATGGTCTCGATCTCCTGACCTCGTGATCCTCCCACCTGGGCCTCCCAAAGTGCTGGGATTGCAGACGTGAGCCACCGCGCCCGGCCCAGGGATTTGCATTTTAAGAGCCAGGCATCAACATGTTAAACACTGCCCTGACCTCATCTGATGGAGGCAGACTCATAAACAAGTCCAGTAGCACCTGTATGAGGCATAACGTGAGCAATAACTGTGCAGGTTCAGGGAGATTCTGGGAGGGCTTCACAGAGGAAGTGACATCCCAGTGAGTCTTGGATGGTGCATAAGAGGTCACTGAAAGCTGAGGTAGGAAAGGTCAGCCAGCCAGAGTGAATAGTGTGTGCACAGGCATGCAGCTCACCATACCCAAGGAAAAGGCAACCTGGCTGAACTCTGAGAAGAGTTGAGAGCCAAGGAGTCTCAGCACTGGGGCTACAGACAGGGGCCAAGGCATATGGGTCAATAGATGTTGATTGAATGAATGAGTGAATGAAGCTGGAAGTGATACGTAGTTTTTAAGCAGAGACCTGTCTTTAACAGGTTTGCATTTTAGAAGGATTCCCGGCCGGGCACAGTGGCTCAAGCCTGTAATCCCAGCACTTTGGGAGGCCGAGGTGGGAGGATCATGAGGTCAGGAGATCGAGGCCGTCCTGGCTAACACAGTGAAATCCCGTCTCTACTAAAATTACAAAAAATTAGCCGGGCGTGGTGGCAGGCACCTGTAGTCCCAGCTACTCGGGAGGCTGAGGCAGGAGAATGGCGTGAACCCCGGAGGCGGAGCCTTGCAGTGAGCCGAGATCGCGCCACCGCACTCCAGCCTGGGTGACAGAGCGAGACTCCGTCTCAAAAAGAAAAAAGAAAGAAGGATTCCCTTGTCCCTTCAGTGGCAGTGGCCGGGGAGGGAGTTGGGTGAGGTAAGAGGCAGAGAGTCTGAGTAAGGGTTGGGGCTGACAGAAGGGACTGTGAGCTGAGTCCTGGTTCATAGTAGAAGCTCATTTTTCCCAGCCTTGTATTTCTTCCTCCCGACCTCCAACCCACTGTTGCACTCCAGGCAGGAGGGGAAAGGCAGAGGGACAAGGCCAGGGAGGGCTTCAGAAGACCAGCCAAGGAGGCCAAACTTTCTCCTAGTGACAGTGGAGAGCCATAGCAGTTTCTAGAGCCAAGGAGGGATCTGATGAAATCAGGGCTTGTGAGAGCCCGTCCTAGAGTCCCTCGTCCTTAATGAGGGGTTCCCCATCCCTGCCCAAGTGATGTAGAATGGAGTCAGGCCAACCCTAGACTGGAAGGTAGGACACTAGTGTCTTGAAATCTAGGGCAGAGTCTGGTTGGGAAATGGTGGAGAGGAAAGGCTCTACTGCCCTTGCCTGGGGCGAGTCTGGCTCCACCTTTCACTGGCTGTACAGCTCCACACAAACCCTCAACCTCTGAGCCTAGAACCCCTGGGGCATGAGGATCAGACAACATAGTGCCCCTATGTCATTCAGCTCAGGCCTGGCACAAATACGTACTCTGTAAATTAGCTGTGACCTTGGGCAAGGTACTGACCCCTCTGAACCTCATTTTCCTCCTTTCTAGAATAGAGACAGGGATTTGTGCCCTCAGGACTGCCATGTACCTTAGAGTTGACTGTGTGCATCTTACAAGCTACAGCTGGAGTGGGGGTGGGTGGGCAGAAGGGGCAGGGATGCCCAGCCAGGAAGCTGGTGGGCACAGAGCACAGGGCGCTGATCCCAGTCAGTGGGACCTGCCATGCCCCTGGGCCTAGAAGTTGCCCCTGGCAGGCCACGGAGACCCACCGTGACCTGGCCCCAGCCTGCCTCCACTGGGACTGCCCATCCATCTTTGGGGTCTGGGGTCGCTGGCTGCCGTTGGGCTTTGCTGCCACTTCCTCCACCTGCACTGCCCTCCCCTCCCAGCACCCATCTTGTGAAAGGCTGGAATGTGGGTGTATGATGGGGAGGCCATGGGACCTGTGGGACCTGTGTGACCAGGGGGACCAGGGAAGATGCTAGTAGAGGGCAGAACTCAGTCCTTGTTCCAAGACCACGGAGAGGTCTTGGGCCCTCACCCAGAAGATGCACCGGCCACGCCCTCACCTGTGCCACCTCCGCCCGTAGGTAACCCCCCGCGGCCTAGCCTGGAGCCCGAGGATCCCAAGAGGCCTGTCCCCGCAGAGCGCGGTAGCAGCTCTGGGACGCCCAAGCTGATCCAGCGCGCGCTGCTGCGCGGCACCGCCCTGCTCGCCTCGCTGGGCCTCGGCCGCGACCTGCAGCCGCCGGGAGGCCCAGGACGCGAGCGCGGGGAGTCTCCGACAACACCCCCCACGCCAACGCCCGCGCCCAGCTCGACCGAGCCGCCCCATTCCCCGCTCATCCGCTTCTCACTCAAGACGCCCGACTCCCCGCCCACTCCTGCACCCCTGTTGCTGGACCTGGGTATCCCTGCGGGCCAGCGGTCAGCCAAGAGCCCCCGACGTGAGGAGGAGCCCCGCGGTGAGTGGCCTGAGGCCGGCCTGCTTCGCAGATGGGAGACGGGGGTTCCCAGGGAGGGAAGAGTGGCTGGTGGGGACATGCAAGGAGGCAAGGCCGAGACCACAGTCATCAGCTGGACCCTGAACCAGGCGCTCGGGGTACTGAAGACGCATGTAGGGAGCAGAGTTCTAAGTTCAGCTATCAGGTGGTCCAGGCAGGTGGGGGCGATGCCTGCTGTGAAATAACAGAAGTAATCGGGCCAGGCGGTGGTGCACGCCTGTGATCCCAGCACTCCGGGAGGACCACGTAAGCCTTGAAAGGTTGAGGGTGCAGTGAGTGGTGATCATGACACTGCACTGCAGCCTGGACGACAGAGCATATATGTAGTCATAATAGTAGCAAACTCCTGGCCCCTTACTTGTGCCAAGTACTGTTTGCAAGGCTTTCCCGAAATGGTCTCATTTAGTCATAACAACTAGAAAACTAAGTGCTCTTAGATGCCCATTTTTAGATGAGGAAATTTAAGGCACAGAGATTAAGGGACCCACAGCTCCCACAGCTAGTAAGTGGCAGGGCCAGGATCCACATCCAGGCCAGCCCGCTCCAGAGGCCTCACTCCTAACCATTACAAAAAACAGGCACCGCGAAGCAGGAAGGGCCGTGGAAGTTGAGTCAAGTAGGTCACTGTGCAGATGGGGAAACTGAGGCCCAGAGCACGACAGTGTCTTGGGGACCTCAGCAGTTGGGGGTTGCCTGACCCTGTGCCCCTCCTATATCCTCACAGGAGGCACTGTCTCACCCCCACCGGGGACATCACGCTCTGCTCCTGGCACCCCAGGCACCCCACGTTCACCACCCCTGGGCCTCATCAGCCGACCTCGGCCCTCGCCCCTTCGCAGCCGCATTGATCCCTGGAGCTTTGTGTCAGCTGGGCCACGGCCTTCTCCCCTGCCGTCACCACAGCCTGCACCCCGCCGGGCACCCTGGACCTTGTTCCCGGACTCAGACCCCTTCTGGGACTCCCCACCTGCCAACCCCTTCCGGGGGGGCCCCCAGGACTGCAGGGCACAGACCAAAGACATGGGTGCCCAGGCCCCGTGGGTGCCGGAGGCGAGGCCTTGAGTGGGCCAGGCCACTCCCCCGAGCTCCAGCTGCCTTAGGAGGAGTCACAGCATACACTGGAAGAGGAGCTGGGCCAGCCTCTGCAGCTGCCTCAGTTTCCGCAGGGACCCCACCCCCCTTTGGGGGTCAGGAACACTACACTGCACAGGAAGCCTTCACACTGGAAGGGGGGCCTGTGCCCCCACACCTGAAACCTGTAGGTCCCCCCAGCTCACCTGCCCTACTGGGGCCCGACACTGTACCCAGCTGGTTGGGAGGACCAGAGCCTGTCTCAGGGAATTGCCCGCTGGGGTGATGCAGGGAGGAGGGGAGGTGCAGGGAAGAGGGGCCGGCCTCAGCTGTCACCAGCACTTTTGACCAAGTCCTGCTACTGCGGCCCCTGCCCTAGGGCTTAGAGCATGGACCTCCTGCCCTGGGGGTCATCTGGGGCCAGGGCTCCCTGGGTGCCTTCCTGCTGCCCCAGCCAGGGTTGGAGTCTTAGCCTTGGGATCCAATGAAGCCAGAAGCCAAATAAACTCAAAAGCTGTCTCCCCACATGTAGCCTGTCACCTTTCTTGGAGGTAACCAGGTGACCCAACCTATTGGTGTCCTGATGCCCCAACAATAGGCAGTTGGATGCCTTGCACTGCCTCCCTCTCCTGGGACCAAATCCACCAGCCTTGGTCAGTCATTCAAGGCTCTTCTCGGCCAGGTGCGGTGGCTCACTCCTGTCATCACAGCACTTTGGGAGGCCGAGGCTGGCGGATCACATGAGGTCAGGAGTTCAAGACCAACCTGGCCACATGGTGAAACCCCATCTCTACTAAAAATACAAAAATTAGCCAGGTGTGGTGGTGCATGCCTGTAGTGCCAGCTACTCTGGAGGCTGAGGCAGAAGAATTGCTTGAACCTGGAAGGTAGAGGTTGCAGTCAGCCAAAATCGCGCCACTGCACTCCAGCCTGGGCAACAGAGCAAGACTCCGTCTCAAAAAAAAAAAAAAAAAAAGCGTAGGCCGGGCGCGGTGGCTCACGCCTGTAATCCCAGCACTTTGGGAGGCTGAGACGGACAGATCACAAGGTCAGGATTTTGAGACCAGCCTGGCCAATATGGTGAAACCCTGTCTCTACAAAAAAAAAAAAATACAAAACTTAACTGGGCGTGGTGGCAGGCGCCTGTAGCCCCAGCTACTTGGGAGGCTGAGGCAGGAGAATAGCTTGAACCCAGGCGGCAAAGGTTGAGTGAGCTGAGATTGCACCACTGCACTCCAGTCTGGGCGACAGAGCAAGACTCCGTCTCAAAAAAGATAAAGAGTAGTAAGTTCCACCCACCTCCCAGTATGGTGACTTGCCATGGCATCTGGCACCCCTGACAGTTCTCTTCACACTGCCATGGGGGCTCTGGCACTCCCACACCATACCCTAGGGCAGGGTCCCTTCCTCGGCCTCTGTCCTCAGCTCCTCTGAGGTTAGGAGTTGGAACCCGGGCTCCCCCTTCCCCTCTCCCAGGTGCCCCATGGCAGCCAGACTCTGTGTCTGCAGTTCAGGGGCAGGGAGTCAGGAGGGCAGGCACAAAGGGTTCTCGGGAAGAACTGGCAATCGGGCGCAAGGGTATCATCTGCTCAGGTGCTCTGGGCACCCTGGAGTCCTCTCCCCACCTCCCACCCCCACCTGATCCTTCCCAGCTGCCACCATTCCTCTCCCACCAAACCGCCCAGGCCAAAATCACTCCATCCACGACACCTACAGTAGCCCAGCATAGGTCTCCCTGGACCACATTTGTCCTCAAGGGCCTGTGTCCTTATCCTCCCTTCACCCCCAACTGTCCCCCGCCACAGCCAGCCCTCTGTTCCTCTCACACCCCAAGCTCGTTCCGACGTTCACTGGCCTCTTTCTCCTCAGCTGAAATGTCACCTCCTTAGCGGAGCTTTCCCAGTGAGATAACCCCCCACCCCGCAGAGCTCTCCCATCACCCAGGGCTTTTCCTTCATGGAACTCATGACAATGGAGGTTGCCATGTTTCTTTGCTAAGAGGTTTCTTATGAAAACACCAGGAAAGAAAGGACCTTGTGCCTGTCCTCTTCCCTAAGCACTTGAATGAATGAATGAACGAATGAATGAATGCAGTATGGGTGCTTGAGTGAGCAGGACCTTGAATAAGTGTGAGGTCCTCTCTAGGCTTCAGCTTCCTCCACCTCCTCCCCTCACCGCAGCCACCTTCCTTCACCCATCCCCACCATCCCAGCTGCTGTGAAATGGGCAAATGTCTTGCCTCCAGGACCTGGGAAGGGTGATGCAGCTCACCTCCCTCCTGTTCACACCCCAGCCACCCCAGCCAGGTCCCAGCCACCCACACAGCACCTCCTCCTGGCCCTGCCCTGCCCAGCCCCTCCCAGGTGCCTGAGGTGGAGCCGCCAGTTCCCACAGCACCCCAGCGGCCTGCCATGGGGGGTCTAAGGCCCTGGGCCCGATACGGGCTCCTGGTTGTGGCCCATTTGCTGGCCCTGGGGCTTGGGGCTGTGGTGTTCCAGGCCCTGGAGGGGCCTCCTGCATGCAGACTTCAGGCTGAACTCAGGGCAGAGCTGGCAGACTTCCAGGCAGAGCATAGGGCCTGCCTGCCACCTGGAGCTCTGGAAGAGCTGCTGGGCACTGCCCTGGCCACCCAGGCCCATGGGGTCTCCAGCCTGGGCAACAGCTCAGAGGCCAGGACCTGGGACCTTCCCTCAGCCCTGCTCTTCGCTGCCAGCATCCTCACCACCACAGGTAAGAGAGCCAGGCAGCCAAGTTGGGGGGCGTAACTCTTGAGGCCATCACTCCCTGGGGGCTTTGGGGTTCATGCAGCCCTTCAGCCCCAAAGAGCCAGATGGAGCCCAGGCCCTGTGAAGCCCGACATCACAGCTGTGGCTCCCCACCAACACACCCCAACTGGTGCCTCCACTTCAGCTGCCAGGAAGGGTGTGTCCTCCTCAGTCCCACCCCAGGCACCCTTTGAGACCCAGGAGAGCTGCCCAGATGCCACAGCCTGTGGCCAGATAGGGGATACAATACAGTGGGATGGATTCTTGGATGGAAGCAAATAGAAGGAAACTGGGAAGGACAGATCAGGACCATGGCCTCGGGTGGGGGAGTGAGGAAAGATGGGGAGGAAGTCGGCATGAGATGCTTGTGGACCAGGAGGGCACAGACAGGGATGAGGGATTCCTGCAGAGAAATCGCGTGGGCACATGCCCAGGGAAAAGCAGCAATGGGACCCACAGCCCTGGGTTTTCATATTTTTTGCCCCACAAAATGTCTCAGTATTTTTTGAATTGGAACTTGTATTTCCAACTTTTTTTTTTTTTTAAACGGAGTCTGGCCCTGTCACCCAGGCTGGGGTGCGGTGGTGTGATCTCCGCTCACTGCAACCCCCACCTCCCGGGTTCTAGCAATTCTCCTGCCTCAGCCTCCTGAGTAACTGGGACTACAGGCATGCACCACCATGCCTGGCTAATTTTTGTGTTTTTAGTAGAGACGGGGTTTTGCCATGTTGGCCAGGCTGGTCTCAAACTCCTGACCTCAAGTGATCCACCTGCCTCAACCTCCCAAAGTGCTGGGATTACAGGTGTGAGCCACTGTGCCCAGCCTGTATTTCCAATTTCTTTTGGAAAATCAGGAAACCTACTCACACTGAGCCAGAATCCCTGCAACGCAACATCCTGACCGGAGCAGAATGGGGCCTGCCCTTTGGATACAGCTCACACTCTCCAGTGCACCCCTGTCCCCACCACTCCTGTTTGTCTCCCATCTATCTGGCTCCAGTAGGCATGTGTGTTTGCAGCTCTGTATTAGCTGATCCTGTTCTCCCAGCACACCCCACACTCCCACCCCTCCCCGCCTGGCACATGCCCTCTCTCGCCCATGCTGCCTCTTTGCAGCCCTTCATGATTTGCCTGCCTGACTCCCCCACCAGAGGGGGCAGGACCTGGGCTGACTCAGATCCCAGTACAAAGCCTGGCACACAGGACATGACACACATTTGGGGAAAGAGTGGATGATATTCCAACAGCTGTGGAATCGGGAGTGTCTGTTAAGGGCAGCGCAGTTCTCGGAATTGTCCCAGCTACAAAAGGCCTGAGGAACTGTCTTCTTTCATCCTTTCATTTTCCAAAAAAGAGAAGAATGACCCAGAGAGGGTAAGGGATCTCCTGAGAAAGGGGGGGGGCAGAGCCAGCTAGAACCTGGGCCTGGCCAGTTCAAGGCCACCAGAGGGCAGCCTTCTGTGGAAGGCGGTATTGGGGTAGGCAGGGACCCCAACAGACATGGCACTCAGAGCTCTCACTGTCCACTGACTCTCTCTTCTCCAGGTTATGGCCACATGGCCCCATTATCGCCAGGCGGAAAAGCCTTCTGCATGGTCTATGCAGCCCTGGGGCTGCCAGCCTCCTTAGCTCTCGTGGCCACCCTGCGCCATTGCCTACTGCCTGTGCTTAGCCGCCCAGGTGCCTGGGTAGTGGTCCACTGGCAGCTGTCACCGGCCAGGGCTGTGCTGCTGCAGGCAGTTGCACTGGGCCTGCTGGTGGCCAGCAGCTTTGTGCTGCTGCCAGCGCTGGTGCTGTGGGGCCTTCAGGGCAACTGCAGCCTGCTGGGGGCCGTCTACTTCTGCTTCAGCTCGCTCAGCACCATTGGCCTGGGGGACCTGCTGCCCGGCCACGGCCGTGGCCTGCACCCCATGATTTACCACCTGGGCCAGCTCGCACTTCTTGGTAAGTCCAGCCACCTAAGAGCATGTGGGGGAAGGGGGAAGAGGAGCCTGGACTAGGACTCCCCTAAATCACTGGGGGGCTGGGCCTTGCAGGTGGAGTGACCCCACTCCAAGGCACGGTGTGGGAGGGGTAGTCGAAGAGCTCTGGTGGCAGTGTTGAGAAGGGGGCAAGTGGCGCCAGCTGCCAGGGCAAGTCACCGTGCTGGGAGGTGGGGGGGAGCATCACCAGAACCCAGGCACTGCCCCAGCACCTTCTCCTCCCCAGGTTACTTGCTTCTAGGACTCTTGGCCATGCTGCTGGCCATGGAGACCTTCTCTGAGCTGCCACAAGTCCGTGCCATGGGGAAATTCTTCAGGCCCAGTCCTATGACTGCTGAGGACCAAGGTGGCATCCTAGGGCAGGATGAACTGGCTCTGAGCACCCTGCCGCCCGCGGCCCCAGCTTCAGGACAAGCCCCTGCTTGCTGAAGCGTTAGGTGACCGAGTTCAGCTCCTGGAAGGTGGCGGCACCTGAGGAGGAAGCAGCCAGGAGTGGCTGGGGACGAATCTGGAGATGGGGCCATGGTGGGGGTCGGCGGGAGGCCTCGGGGAATACTGTGTTAATCATAAAATGAGCAACGACTTCAAGTATTTCGAATGGGACTTCCCTGAGCCACCGGCCACCATCCCAGGAAGGCCGAGGTCCAGCCTCCGCTGGCCCTGGGAACCTCGAAGCCACACCGCCCGGCTTAGGATGGCAGAGCCGCTCTCCTCAGCCTCGGCCCACTCTCCTCCGCCTATTCAGAGCCCAGGTGGAGCGAAGAAAAGGCCGGCGCTGGGGTAGCCTCGTCCAACTTTATTGCTCTGGAGAACAGGAGGGCAAGCCGGCGCGGGGCGGCAGTGCCCAGGCATCCCTTTCCCCGAGGCCGCCGGCCCGGCAGTGCCGTCGGGGAGGACCCCGCACCCGCCGCGAGCGCGCACACATCCTCGGTGACAAATAAATACAGCGGCCGCTCCGCCCGTGGGGTCGGGGATCCGCCCTGCCCCGTACTCGGAAGGGCGCCGGCGGCCCCTAGCGGACACGCGCGCGGCCTCCGGGACGGCCGGATCCTCCGCAGCGCAGGCCCGGGGCTGCGGCAGACGCCGGAGGCGCGAGAAGTTACGGGCCACTCGGGCCGGCGGCCTCAACTCAGCACGCAGCGTTCCCGCCGGCTCAACTGCCGGCTCAGCTTGCGGCGCCGCTGTTCCAGGCCGCGCTCCAGGCGCTCGTCCTCCTCCAGGGCGCTGGGGGGAACGGGTTCGAGTCAGCGCGCCGTTGGGCGGGGTCCACACCCAGCCCTCTGCGGGAGCCCGTCCCGGACCCTCCCAACTCCCAGCGCCGCCCAGCGCCACTCACATCCGCTCCTTGTGGTCCAGGTCCCGGACTAGCTCGTCGCGCTGGTTCACCAGCGATACTAGCTCCTCCAGTAGGAGCTGCTCTCGGTGCTGCTGAGCGGACGTTTTCTGCCAGTCTGAGGGTCGAAGCGGCTAAGCGTCAGGAGGCGCGGGCCCAGCGCTGTGCCGCCTCCACCCTGGCTCTGTCCTGCCTCCCGCCCACTGAGCCCATGTCCCACCTTCGATGGCCAGCATGGCCCGCAGCTCGCGGCTCAGCAACTCGAACCTTCGCTCCAAGTCCTGCTCCTCGATGCTGGAAGGTTGGGGGCGGGGGTGGCGGCAGGTCAGGAAAAGGGGCGTAGGGAGAGAGTGCCCAGGGCTCTGGCCACTCCCTGACCCCATCCCACCTCCCCAGCAGTTCCCCCAGGGCAGGGCTGACCGCAGCGCTATCCTCCAGTCTCCAGACCACATTATCTCTTTTCTTCTGTTTTCTCCAATTGCTGGGTGTTTGTGTTGCCCCTCCCACACACACCCCAGAAGGACCCCCGAAGGATTATTTGGATGAACAGTCCTCATAAACAGGAAGCACTGGCTACAGTTATTCTGAAAAATGATCCCAAACGCAAAAGGGAGACAAAGCTGTCTCCACCCGGCAGGATGACAAAGGCAATGGCCGCAGAGTGGCTTCGGACCCCACATGGGAACCAGATCAGATCTCTCTGGGCTTCTGTTTTCCTTACTGTAAAGGAACAGGGTGACACTGGGGAATTCAGCCCTCACCTTCCTGGGCCTCAGTTTTCTGTTTTCTTTTTTTTTTTTTGAGTCGGAGTCTCCCTCTGTTACCCAGGCTGGAGTGCGCGATCTCGGCTCACTGCAATCTCTCAACCCTGGGAGGGTTCAAGCGATTCTCCTGCCTCAGCCTTCCCAGAAGCTGGAACTACAGGCGCCTGCCACCACGCCCGGCTAATGTTTTGTATTTTTAGTAGAGACGGGGTTTCACTGTGTTAGCCAGGATGGTCTCAATCTCCTGACCTTGTGATCTGCCCGCCTCGGCCTCCCAAAGTGCTGGGATTACAGGCGTGAGCCACCGCACCCAGCCGGTTTTCTTATTAGTAAAAATAATTCCAATTTAAGAGTTTTACCCTTAATTTTGTTTTAATTTTTATTTTTTGAGACAAGAGTCTCGCTCTGTTGCCCAGACTAGAGTGTAATGAATGTCTGATCTCGGCTCACTGCAACCTCTGCCTCCCGGGTTCAAGTGATTCTCCTGCCTCAGCCTTCCAAGTTGCTGGGATTACAGACGCGTGCCACCATACTTGGCTAATTTTTGTATTTTTAGTAGAGATGGAGTTTCACCATGTTGGCTGGTCTTGAACGCCTGACCTTAGGTGATCCGCCTGCCTCGGCCTCCCCAAGTGCTGGGATTACAGGCATGAGCCACCGTGCCTGGCCAGTTTTACACTTTAAACAGCAATTTGGTTAGGACAAAAACAGTAAGATGGAAGAGGAATCATTTGTCAAAAAGATCTCTGTAGGAAGAAGAAAGTAGTGAAGAACCCTAACCAAAGTAGCTAAGAGTCCCTCTGCTCTCCTAGCCCGGGGCCAGCACTCACAGCAGCTGCAGCTGGTCCTGCCTCCGGATGAGAGCATTCTTCTTGTTGACCAGGGTGAACCACTCCTGGATCAGCACCTCCTCCTGCAGCTTGTTGGCACCTGCATTGGACAGGGACAGTCACCAGGCCTGCCCCCTGCCCCCGGTGTCAGGGTAGGGCACCTGGGGGTTGGGGGAGGGGTTTGCTCCCTTATGACATCCCAGAAGCCAGAACTGTGTGCCTCGAGGAAGCCACTTCAGGGCCTCAGCATGCCTGGCTGTAAAATGGGAACGCTGACGCCAGCCGTGCCTCCTCTCAGCTCCTCCCAAGGTCAGGAACAGCTGCAGGGCCGGACAGACCTAGTGGCATGTGTTGGGGAAGGCACCCCCAGATGTATGCCCCACCTGACTCCATGAGGCTCCTCAGCTGCGTCTCCACCTCAGCTGCCCGCCCATCTATCTGCCTCTGCTCCTGTTCCAGGGCCTGCAGCTCTGCACACACATACTGACTTGTGTCCTGGAACCGTTGCTGGGGATGGAAAAGGCAGAGAACAGGGTGGACTCAGCCCAGGCTCTGAATAGGAGATGCTCACCCATCAGCTCCTCCCACTTAGCCCTCCTTACCAGCCCAGCCTCCTCCCCTGGGCTTGGGGGTGGCTCCTCTGACGGGGGACTCCCACCTGCAGACAGAGATGATGATAAGGCACCCCCTAACCACCACCCCCCCCCAGGAAGTCCCCAGTCCAGGCTTTGTGAGCAGCCTGAACTGAGATGGTCACCACTCCTGCTACTCACCAGGGGGCTGTTGAGAGGCTGCAGCTGTGGGTGGGCCCGGGGCAGGGCTGGGGTCAGGGGCCTGGCCTTCCTGTGGAAGAAGGGGCCGGTGAGGGCTGGGAGGGGTTTCCCGCCAGCCTGGGCCTGGGGCCAGCCAGAACCACTCACACAGAGAGGAAGAGGGGTCCTTGACCCCAGCCCCTGCCTGCCCCTGCCCCTCCTCTAGTCCTACATGCACAGAACCCCTGGGCCCACCTCCTTCCAAGGAAAATGCCTCCTCAAGCAAAGGCCATGGCCTGTAGCCTTCCTGGCCCTATGGCCCTGGGCCCATCCACGCCCAGGGTCCGAGCCTCCCAATTCCCCTCCTGGGGCTGGGCTGAGCTCCGGCCTCACAGGATGAGAGCCTGTGAAGGGCCCAGCCCAGGCCTCTCCTCCCTACTCTTTTTTTTTTGAGATGGAGTCTCGCTCTGTTGCCCTGGCTGGGGTGCAGTGGCAGGATCATGGCTCACTGCAACCTCCACCTCCTGGTTCAGGTGATTCTCCTGCCTCAGCCTCCCAAGTAGCCACCCGCCACCACGCCCAGCTAATTTTTGTATTTTTAGTAGAGACGGGGTTTCAACATGTTAGCCAGGCTGGTCTCGAACTCCTGACCTCAGGTGATCTGCCTGCTTTGGCCTCCCAAAGTGCTGGGATTACAGGTGTGACCCACCACTCCCGGCCTCGACTTCTCCTCCGTGGAACTCCCTCAGGCCACCTCTGACTTCTGTCACCTAGTGCTGGCTTCTCCATCATGGCCAGGGCCCCATGCAGTGACCGTTGCACTGCCCCATATGGCCCCATCTGTGTGACCCAGCCCAGCCCTGCCTCCTGCAGAGGCCCCACCCAGGCTCCCTCCCCTTCTGTCCCCAGGGCTCCCCAGACCTGGACCCTCCTGAGCCAGCACCTCCACCTCCTGGCCAAAAGGGGGTGCCCTGTTGCCTTTTCAGTTCCCACACCCAGGAGCAGCTGCTGCACGCTCACACATACAGGACAAGCCAGGCTGGCTGGATCTCTGAATTTTAGCCTGGAAGGGCAAGGCTGACCCCATGTGCCTGCCCGCCCCTAGTGACTTGCTGGGATTGTCAGCCCTGGGGGTCCCCAACTTTCCGCTCAGCTGACAGCCTGGCCCCTCAACTGCTCCTGCCCTGGCCCCCCATATCCGGGTCATCTGACCTGTGTCGGGGTCATGGGGCAGGTACAGTGGTTGAGCCGCCCGTGTCCATCCCACCTGTACCTCTCTGAGAGGCAGCCCTGAACATCCCTGGCTCAGAGGCCATCCTCTCTGGCCTGGGGCAGTGGTGGCTTCCCCACCAGCCACCACCATGGCCTGCCTGCTGACTCAAGCTGAAACTGAGAGGCCTCTCTGACACCTTCACCCCCGGTGTAACTGTTTCACATCTCTCCTCAGCCCCCCAGCCTCATGCCAAAGCCTCAGGCGGCCCCAGCCTCAATGTTCCTACCACCCTGAGCCATGCCTAGACACCGCCCCCTGGCCACAGTGACCGACTTTCAGTTCCCAAAATAGCTTTCTCAGCCTAGAGTCAGCCTCCATCTTGGGGTGCCTGGTACCAATGTGACCTCCATAACCCAGCCCAGCCCTACTTCCTCCAGAGACCCCCCTGCCGGGGCTCCTGCACTCTTCCCGCCTCCCTCCCTGACTTCCATGTCTCCAGAAGCCTCCTCTGATCCCCAGGCTGGGCAGATGCTGCTCTCATGGCCTCCCCCATCACAGCTCCAACCCCCACTCACCCTGTCACAGCTGCTGGTTTCCCATGTCTCCCCCTTATACAGAGCTGGGCCCAGAAAATATAGTCAGGGTACATTGACTAATAACAGCAGCTAATATCTACCAAGTGTTTCTGTGCCAGGCACTTAAAGCACTTTATGTGCATTGACTCACTGAATCCTCCCAACAGCCCTGTGAGGCAGGGACCATGACCCTCCCCACTTTACAGATGAGGAAACTGAGGGTCAGAGATGAGGCTCCTAAAGGGTCTGGTCTAGGGCCCAGGGTTGTCTAACCCAGAAGTTTGTTCCCAAGCTTGGCCACCAACTTGCTGTGTGCCTCAGGGCCAGTCACACCCATGGGGCCTCTGTTTGTGTCCTTGTATGTAAAATGGGAGAAAGCCCAGCCCTATGTGACCTGGGAGCTGCAGGGCTTCTAGAAAGGAATCTAGGGATATACACAGCTCCCTTTTTTTAATAGCAACTTGCAGGGGGCCTCAATACCACCTTGCAAAAGGCTTTCATACACACTCTAAGAGTCCATGGGCAGGCCAGGCACATAGAGAGTGCTGAGCTGTCCGGACAGGCAGAGGCAGGAGAGTGGAGAAATCCAGCCTCAGCAACAGCGAAGCTTCCTCGTGCCAGGCCTCGTGGGAATTCCAGTGCTTCCTCATGTCTAACTCAAATTCCTCTTTTTTTTTTTTTGAGATGGAGTCTTGCTCTGTCGCCAGGCTGGAGTGCAGTGGCACGATCTCGGCTCACTGAGAGCTCCGCCTCTGGGGTTCAAACAATTCCCCTGCCTCAGCCTCCCGAGTAGCTGGGACTACAGGCCTGTACCACCATGCCCAGCTAATTTTTTGTATTTTAATAGAGACAGGGTTTCACCATGTTGGCCAGGATGGTCTCGATCTCCTAACCTCGTGATCAGCCCACCTCTGCCTCCCAAAGTGCTGGGATTACAACAGGTATGAGCCACGGTGCCTGGCCTCAAATTCCTCTTTCAGTACCCTCATGCCTGACCCCTCCTCCAGGAAGACCAGGACTTTGGGAGCTCCCAAGGGCCAGGCCAGGCCAGACCACCTCCCACTGCACACAATGGGCATGAGGGATGGGGGTGGCCAATGAGGAGTCCCCTCCAGCCCCATGGGTCAGATATCTCCTGTGAGACAAGAGCTGGGGGAAGGCCTGACTTGGAAAGACAGATGCTGGAACTTGGGCCCAGAGGGGCATAGGTTAGCACCTCCCCTTTAAGATTTAAAGAGCCACTGACACACATTAATGAGGCCAACAGATGGGCCAAAGCTGGCCTCATCCTCTTGACTCCTGTGTATCACATCTCCTACAGGTGGGCATCACCCATGCCCTCTGTCTCTCACTCACAGGCTCAACGTGGTGCCTCTGACCCTACACCCAGGACTCCTGCTCTCAGCCTGGCCTCATTGCCACTTATGGACCTTCCAGGAGATGGCTGGCAGTTCCCTAAACGAGACCTGAACTTTGCTGCTGCCACATTTTTGCTAATGCAGGTCCCACCATTTGAGAACCCCACTCATTTTTCACCTGGGAAGAGCCTGGCCATCTTATCAACCTAGCTCAAATGGTGGCTTCTTCCAGAAAGGCTTTCCCAGTGAATTCACTCCTTTCCTTCAAATGCAGGGGTCATTCCTGGACAGTTGAAGGTTTGCAGCAGCCTGGCAGAGCTGCCCCTTGTTTGACAGGCAGGATGGGGCAGTGCTGGGACCCCAGCTGGAAAGCCCGTGTCCTGGACTCCAGCAGCTGTGGGTCACTGAGCAAATCCCTGCTCTTTCTGGGACCATGTCCCCTTCAGCACAGTGTCATGACACTCTAGGAGATGACCTACAACCCATAGGGGATGACAGCAGGGACACCGGCCCTCACGATCTCACATCTCCAACCTTCCATTGTAAGAAAAGAGGAGACTGGTCTCCAGCATCTGGGGTTAAAGATGCACGCCAGAGTCCTGGGGCTGGGAGGCCTTGGAGAATCCTCCTTGAGTACAGATAGTCTGCACCCAGCTTATGGGGCAGGGTGGCGGCTGATTGACGATGAGCCACCTGCAGGGAAAGAAATGCCCAAACCCACCTTCCAGCCTACCAAGCACTGGGCAGAGTGCCAGGAACGTGGATCCTCCGGGAACTTCCTACTGCGGCCTATGATTCCCACACCAAGTGCCAAGCACTAAAAACCCTCAGCACTTATCCCAGGCTGGCCGCAAAGCCGGGGACCCTGCCTGGCGGGCCTTTGCTCAAATGCGTCCCCTAACGGGGAGCTCACTACCACCCCAGAGGACTCTTCCACAGCACCAGGG
Organism: Nomascus leucogenys; assembly: GCF_006542625.1. NCBI lineage: Eukaryota > Metazoa > Chordata > Mammalia > Primates > Hylobatidae > Nomascus > Nomascus leucogenys. Next base: position 85,226,752 of record NC_044384.1, on the reverse strand, counting down.
TCCCTCTGATCTGAAAGCCCCTCCGGGTCCAGCCGAGCCCCGCCACTCTGAAACCATCACCCTCGCGCCAGCTCAGTCCTTGGGACCCCTGGGAACTCGCCCATTCTCTGCCCAGCTTCCCGGGACCCGCGCTGCGGCGGGGGAAGAAAGGAGCCCTGACACTCACTGCAGCCGCAGCCCCCGCGGCTCCCGCGTCCGCATCGTCCACCGAGAAGGAGCTGCTGTTCCGCAGCCGCGAGCGCCTCTTCTTGAGCAGGTCGGCGTCGCGCACGTGGGAGAAGGAGCCGTGCGCGCGGGGCGGGGGCACCGGCCCGGGCTCCCCGTTGACCGAGGGTCGCCGCAGCCTCACGCCGCCGCCGCCCGGCGCCCCCGCCCCGTTCACCAGCCCCTCGGCCGGGACCTCCGCGGGTCGCGCCTCTCGGGGGGCCTCGGCCCCGCCGTCCTTGGAGGCGCGGCCCGCGTCCGCATTCCTGGAGGCCGCCCCCGGGGCCGCCCCGTCCGCGCGGTCCGCGGCCTCCTTGGGCTCCTGGGGCCCCTCGGCCCCGTGACCGCGCAGCCGCTGCGCCAGGCCTCCGGCGTCCAGGTCGTCGGGCGGGCTGGGCTGGGCGCTGCCCACGCGGTACGTGCCGGCGCCGCCGCCGCCCTCCAGCTGTACCAGCTGCAGCTCCTGCCCGGTGCAGAAGGCGCGGATCTGGCACAGGTACGTCATGACGATAAGCTTGTCGGGCACCGACAGCAGCACCATGTCCGCGGGCTCCAGCAGCCGCGACACGCCCAGAGCCGCGAAGCCATCGAAGGCCTAGGGGAAGGGTGCACTCGGGGTCAGCGGCAGCGGTGGCCCGCGACACCCGGCAACGCTGCGGTGCCGCTCCGCGGAGGGGGTCCCCGGGATTGGCACCCCGGGTTTTGCCTAGCAACACCGCCCCCTCCTAGTGAGGGAAATCCAGCAACTGGGCCCGCCCTCGCGTTGCTTAGAAACGGCACACGGTCCACCCCGTTACCTAAGGGTGGTTTTGGAAAAACCATCTAAGGGAGGAAAAACGCTTTAAAACAAACAAACGAAAATAAGGAAAACAAACAATTTAATGACCAAAGGGGTAAAAAGTGGCAGAACTTCCAGAAGCCACTGCTGGGCCCGGCAGTCCACTTTCTCCAAATCTGAGACTGAAAGCCTGGCTCTCCAGACCCTCCTTCCCTCCAGGCAGTCCCCCGACCCCATCTCACCTGCTTGTTGTTCTGCTTGATGTTGAGCGGGTCTAGGGAGGCATAGTCACTGCAGAGAGAGTGCTGGTCAGAGGCTGGGTCCACAGTGCCCTCCCTGATGGCTCCCCCCTTCGTTCCCACCCCTCTGGCAGCTCACATCTTGTCTGGGTAGAATCGGTGCAGGATTGCACAGAAGGCCAAGCCATTGCGCCAGGATGTGGTGAAGTTGGTGATGCAGACGCCACGGTAGCCAGCGGTGACTTCCTGGCACCACTCCAGCAGGGACTGGCTGGAGCTGACCAGGGCAGGTGGTGCCTGGGGACATAGGGGTGGGCTTAGGGAATGTATAAATGGGATCTGTGCCCTCTGCCTCTTGGGGAAGCTCATGCTTGGCACAAAACAGCCCCATCTCTGAGCTTGCAGGGGTCACCAGAGACCACTGGCCAGAGCCTTGGGGCCAGGTAAAAGGGTTTCCAGATCCAGAGTTATCTGCCAAGGTCACCTAAAAGGTCAGTGGCCCCCAGACAAGATCAGAGGTCACCAGCAGCCACACCTCACAGTCAGCCCAGAAAATCAGCTTAGAGGTGTCCAGCTCCATGTGGCCCAGGGAAGATGGGGTAAGAGAGCCAGGGCATCCTGAGAGAGGAGGGGATGAGCGGGCTCCTTCAAGCTGAGCCCCCCACCCCACCCGATCCCATTCCACCAGGTGGGTCCATGCAGAGCCGCCGTTCGCTCAGCCCCAGGTTAGTGGGAAGCAGCAGACTGGGCCCTCGGCGGCCCCCATCCCTACCTGGCTGCCCGGCAGCCTCCTGTCCTCTTCAGCCTTCTCTGGGGAAGAGGCCCTGGGCGCCCCAGCCGCTGCCCCACTGGCCACCTGTGCTTCAGGCAGGCTGGCCTCTGTGAGGCTTCCCTCAGCTTCTTTCCCCTTCTCATTTCCCAAGACCCCAGCCTCCGCTTCCTGGGCCTTAAAAGTACCAGATTTGTTCTCCGGAGACTGTAAAACCTTCATCTCTGCTTCCTGGGCCCCCCAAGCCCAAGATTTGCCCTCTGACATCCCCCAAACCCCAGCCTCTGCCTCCTGGACTCTCAGAACTTGAGTCTCTGACCCTTGTACTCCTGAAATCTCTGCTTTTGCTTCCTGGGATCCTAAAACTCTTGGCTGAGTGACTGGGGCCCTTAAAGCCTCATATTTGAGAGCACTCCCAACTCCAGTCTCTGCTTCCTGGACCCCCGAAGTCTGAGTCTCTTCCTTCTCAGCCTCTGGAACTATAATTTCTGTCTTTCGTGTCATCAGTACTCGGGCCTCTGCCATTCCAGCCTCTGGCCCTGAGATCCCTGAACCCCCCACCTCTGTCTCCTGGGCCCCAGCTACCTCAGATTCTAGCCCTGGGACCCGTGAACTCCTAGATGCTATCACTTGGGTCCCCAATATCTCAGTTTCTGCTGTCCCAGTCTCTATCTCTGGAACCTCTGAACCCCCAACCTCTTTCACCTGGATCCCTGTTATATCAGCCTCTATCCCTGGGACCCTTGAATCCCTAGATGCTATCTCTTGGGTCCCCAATATCACACCTTCTGCTGCCCCAGTCTCTATTCCCGGAACCCCCAAAAGCCCCGCCTCTATCTCCTGGGCTACCAATATGTCAGACTCTGCTATCTCAGCTTCTATTTCTGGGACCCCTGAATCCCTAGCTGTTATCTCCTGAGTCCCTAATATTTTAGCCTCTGTCCCCTCAGCCTCTGACTGTGGTACCCTAGAAGCTTCCACCTCTGTCTCCTGGGTCCTCAGCATCTCAGATTCTATTGTATCTTCTATCTTCAGTGGCCCCAAATCCCCAGATATCTCCTGAGTCCCCAGTACCTCAGTCTCTGCTATCGTAGTTCTTGTCCGCAAAACTCCTGAACCCCCATCTTCTGTTTTCTGGGCCCCCAATACCTCAGTCTCTGTCCCTGGGGTCTCTATGACCCCCGCCTCTGTTTCCTGGGTCTCCAGTCCCTCACACTGTGCTGTCCCAGCAACCTCCGACTCCAGGACCCTTGATCTTGCTGCTTCTGTCTCCAAGGCCCCCAATATCTCAATTTCTAGTGTCCTAGTCTCTGGGAACCCTGACCCCTCAACTTGTTTCTCCTGGGTTCCCAGTACCTCCAACCCTACCACCTCAGTCTCTGTTTCCAGGACCCCTGAACCCCCAGCTTCTGCCTCCCAGCCTCCCAGACCCCTGGATATTGCCCCCTGGGCAGTTGATAACAGGGCCCTGTGCCAGCTGCTCACCTGGGGACTGGTGCTTATTGCTCCAACAGAGGGGCCCTGCTCCAAGCCTGTCCCCTCAATACCAGGGGCTCCGCCCCTCACTTCTGCACCCTCTCTCTCCTGGCCTGCAGCAGCCCTGGCCCCCTTGAGGTCACCAAGTTGCCCAGAGTGCCCTGCAGGCTCCGCTGGGGGCAGGCTCAGGCCTGCGGGAGCCTCATCCCTGGTCCTGACTCCCAGCCTCCCTTGAGAGCCCCTTGGAGGAGCCTCAGGGGTCCCCCTGCATCTTGCCTCAGGCATCACCCCTGTCGCCTCTGGTCCCTGAGTGTCCACATGTCTCACCTTTGACCTCTGCTCAGCATCCACTTGACAAACTGCTGAACTCTCTTCAGCCTCCCCAGCTTTGACTCCTGACCTCCTAGTGTTTGCCTCTCTGCCTCCTGACCCGGGCTCAGTGTCCACCCCACTGGCCTCTGGCCTGTCCTCAGTGTCCATCTCTTCAGCCTTGAATCTCTGCCTTCCAAAAGGGTCTCCAGAGCCTTTATCCTCAATGCTCGCACCCAGCCTAGCTCCATGGGCTTCTGTCCCTTCCTGAGGGCATGCCTGGGCCTGGGTCTCCCTAGCAGAGCCCAATCCTGCTGGAGGAGCCCCTGAGGTTTTGGGGACCTCATCTTCCCCTTGGGGGACTGGGGGCCGGAGGGCATCAGAGCCTTTCCGGAGCCGAGGGGCTGGGGTGGGGGCCGTGTCCTGGCCTGGCTGCCTTGAAGACCTGAGAAGAGAGCAGGAGGGGGAGTTGGGGGGCTGCTTTGGCCCCAACTCTCAGCACCATCCCCCACCCTTCAGACTGTTGGGGCCCTGGAGAGGCAGGTTGGTGGGGGTGAGGACTGTAGCACCTATCAGGGGGCAATGGGGGGTGGGGTTGGTTCCAAAGCTCACCTCATCTCTGGTGAGGTTTCCGGGGGCCTTGGGGCCTCAGGGCCCACCTGGCCCCCAGCTTCAGTAGCTCGTTCTGACCCCTGGCCTTGGGAGGCTCTGGCCAGGGGTGCAGGAGCACTCACAGGGGCTGGGCTGGTATCCTCAGCATTAGAAGGGCTGGCAACTGCGAAGAAAGAGGGGAACACTGTGGCCTGGGCCCGGTGACCTGGGGTCCAGTCTCCACCCCCAACCCCAGCCTGGGTCTCACCTGCCTGCTGGGGTCGTCCTTGGCCTTCCTCCTCCTCCTCACAAAGCGTCTTCAGCTCTCGAGAGGGATCTGGGGGTGGTAGGAGAGGGGAGAAGGGCAGAGTCAGCCCAGGGCAGGGCCCCGCAGGCCTGACCCCCTCCCCCAACTACAGTGCAGGGCCTACCTGGGAAACGCCCTGGCCTCAGGGCACCGCCCCAGCCTGCGAGAAGAGACAGGCCCACAGAAGTGGAGAGAAAGAGAGAGAGAACCTCAACAGTGGACAGAGAAAAAGCCTGGACAAGCAGCAAGGAGGGATGAGGAGGCCCCAGCTGGCCCAGGAGGGCTGGTGGTGAGGTATCAGGAGCCAGGCTTCTGACCTAGCTGTCCTGGGTCAGGTACAGGCCTGGCAAGCACCACACAGGGATGAGGAGAGGACCCAGGAGCCCGGGGAGACATTGGGAACCCATTCTCCAGGACTCAGCTGAAGACCAAGGCTATCGTGGGACCAGCAGCCAGGTTGGGACGATTGAGGCTGCTGGGTTGGTTGGGACTGCCTGGGCAGTAATGAGTTCCCATCACAGGGCGGGCACAGCAAGTGGCTGGTGGCCTGGGTAACCCTCCCTCCCCAGGTCTTGGCAGTCTCGATCCACAGCAGGCTGTGAGCCCACCTGGCTGGGGGACTCGAGCCCGGACCTCGGGGGCTCCTGGGCCATGAGCCTCATCTTCATCACTCTCAGCAAAGTCATCCAAGTTACCCACATCACTAGGCTTCACACTCATGAGGCTTGCGAGACTCTGCATGTCATCGTCCCTGGGGGGCAGAGGTTAAAGGTGAGGGTGGGGTCAGAGGTCACAGGCCAGGATCAAGGAGGGCAGGTAGGCACTCACGTGGCACGGCCCTCCCGTAGCAGCACCCCCGAAAGAGTGAGGCTCAGCTCAGCCTGCACCACCTTCACTGACTTCGGCTTCAGCCGCAGCCTCAGTGGGACTTGGGCAGGCACGGGCCCTGCATGGCGGGCCAGGTCCACCTCAGCCGTGGCCAGCACCTTCCGCTGCCCCTTAGACTCCTGTGGGCCGGAGGAGAGACCAGGAGAAGGGGCATCAGTGCTGTCCCAGGGTCCCCAAGATTCCAGACCTGAGCCCACTCCAGACACTCACATTTTCAATAATAAATGTCCACTCTTTAGCCTCATACTGGTCCACGTGGGGGTCCTGGGAAGAAGGGGTGCTGGTGAGTACAATGCTGCTGGGGCAGCAGCAAAGGGAGCAGAGCCTGTGCTGGCTTAAGAGGTGCTTGGTGGTGGTGGCTTTTTTTTTTTTTTTTGAGATGGAGTCTTGCTCTGTCGTTGAGGCTGGAGTGCAGGGGTACGATCTTGGCTCACTGCAACCTTTGCCTCCTAGGTTCAAGCAATTCTCGTGCCTCAGCCTCCCGAGTAGCTGGGATTACAGGTGCGCGCGGTGGTTGCCACCTCCTCCTGGGATGCACCCCAGGTTCTGGTCCCAGCTGCCTCTCATGCTGCATGTGTTGGGTAAATGCTGCCTCCTCCAAGGAGACCTCCTGGGCCAGTGATGCTGAGCAGGCCCCCCTAATTCTTGGCCTCACCCCCCGCATCCTCTTCTATCTGGATGAACAACCTACCAGGAGACCCGGGTGACTGCCTGTGTTGCAATTGCCTGCCCCGTTGCCATCCATGCTGGAGGGCTAGAGACTCACCCTGTAGAGGGTCACAGAGATGTCCACATTCTCAGGTACCATCCACACCACGGTGCCCCGGTATGGGTTCTGGATGCCCGGCTGCCAGCTGTGGGCCTACAAGGGGCAATCTGAGTCCTCCCCACATCTTAACTCTTCCCTCCCACCCACACCCCCTATCGCCAACCTTGACACCATCTTCCTCTCCCCTCTGTGGATTCTGATCTGAGCTTGAACCTTACTCCACTCCCCCATCAGCCCCCATCAGCCTCCCACTGGCCCCCATCCCTAACCTGGATCCCCAGTTGCCATCCTTCCCCACCTTGGAGCAGATGCGTCGGTTCCGACGGGTCCATACCACCACCAGCTTATCTGGCTGCCTGGGGGAGGGGGAGAGGGAGGGAGAAAGGGAGCAGGCTGCTTGGTTAGGCTCACTTGCCTCCCCATCTCCTCTTCCTCCTCCCCCAGCTCCCTCAGGGTCTTCCTTCTGCCCACCTCCCCCTCCTCTAGGAGAGGGCCTGGGCAGCCCCTTATCTGGGGCCACAGGGTGCAGGGTGGAGCTGCTAAGGCAGGGTGGGGCCAGAGCAGAAGGGCAAAGGCCCAGACAGTGTGGGCAGGCAGGGACTATGAGGAAAGACAGCAAGAGAGACAGGGACAGGCACATACAGAGACCAAGACACACAGAAACACAAGGACCCGGCAAGAGATGCCAGACACAGATGCGCATGTGAGCATCATGCACACAGGCAGACTCCGACACAGGGAGAGACAAAGATGAGGGATAAAAGAAGTCCCTTCGCGCAAAGATGTTTGTGGAGTGCCCACCATAAACCCAGCTCAGTTTTGGGGACAGAGGAGGGCAAAAGAGAGACAAGACCTTTCCTGTGAGGACAATGGAGGTGGGGGCAGACTACCAGTCAAGAAAGACAATAAATTAACAAGCGAACTCCAGGGTGATGTGAGGGAACCCCTTGGGGGTCTCCTTGAGGTTGGGTGTCTGGGCAGAGATGAGTGGCAGGGGGATGGGCTGTGTGACGACCTGGAGAAAGAGGGAATGGCAAGTCCAAGGGTCTGTGGCTGGAGGGTGACATCAGAGAGAGGGGCAGAGAGTTGGGGGTGAGGCCAGAGAGGCAGCAGAGGGTCAGCTTGTCGTTAACCAACACCGCCATCCCTCGCCTGCCATGTCCAGCCCTTTGCTGGGCCCAGGGGTCCCAAGGAGGATCAGCTTTCAGCGAGATGATGACAGTGGAGCCTGGAGGGCAATCAGAAAAGACTTGCAGGGGGTGACATCTAAGCTGAACAGCATGTGCCTGGTCAGACATGGAGGAGAGGCAGAGGCAAAGCCAGAGGACAGAGATGGCTGTGCAGGGCCCATTCCCAGGCACTGAGTGGACTCATGGCTGGGCCTGGGGGCAGAGGGCCCCTTTGGGTTAGATGTTCAACTGCTGCCCAGGAGGAGTGATGCTTGAGGGGACAATCCGGCCGAGGGCGGCATGTGAACTTGCCTTGCCTGTACCCAGCCCCATGCCTGCACCCTCTCGTGATGCTGGGGTTTGCCCAGCTCACTGTTCGTCTAGGGGCCAAGCCAGGATAAGTGACTCTCTGTTAACCCTGAGGATGCTGAGGCCCAGAGAGGTTTGGAGCCAAACAAGTTTTTGCGGTTGAGCCTAGAGCCCTCCAGCCCGGAGCCAAGTTCCCTTCCCCAAGCCCAAATTGCCGGCGATGGCAAAGCAAGGGTAACTAAGGGGCCTTCCCAGAAAGGGGAAGCGGACAGGGGGTGCCTAGGGAGGGCGGGGCTTGGCTGGGCAGCCTGACTCAGGCTGGGCACGCCCTCCTGGGAAGCTGCAACCTGGGCAGGGGCAGCTTCCCGGCCTGGGCTCCAGGCTAAGCAGCCCAGGAGGCCCTACCCACAGCTGCCTGTGACTCAGCTGCGTTGACACTACCGGCACCCTCAGCCTGCTGTGCCCAGCGTTTCCCTGGCCTCCCGAAGGATGCTGGAGCAGGAGCCAGAGGCCAGAGTTCAAGTGCCAGCCCCAAGCTCTCCCAGGCTCTGCTGAAAGACATGAATGGCCCTCTGGCAGGCCCAGTGTGGGCAAGGCCAGGGATATGGCAGCTGCCCAAGGTACCCCAGCCTCCTGCTCACTCCCCTCCCCCTGGACCCCATGGTCCCTTCCTGCCCCAGCCCTTCCCCTGGGGAGCCTAAATTTAGCCCCGCCTGGCGGGTGAGGCCCCCACAGCTGTGCCCTAATCCAGCCAAGGGAAGCTGACACCAGCGAGCACGTATATTTAGGGTGTGACGCAGGGGCCTGGGCAGCTATGGGTGGCGGCATGTGAACGAGATGCCCCTGAGCCTGTTGGTAGTCCGGGCTGGGGCCTGCACCCTCTCGCGAATCACCCCTCACCCTGCCACCTTGCCCTCCACAACCCTCTCCTCCCGGACCCACAACCTCCTAGGTCCTCAGGCCCCTTTAAGCTGCTGCCCGCCTCCCTCGTCAATCCTCCCAGCACTCAGTTTCCCCTTTTAAGGACATTGTGGAGATGTTTCCAGCCTCCCAGTACTCTGGCTGAAGAGGCGGGAGTTGGAGGGGTTCTTCTGGCTCAACAAGATGGCAGGGGAGGAGGGGGCAACATCTCTGTTCATAGCTGGACTAAGTAAGGTCAGGGAGGTTCCTGCCCCAGCCCTAGCCACCTGCAGACCTCAAAACTTGATCCCTTTTCCAATGCCACCCTGAACCATCTTTCTGGCACAAGACATGCGGCCTCCCTCCCCCAGCCCTGACCGCAGCTGAGGAAGGAATGGACACAGGCAGAACCTCAGGCCTGAAAGTCCTGACCCCCGCGCGGGGAAGGCTGCCCACGCCCCCAACTCCAGGGGTCCCACAAATTGCAAGGGCACTTCTGAATCTCCAAGCCTGGGAACGGAACCAGGGCCTAAGCTGGGGTGGGGGCCCATTTGGTCATTGGGCTGGGGGGCAGAGTCCTCTCAGGCTCAAAGGGCCGGATGAGGTCCCAGCAAGTTCGGGGGAACCCCCCGACCTCCCTCCCACTCACCATTTCTTGGTGCACTCCAACACCAGCTCGTGGTAACAGGCCACGAACTGGAACTTGGCCGCCCGCTTGCCCACGCGCTGCAGGCGCTTCCACACCGAGGTCATGGCCTCCGCCGCCCCGCCGCCCACTTCTCAGGCCCGGGGTTCCCGCTGGCCCGCCACAGCTGGCCCGGCCCGGGTCCCCATGGCCTGTCCTCGCCGCCCGCCCCGTCCGTGCGGAGGTGTCCCAGGCTCCGACCCGGGACCGCGCTCTCCGCTGCCGCCGCTGGGGCCCGCCGGGTGGTCTGGCTTAGTCGGTGGGGTCGTCTGGGGCGCGTCGGGTGGCCGAGCGCGGAGCTGGGAGCGCGCCGTTTCCTGGAGCCGCACCCCCGTCGGAAGGCGGGCGGGGCTCCGGCGCGGGGCGGGGGCCGGGGCAGGAGCGCGGGGGCGGGGCGACCTGGCTTCCGGGGCCTCGCGCCGCGACCGCGACCGGGGAGCGGGGGGCGGGGGGGGGCGGGGGGGGCGTGGAAGGGGTGTCGCCCGACCGCAGTGCCCACTCGGTGCGCACAGAGACTGCGTGGAGAGAGGGCAACCAGCAACTTGGTGCCACCCTAGCGAGCGCCTTCCTTCCTGCCCGCAGCCCTGGGAGGTACGTACTGCTGGCCCCCTTTCACGGACTGGGAAAACTGAGACCCAGAAGGGGAAGGGACTGGCTCAGAGTCATCCTGTGAATGTGGGCGAGGACCAGCTCTCCTCAACTCCAAGGTGCAGCCACCCACGTCTTAACCAGAGCAGGAAGGCGTCACTAACCTCGGTGGCCCAACCTCAGAACCTGACTCTGCTGTCAAGTGGGAAGATAATCCCAAACCCCGACAAGTAGCTGGAGAGTCACAACTGACTTCCAACCAAGTGTGACCTTGGGCAAAGCGCTAACACTCTGAGCCTCAGTTTCAACGTCTATTAAATGGGGATAATTGTAGTTCCACCTTTTAGGGAATCACTGAGAGAATAAACCTCAGAAGGCATTTAGCAGAAAGCCTGGCTGATTTTGCCGTGCCTTATTAAATGGGATGCGCTATCATGGATGGGGAAAACGTGTCATTTTTGTGTCTATGTTTACTCTCCCTCCCCAGGAAAGCCTGCCTGGGGCGTTAGCAGCTGTGAACCCGTAGATTAATGCCCTTATCGCCTACCCACCCGCCCTGCATGGTAATGAGCCTCTGCAGGTGTCAGCTGCCCTGGGGCAACAGGTCAGTTTGCTCCCTCCCGCTGCTCTGCAAGGTGTGTGAATGGACAGGAGCCCGGTGCGTGACTGCTACTTGGTTTAACGGGATGTCTGAGTGCCAGGACTGCCATCTGGGCTGCATCTCCAGGAAGCAAGTGGCTGCAGCAGGGGGCGGGGATGTGCTGTTCGTCCGCACACCTCGGTGTGCGGCTTTGCCTCTTTTCAGGAGGTTGTGGGGTGTCGTGTGCGCGTGTGGGGGGCTGAGTACCCACTGTCTCCAAACGTGCTGGCTTCTTCCGGTGGGCTTAACAACTGGGTTTGGTTCTCAGTCCCAGCGGTGTGGGTCCCCCGTTTCCTAAGAAGAAACCTTCCACAGATAACTGCAAAGACAGCTAGTGCTGTGGGGTAAGCCGGCGGTCTTCATAGACTGAGCGGGGAATACGGGTCCCTGGAACCCTAATCAACCTTCACCGCTGCGGAGTCTCATGCCTGGCATCCGGGAAGGCCTGAGGTGCCGCGACTTCGCTCCCCTCTGCCTCTGCCGCCCCTCCCTCCCACCCGCGGGGCGTGAGCTCCCAGGCCATTCCCGGAGGCGCCTCCCCCGCCCCCGCCGGGGCCCCTTGCTCCGCCGGCTCTGGCCACCCATTTCCTGCGCCGCCTCAACCCCGCCCCGCGCGGGGTGGAAAGTTTCCCTCCTCAAGGTGGGCGGCTCCTTCTCCTTCCTTCCCGGCCGGCAGGGAAAGGCAGAAGCGAACTGGGAGGAGGGGGAGGGGGACTCGGAGGTCGCGGGCGAGAGAAGGGAAGTGACTCGACCGCAGTCACCCGACGGCTGAGCCAGGATCCGCCAGCCGGGAGCGCCCCCAGCCCCGCCCAGGCGGGACGGCAGGGCCTTCACTTGGCGGGGGGGGGGGGGGGGGCACGTGTTTGGCGCCACCTGCCGACAGAGCGCGGGGCCGCACCTGCCAGAAACACCGCGGTCTTCCCGCCCTAGAGCCAGCCAGGCAGAGCACAACGACGCTGAGGGTCTTTATTTATCTACACGCCCTGGAGACCGGCCCCTAAATTTAAATATCCAGCACGGGGCCTTGGCCCTCCTGGCCGTGGCTCGGTATTGGGACGGGTCCTGGAGCCCTTCCAGGGCAGAGGAACCCAGAGCCCGGAGGTGGGATGCCCCTGAGCCAGCAGCTGCCGATAGCAACAAAAGGTGAGGAGGATATGGGAGCCAGGCACTCATCCCAATCCCAGAGACGCCAAGCGGAAGGGAAGATGCTTCGGGCCCCACCGCAAGGCTGAGGGTTGGCCAAGCTGGGGGTGCACACATGGAAGAAGTGGAGGCCCAGTGCCACGGGCAGAGGCTGTACCCTAGGTGCCCGCCCCAGTGCCAGCCAACCCAACACAGGAGAAAGGGTTTGGCAGTTTCGCCTCTGAGGAATACATGCCTGGCCCTCCTGTGAGGTGAGGCGGTATGGGGGAAGGCGCAGGCTCCGCAGTCTGAGGGCTTGCCGCAGGGGGAGTTTCTGAGCCTTTTGCATGAGTGCATGCCCCCTGCCCCCCAGCTCTTCAGAGGCTGATGTGGAAGGCATCCTGCAGCCACTGGTCACGAGCATTGTGCGTCTGGGGCACAGTAAGGGGTGGCGGGTCAGGAGGCAGGCTGGCATCGGGAGGCTCCTCGTCGTCAGACAGGCCCGCATCCGGTGGGTAGGAGCTGTCCGAATGGAGGGAGGATGACAGGTCCTGGCAGAAGCTCAGGTCTTGGCACAGGTGTTTGTAGTCCTGGATTGACTCGTACAGGCCCCACAGCTGGCACAACAGGGACATGTCCAACTGCCGAAGCCCCACCTGTAGACAACTGAGGGTGGGCTGGAGTTGGGGTCCAGGCCACCCCAGCCCAGCCCCGCCCTGCCCCCTGGAATAGTGGGCCCCAGCCCATCTTCCCCGCACCCTCCTAAACAAAGTTTTTGTGGACATCAGGCACCACCTGCAAGCTATGCAACTTTAGTCATGACCCTCACCCAAAAAATGGGGTTATCCATTTAGCAGGATGAAATGAAGTAACATCAGCAAAACATTTGAAAATATATGGTAACTACTGCCATAATTGGTAACTATCACTAATTACTGTTACCATAACCCTTGGAACCCAACTGGTGCCTGCAAGTCCTCTGAGACCCAGGCCGCCTGTCCCGGTCCCCTGCGTTCCGCGTCAGCCCCCCGCCCAGCTGGCCCGGCGCCCACCCACTCACCATCTCCTTGCGCAGCGCGGCCAGCGCTGAGTCGAGGTTGACAGGACGACGCGGGCCGGCTGCGGGTCCCGCGTTGGCGGCGTGGCGGGGCCCGTCCGGGGCACGGGCGGCGCGGCTCAGCTCGTCGTGGATGCGGCTGCGCTGGCTGTAGACGCGCTCCAGCTCCCGCCACGAGCCCCCGCTCGCATTAAGGAGGCCGCTGAGGCCGCGCGGCAGCGGTGGGAGCCCGGCCAAGGCGCAGCCCGCCCCGCCCGGCGCCTCTGCCGAGGGCAGCCCGTTCATGGCCGCGGCCGGCGCGGACGCGATGCCACCTCCTTCCCTCCAACGCTCCACCCGGGCCGCCGCCCGCAAGCCCCGCACCCCGCGGCCCCGCCGGAGCCCAGCCGCCGCCCGCAGGCCTCGCTTTGTTCCTTCCCCAGCTCGTCAGACTCCGCCTCTGCCCCACCCCCTCCGCATGGGCCGGGCCTCTCTTAAAAAGGCAACGGCTGTGGGACCACGTCGCGCAAAGCTGAGAAAAGGCAACGGGGCATCCACTCACTCAAGGGGAGATGGAAAAATGCGGCGGAGGGGGGAAAAGGCCGAAGGGGGCAGGCGTGTTTTCTTCACGGTTCTTTTTGCTACCCCGTCTCCCGGCCGCGCCCCGCCCCGCCCCCCTCCCCACAGACACACACACACACTGTGTTCTGCCCATTACCCTCCCAAGGAAAATGATCTAACAGTGGAGTCAGGAGACTGGCAAGTCCACACTTGGTGCCTAACGTGCCACCTGACGCTGAGGTCACCACAAATTCCTGTCAGTGTCTGAGTACCTGGGGTGGGCATGAGATGGGATAGGCTGATAGGGTCAGGATGCTCAGGGGAAGGAAGGGAATCTATCAAGGGGATCGGAACCCAAAACCTCACTTCCAGGTGGGGAATGGACACTGGATGGCGGAAGAGGCTGCAGAGGTGCTGCCAGAGACAAGGCTAGGGTCCACTCCTCTGGCTGCTACCTTTGAAAAGGCTATGGCGTCTTCCTTAGAAAAGGGGCATCACATAGTCCTCTACCTACTCTCTCATCCTGACTGGGGAAACTGAGAAGAAACAAGCTCAACTCATCTCAGGGCGTCAAAGAGAGCAGAGAGTGGAGAGGTGAGAGGCCAAAAGTTGGAAAAAGGTGAGTGGAGCTGGGGCTGGCATGCACACTTGGAACCAGGAAAAGAACAAACGACACAGAGGAACAGCTGTTTTTCTAGAGGGTTTTTCTCAGGGGCTTCTCTTAGTGCTGCAGCTGCTGCAGGCTGCGCAGGGCCTCCGCACATGCGCGGATAAGGCCACATAGCTGGATGCTAGTCTCCAGGGAGGTGCTACAGCCCAGTTCAGCAGAGGCCCAGGTCAGCTTCTGCAAGAGGGCTGTCTGTGTGCAGGCTATGACATCTGTATTTGGAGGCACAGCAGGAGCAGGTGGCCCCTGGGCTGCCTTGAGTCCTGCTGCAGCTCCCTCACAGTGCTCCGGACGAGGTACTGGGGGCTGGGGCGCAGGTCGAGAGCCCAAGGGGAGCTCTGAGGCTGAGGCCAGCTGGTGCTCCCGAGCTTGGGAGAGGGCAGCCTGGGCATTCAGAGCTAAAAAGAGGAGAAAGTGGGTGGAATGGTCAGGATGCCTGGCCCACCTCAGCCCTGAGCCATCTCCTTTTCTGCTCTGCTCTTTCTGTGCTTGAGGTGTTTTCTCTGTCCCTCTATAAGGCAACTCATCCACTTTCTACTTGGTATCACATTTATGCCCTAGCTTCAATTCTCCATCAGTACTGGGCCTGATTGAGCTCAGACTCTCCCGCAGTGGCTGGCACACAGGAGGTGCTTGGTGCTCTTACTGAGTTAAGGGTCCTCTTTAGAGCCTAAAGGAGAAATAATTTTACCTCTACCCCACCCAGAGACTCCACTGTCACCTCTCAGGCCTACTGTTCTCGGGCCTGTATCACCACTTAACCACGCTTCCCCGCTAAGCATATCCGGCCCCTCTCCCGGATTATTTTTTACCCTCACCGGGATTATCTTTATCCACGTCTGAGTCGAGTTCCTGACAAGCCACGCAGTAGATTTTCCGCTGTTTGTCTTGAAGGAGGATCGTCTACGGACCAAAAAGCACATGGGGCCGGAATGAGACGCCGGCAATGGGGTCCAGAGGGGAGAGCCGAGGAAGCGCTGAGTGGCCTGGCCCGCGGACCCATCCCCGGTCACTCGCCCGAGTCTCCTCACCCCGCAGTCCGCGCACGTCTCGCCCAGCATGCGGTAACCGCGCAGCAGATAGTCGCCCATGAGCCGGGAGATGCGATCTTGCCGCTCCCGTCGCGCCTGCAGCACCTTCGTCTCCGCCTCAGTCGGGGGCTCCCAGGAGAAGTCGTCGACTTCTGGGGAAGAGAGGCATAGGGACTGGGGGTCTTGCCGGAGCGGGCTGCCTCCCGTACCTCACAGCCACAAGCCCCTGCCGCCCAAGTCCTCACCAGCTCCGTTCAGGGCCATGTTGCCGTTGTCACCGCCGGGCTCACAGGAAGTGACGTCCAAGCGGAGCGCCCTCCGCGGCGGCTCCGCCCCTTCCATAGCGGCCGCGGATCAGGGCGGAAATGACGCCTTAGCGTGGTCCTCAGACCTCGCTGTGCCCGGAGTGGGGCGTGTCGGCTGCTACCGAGAACCTGCCTGGGGAACGCGTCCGTCAGCCGGAATCCAGGGAACAGGAGCTTCCGACGCGCGAGGCGTCGGGAGGAGCGTCTCCGTGGTAACTCTGCTCCGGTCGCAAGAACTGGAAGTGGCCTCAGGGGGTCGCCCTTCCTGTCCGTCGTGGATGAAGGGGAACACTTGGCTTCAGAAATCCCCGCTGGCCTCCGCCTCCCCTGGAGTTTCCCTTTCGGCGGAGGCGGGGCAGCGGCGTCATCACAACCGTCGCCACACCAGTAATCACAGCGAGTGGCCCTTTGCGCACGCGTGGAGCCTCCTCAGGCCTCAGTAGTTCTCACTTCGCTCGGCAAGGCTGGCCAGGAGGGGAGCATTCTCGCTTTCCGCCAATTTCAAGACCCCTCCCCTTCTGCATGCTCGGTGTCGCAGTCTGCCTCCCCGCTGCCTCCCGAGGCCTGGGACTGAAGCAAAGTCCGCCCCGAAGCCGACCGTTCTTTGAAGTTGAAATCCTCAAAAAGCCTGCGGACTGAATAGCGCTGTACTGGGCACGCGCATTGCGCTTCCAGCCGCCCTTGGGTGCTGCGTGCTGGGCCGGGTCGGGTTGGGGCCTTCCTACATACTCTTGCGACCGTTAGGCTCTTCTTCGGTGAGTTTCTTTTTTTTTTTTTTTTTTTTTTTGAGACGGAGTCTTGCTCTGTCCCCCAGGCTGGAGTGCAGTGGCGCGATCTCGGCTCACTGCAAGCTCCGCCTTCTGGGTTCACGCCATTCTCCTGCCTCAGCCTCCCAAGTAGCTGGGACTACAGGCGCCCGCCAACACGCGCGGCTAATTTTTTTTTGTATTTTTAGTAGAGACGGGGTTTCGCCGTCTTAGCCAGGATGGTCTCGATCTCCTGACCTCGTGATCCGCCCGCCTCGGCCTCCCAAAGTGCTGGGATTACAGGCTTGAGCCACCGCGCCCGGCCTTCTTCGGTGAGTTTCAAGTTAAAATTACCAGGGCTCTCTGAACATGGACCTTGGTGCTTTTTTTTTCTCTCTCTTCCGTGTTCTTTTTCAAACGCATCCTCTCCCTTATTCAGAGAAGCCAGACAGGGCAGGCACGGGTCCTCAGATGTGCAGTCTGCAGGGCCTGAGGTTGTACACCAGGGGAGTGGAAAAGCAGCTAGGACTTGGACTTTCATAATTACATCGACATTCTCCTCCTCCGGATGGCACAAGCCCCCTCAATCTGACCTGAAGTCCCTTCCTCCTGGTCCCCTCTTCCTTCCACGTAGAACCCCTGGAACTGTCATTCTTGCTGCCTCCTGCTTACCTGGAGAGCCCTGTGTCCCTTTCACATCTCCATCTACCAGTCAGGCTCTTGGGCAGCAGCGTACCTGACTTAGGGCCTGTACCATAAGTCGTTTCTGTCAGGCTGACTAGAGCCATCGTTTTTTGTGTGTTTGTTTTGTTTTGTTTGTATTTTTTGTAGAGATGGGGCCATGTTGCCCAGGCTAGTCTCTAACTCCTGGACTCAAGTGATCCTCACACCTCAGCCTCCCAAAGTGCTGGGATTACAGCGAAGAGCCACGGCACCCAGCCTTAGGCTGACTAGAGGAACTGTCTCTGAACCATCTCTTGGACTCCAGCCTGTATGCAGAGATCCCCCAGGTTATTACCGTCTCCAGCTCCCACCCCTACCCTGAATTCCTCAGTGCGCCGACTATGTCACCATCATGGCCGATATCCACTCAACTGTCTATTCTACCTGGCACCTA
Organism: Nomascus leucogenys; assembly: GCF_006542625.1. Classification (NCBI taxonomy): domain Eukaryota; kingdom Metazoa; phylum Chordata; class Mammalia; order Primates; family Hylobatidae; genus Nomascus; species Nomascus leucogenys. The sequence goes on along the minus strand of NC_044384.1, from coordinate 85,209,546 downwards.
CAAAGACCCTTACGTGAGTCCTCTCACTTAATCTCTCCAATTTACTCCTCATGACAACCTTATATATACCCATATAAGCAGGAAACTGAATAATTCTTTTATTATTTTTTTTTTTGAGATGGAGTCTCGCTCTGTCGCCCAGGCTGGAGTGCAGTGGCGCCATCTCAGCTCACTGCAAGCTCCTCCTCCTGGTTCCACGCCATTCTCCTGCCTCAGCCTCCCGAGTAGCTGGACTACAGGCACCCGCCACTACGCCCGGCTAATTTTTTTTTGTATTTTTAGTAGAGACGGTTTCACCGTGTTAGCCAGGATGGTCTTGATCTCCTGACCTCGTGATCTGCCCGTCTCGGCCTCCTAAAGTGCTGAGATTACAGGCGTGAGCCACCACACCCGGCGAATAATTCTGTTAAAATACAGTGTCGTTCTTGTACTAAAAACCATCTGGCGGCTGGGCACGGTGGCTCACGCCTGTAACCCTAGCACTTTGGGAGGCTGAGGCGGGCAGATCACTTGAGTTCAGGAGTTTGAGACCAGCCTGGCCAACATAGTGAAACCCTTTCTCTACTAAAAATACAAAAATTAGCCAGGCATGGTGGCGGGCACCTGTAATCCCAGCTACTCGGGAGGCTGAACCAGAAGAATTGCTTGAACCGGGAGGCATAAGTTGCAGTGAGCCGAGATCACACCACTGCACTCCAGCCTGGGCGACAGAGTGAGACTCTGTCTAAAAAAAAAACCCCATTTGGCATCTCCTCATCACACTTAGACAAAAATCCAAAGTCCTTGTTATGGTCTCCAAGGTCCTATAAATCTGGTCCTTGACCCACCACATCCAGACAACACATATAGAGATGCACACACATCTCCCATCCTCCCTGCATCCCTCTTCTCCCACTGCTCAAGAGGACTCTTGTCCCTTTTCTCCTCTCAGGGCCCCTCACCATCTTAAGTTCCACTGTAGGGTGGACAAGACACAGAACTGGAATGAGACAGGCCTGGGTTTGATCCTGGATCTGCTATTTACTGTATCACCTGGAGTAATTTACTTCATCGCTCTGGACTTCAATTTCTCATCTGTAAAACAAGGCCAGTAGACCAGGTGCGGTGGCTCACACCTATAATCCCAGCACTCTGGGAGGACATACAAGAGGATTGCTTGAGACCAGCCTGGACAGCATAGTTAAGAACCCAACTCTAAAAAATATATGTATTTTTTAAATTAGCTGGTGCGGTAGCATGCACTTATAGTCCCAGCTACTCAGGAGGCTGAGTGGGAGGATTGCTCCCAGCCCAGGAGATCCAGGCTGCAGTGGGCCATGATCAGGCTTCTGCATTGCAACCTGGGTGACAGCGAGACCCTGACTCAAAATAAAAATGGGGCCACTTATGCCTATTTGGTGCTTGTTTGTTTTTTGAGATGGAAGTCTCTGTCACCCAACCTGGAGTGAAGTGGCGTGATCTCGGCTCACTGCCACCTCCACCTTCCAGGTTCAAGTGATTCTTATGCCTCATCCACTGGAGTGGGATTACAGGCATGCGCCACCACACCTGGCTAATTTTTTTTTTTTTTTTTGAGACAGAATCTTGCTCTGTTGCCCAGGCTGGAGTGCAATGTTGCGATCTCGGCTCACTGCAAGCTCTGCCTCCTGGGTTCACGCCATTCTCCTGCCTCAGCCTCCCGAGTAGCTGGGACTACAGCCCACCACCACGCCCGATTAATTTTTTTTGCATTTTTAGTACAGACAGGGTTTCACCGTGTTAGCCAGGATGGTCTCAATCTCCTGACCTCATGCTCCGCCCGTCTCGGCCTCCCAAAGTGCTGGGATTACAGGCGTGAGCCACCGCGCCCAGCCAATTTTTTTTATTTTTATTTTTGTTTTTATTTTTATTTTTAGTAGAGACGGGGTTTCACCATGTTGGCCAGACTGGTCTCAAGCTCCCGACTTCAGGTGATCTGCCCGCCTCAGCCTCCCAAAGTGGTAGGATTACAGGCGTAGCCACTGTGCCAGCTTCAAAGATGTTTATCTAGGGAACAGCCATGGAAGATGGAGATAGTGTCTCCCTCCAGAGCAAAGGACAGCCATGCTTACTGGCTTTGAGTTTCCTAAGGTTAGGGTCCTCTCCCACAATGTAATTCACTCTGTGTGCCCGCACTTGCCTGAGCCCATCAGCATCACCCCCATGGGACAGAAATATGTGGTGCTCATGCTATTTGCTGCACAGCGATCAAGTCCTTTGTCTCTGACCCAGGACTCTCCTGTATTCTGCCAGCATCCTTGAACCTGACGGGCTACCTTGGTAGCTTGCAAGTGGGTAAGATCTCAGATGCTTCACAGTCCTTGACATAGAAGGTGTTCACAGGTGTTGGTGGTAAAACCTATTTGCAGCAGTCACAGTGGACAGGCCAGTGTCTGTGGAGCAGTGGGCTTGGGCTCTTTCACACCCTTCCCTTGCCAACAGAATGTATCACACCTTCAGCCAGGCATGGTGGCTCACAACTTTAATCCCAGCACTTTGGGAGGTCAAGATGGGCAGATCACTTGAGGTCAGGAGTTTGAGACCAGCCTGGCCAACATGGTGAAACCCTGTCTCTACTAAAAATACAAAAACTAGCTGGGCATGGTGGTGCGAGCCTGTAGTTCCAGCTACTCGTGAGGCTGAGACAGGAGAATCGCTTGAACTGGGAGGTGGTTGCAGTGAGTGGAGATCCTGCCACTGCACTCCAGCCTGGGCAACAGAGCATGGAGTCAGGGAAGAGAAAGGAGGGAAAGGAGGAGGGGGAGGGGGAGGGAAGGGAATCACAGTTTCATGTGAGCCAGTCCAAACTGGTCCCTCCTTGTGGCACTGATGACACGGCTGTAGTTAGGCTCTTTTCTGGGTGATAGAGCACACCACAGCAGCTCAGTCATGCACAGCTCAATTACAGCTCCCCCTGGGCTGGCTGATTTGGTGGGGATGGTTCACATGGCAACAAGTGGCCTATGCCACATTGCTGTGCCTCTGAAAAACGTAACTCACATCATTTGCATTTTCACACTGGCACTGAAAAGGGGTCAGCTATTCTTTTTTTTCTTTTTTTTTTTTTTGGTTTTCACTGCAATGTGAATCACCTTGACATTTCTGTGAAACAGGAAGTGGCTGGATGATACAACAATAAAAATAATCACACTCAACTTGGTGTGTGTGTTTTCTTTGGGCCAGGCACTGTGTTAAGAGCTCTTTATGAAGTATTTCACTTATTCCTTAGGACAACACTGGCAGCTAGGTCTTATCATCATTCCCAATTTGCAAATGAGGAGGCTGAGGCCTGGAGTAGTAAGAGATGTATCCACAGTCACCCAGTTGGGAGTAGCAGGGCTGGGGCTCCCGGCTGGCAGCCAGTGCACCTCTTGAGCCTGAGCTCTTACCAGTAGATTTCTCCTGTGCTCAAAAGGCGGGGAAGAGTGGCAGGGCAGAAGGGCCCCCTGATTTATCAAGTGTGAAGGTAGTTTCATTTCATTTCCAATCCCAACTCTCAGTGTCCATCGTTTTACTACCCACAGTAAGTGGCACATTAGAGGGGTTTAATAACAGCCACTTTCAGTAAAGTGTCTTTGGAGAGAAATGCTTTAGGGCAACATTGTCCCCTCCAGGCCTTCATCACTTCCATCCCTCATCTTTAAAACTGATGAGCAAGGCCGGGCACAGTGGTTCATGCCTGTAATCCCACACTTTGGGAGGCCGAGGCGGGCAGATCACCTGAGGCCAGGAGTTCGAGATCAGCCTGACCAACATGGTGAAAACCCATCTCTACTAAAAATACAAAAATTAGCTGAGAGTGGTGGTGGTGGCTGCCTATAATCCCAGCTACTCAGGAAGCTGTGACACAAGAATCGATTGAACCCAGGAAGTGGAGGTTGCAGTGAGCTGAGATTGTGCCACTGCACTCCAGCCTGGCAACAGACTGAGACTCTGTCTCAAAAAAATAAATGAAACTGATGAGTGTGGCCCCCTTCCCTTCTACCTACCCACCCCCTCGCCAAGAGCCATTTCTTTCTTCAGAGCCTAGAAGCTTCCCAAAGACATTCAGAACTCAGAGGGACAACACATGGAGGCGGCACAGCACCTGACACACAGTCAGCCCTCATAGCATGGTGGCTCTCCTCCCTACCAGCAGCCCGTCTCTCGCCACCCTGCCCATCTTGGCTTGCAGATCCAGACGATGAAACGGTCTCACATATCCTGGGTGCTTACTATGTGGCAGGCATCTGCTAAGGGCTTCATAAATATCAGCCCACTGATTCCCTGCTTATTTTTATTTTTATTTTTTATTTATTTATTTTTTTGAGACGGAGTCTTGCTCTGTCACCCAGGCTGGAGTGCAGTGGCGTGATCTCGGTTCACTGCAAGCTCTGCCTCCCGGGTTCATGCCATTCTCCTGCCTCAGCCTCCTGAGTAGCTGGGACTACAGGCGCCCGTCACCACGCCTGGCTAATTTTTTGTATTTTTAGTAGAGATGGGGTTTCACCGTGTTAGCCAGGATGGTCTCGATCTCCTGACCTCGTGATCTGCCCGCCTCGGCCTCCCAAAGTGCTGGGATTACAAGCATGAGCCACCGCGCCCGGCTATTTTTATTTTTGAGACAGAGTCTCATTCTGTCACCCAGGCTGGAGTGCAGTGGCACAATCTCGGTTCACTGCAACCTCTACCTCCTGAGTAGCTGGGATTACAGGCGTGCACCACCACATCCAGCTAATTTTTGTATTTTTGGCAGATGGAGTTTCACCATCTTGGCCAGGCTAGTCTTGAACTCCTGACCTCAAGTGATCCACTCACCTCGGCCTCCCAAAGTGCTGGGATTACAGATGTGAGCTACCACACCCGGACTTCCCTGTTAATTTTTTTTTTTTTGGGGGGGGGGATGGGGTCTTGCTCTGTTGCCAGGCTGGAGTGCAGTGGCACAATCTCCGCTCACTGCAACCTCTGCCTCCCGGGTTCAAGCGATTCTCCTGCCTCAGCCTCCTGAGGAATAAGACGCGTACCACCACGTCCGACTAATTTTTGCATTTTTAGTAGAGGTGGGGTTTCACCATGTTGGCCAGGATGGTCTCAATCTCCTGACCTTGTGATCCATCCACCTCGGCCTCCCGAAGTGCTGGGATTACAGGCGTGAGCCACCGTGCCCGGCCAATTTTTTTTTTTTTTTTTTTTTTTTTTGAGACAGAGTCCCACTCTGTCACCCAGGCTGGAGTGCAGTGGCGCCATCTCGGCTCACTGCAGCCTCTGCCTCCTGGGTTTAAGCAATTCTTGTGCCTCAGCCTCCCAAGCAGCTGGAATACAGGTGTGCACCATCACACCCAGCTAATTTTTTGTATTTTTAGCAGAGACAGAGTTTCGCCATGTTGGCCAGGCCGGTCTTGAACTCCTGGCCTCAAGCAGTCTGCTCACCTCGGTCTCCCAAAGTGCTGAGATTACAGGCATGAGCCACTGAGACTGGCCTCATTCCCTGTTTAAAAATGAGGAAAGCCAGGTGCAGGGTCGTGTGCCTGTAATCTCAGCTACTCAGGAGGCTGAGCGGGGAGGATCACTGAGGCCAAGAGTTTGACTCTATATTGACTGGGCAGTATAGACAGACTGTCGCTAAAAAAAAAAGGAAGGGTAGGGGGTCGAGGACTGAGGCATAGAGAAGTTGAAGAATTTTCCCAATTCACTTAGCTGGTGCATGACACAGCCAGTATGATCTAATGCTAGAAAACAACCACCGCAACGCTGCCTCCTGAGACAGAACTTTCATCATGCAGCTGCTGTCACCCTGTCCAGCCAATCCCTTAACATGGCATCAGGAGCCCTGAGTTCAGGTTCTGGCTCTGCTGATGGCTGGCTGTGTAACCTTAGTCAAGTCCCATATCTTCTCTGGGCTTCAAGAACCCAAGAACCTCAAGAACATTTGAGCAGCCCGAACATTCCCTGGGCCTGGGTCCCATTCCTCCTCCTTGTCCCATTCCTCCTCCTTGTCCCATTCCAGCAAAGCCCCTCATTGCCCTCAGGGTCTTACCCACCTATCTTCAGGACATTTGTGAACAAATGTCAGGGCTCCTGATGCCTTCAGGACACCTCCCATTCCTCTCCCCAGGATCATTGTATATATAGGTTCTGGATCAGGCAGGCCTGGGTTCAATCACCAGGTGACCTGAGTCTAGTTGGTTTGTTTGTTTGTTTTTTTGAGATGGAGCCTCGCTCTGTCGCCCAGACTGGAGGGCAGTAGCAGCTATCTTGGCTCACTGCAGCTTCCGCCTCCTAGGTTCAAGCAATTCTCCTGCTTCAGCCTCCCAAGTAGCTGGGATTACAGGCGCCCACCATCACGCCTGGCTAGTTTTTGTACTTTTAGCAGAGACAAGGTTTCCCATGTTGGCCAAGCTGGTCTCGAACCCCTGACCTCGTTTGTTTTTGTTTTTGTTTTTTGAGACAGAGTCTCACTCTGTTGCCCAGGCTGGAGTGCAGTGGCGCTATCTCGGCTCACTGCAAGCTCCGCCTCCAGGGTTCATGCCATTCTCCTGCCTTAGCCTCCCGAGTAGCTGGGACTACAGGCGCCCGCCAACATGCCCAGCTAATTTTTTTGTATTTTTTTTTTTTTTTAGTAGAGACGGGGTTTCACTGTATTCGCCAGGATGGTCTTGATCTCCTCACCTCGTGATTCGCCTGCCTCGGCCTCCCAAAGTGCTGGGATTCCAGGCGTAAGCCACCGCGCCCAGCTGAGTCTAGTTGTTTCATCTTTCAGAGTCTTGGTTTCCCCTTTGCAGGGTCACTGGGAGGATGATGTGACTCCACAGTGTAAAGTGCATGGTAGATGGCAGGCACTCTCATGGCCTCTCTGTGCAGTCAATCAACAAACCTCAGCACCCTCTCTGTGCCAAGCCTTGTTCTGGGATCTGGAGACAAGGTTGTCCCTCCCTGAGAGGGCGGTAAGATGGACAATAAGCAAGTCAACAAATCCACAAAGAAGAATGCTTCAGATTTTGTGGAATACCGGGGGAAAACACAGGTGATGTGACCCAGAGGGCTAGGGATGGCTATTTCGTTTTTTTAAAAATTTTTTAATTTTTATTTTATTTATGTTTAAGACACAGTCTTGCTCTGTCACTGAGGCAGGAGTGCAGTGGTGTGATCTCGGCTCACTGCAGCCTCCGCCTCCCGGGTTCAAGTGATTCTCCTGCCTCGGCCTCCCAAGTAGCTGGGATTACAGGCGCCCGCCACCAAGCCCGGCTAATTTTTGTATTTTTAGTAGAGATAGGTTTTCACCATGTTCGCCGGGCTGGTCTCAAACTCCTGACCTCAACTGATCTGCCCATCTAGGCCTCTCAAAGTGCTGGGATTACAGGCGTGAGCCACCACGCCTGGCCAAGGGATGGCTGTTTTAGAGAAAAGCATCTGCGGGGGGGGGGGGGGGGGGGGGGGGGGGGGGGGGGGGGGGGGGGGGGGGGGGGGGGGGGGGGGGGGGGGGGGGAGCTGCAGGAGATGGCCCTGACCAGCTGGGACAAGGAGACTGTTCAAAAAAAAAAAAAAAAAAAAAAAGCATCTGCAGGAACCCTGACATGAGGACCATGAAGTTGGCAGAAGAGCATCCCCAGACAGAGGAATGAGCTCAGCCGCTCTGAGGCACAGTGGACCTGGCAGGCTCGGGTGAGCAAGGGAAATCACTGGAGGTATTTTAAGGAGGAGAGTCATGGTGGAATTAGGTTTTGAAAGGTAACTCCGGCACCAGGAGGAGGAGGGACCAGATGATGCAGAGTAGCAGTGGGAAGACCTGTTATTGCTAGGAATGATCTGAAGTAATCAGGAAGATCATGGTCTCCTTGGACTTACAGGAGAATGTACATCATGGAGGAATAAAAGTGTGCCGGTAGCCGGGCGGGGTAGCTCACGCCTGTAATCCCAGCACTTTGGGAGGCCAAGGCAGGTGGCTCACTTGAGGTCAGGAGTTTGAGTCCAGTCTGGCCAACATAGTGAAACCCTCTCTCCCCTAAAAACACAAAAGAATTTAGCCAGATATGGTGGTATGAGCCTGTAGTCCAGCTGATTGGGGATGCTGAGGTATGAGAATCGCTTGAACCCGGGAGATGGAGGTTGCAGAGTGGAGCCGAGATCATACCACTGCACTCCAGCAGAGCAAGAGCTTGTCTCCAAAAAAATAAAAAAAAAAACCCCAAAAAATCCTAAAATTAGCGAAGCATGGTTGTGCACCTATGGTTCCACCTGCTGAGGCGGGGGTGGGAGGGGGGGGTTTAGGTTAGAGGATCCCTTGGGGCTGCTCAAGGGATGTTGAGGCTGCAGTGAGCCAAGATCGTGTCACTGCACTCCAGCCCTGGCACGGAGTGAGACCCTGTCTCAAAAAAAAAAAAATGTGCTGGCAGATTCTAGGCAAATGAGGTGCCACATGTAGTGATGAGGTTAGAAAAGATGTTCAGGCCAAAGAGACCATGTGTGTCGGGCTTTGTCAGCTTGCCCTGCAGACCCCTTCTGCATTCCTGACCTCCCTGCTGCGCCAGGAAGCTAAGCTCCACCTGCTGTACCCCCAGGCCCCTCAGCCCACAGGCTTTCTTCTGATTCAGCCCACGGTTGGCCCAGCTGGAGACCCATGGCTAGGAAGAGATTAGGGTGATATTTGTTCCCCCAGCGCCCTCCCTGCAGGCTGCAGGGGGCCAGGGGCTGCTGCTCTGCTTCAGGCCACACCTCTCAGGCACCCTCCCTGGTTATGCCAGTGGAGCAGTGTGCACTGGAGTGATGTCCCTCTGTTGCTAGCTAGCCCCAGTGGTTTGAGCTATTTCCTGCTGAGGCCCTGAGAGCTGAAGGAATTTGGTTGGGTATCATTTGAGTTGGGCATCATTACTGGGCTGGACACTTTCATTGATCCCTCTCACTGAGTCCCCTCATCAGCCCCTGTCATCCCCCCATCCTACTGGCAGCAGCTTTAGACACCGAGGGCCACACCCTCCTCCTGGCTCTTCCCCACCACACTCCTGGTTTTCCTCTCTGCTCCCTTCAGCTGCTCTTTCTGGTCTTTCGCCTGACTCCGCCTCCTCTCCCTGACTGACTCCGCCTCCTCTCCCTGACCTGGGAACGGTGATCTCCCTGGGGCACCCTGCGCTCTCTTCTCTCCATAGTAAGCCCACCCTTTCCCGCTGTCGTAGATGCCCCCCGTATAACCCCAAGCCTCTGTCTCCAGACCAGACATCCTGTCTGAGCTGCAGACTCCCGGGTTTGGGCGCCTCCACTTGGATGACTCACAAGCATCTCAAACTCAGCAGGACCAGAACAGAGCTGTGGACCCTGCCCCATGTTTCCAGCTCCTCTGCCTCCCCTCTTCTTTGCCCATCCAGAGATCAGGCCAGGAACCTGGGGACCATTCATGCCACCTACCTCTCCAGCACGCCCACTTCACCCAGTCTTTACATCTCCCCTCCCAAATACATCTCTTCCGGGGCCAAGTGAGATCCCTCTCCTGGGATGAAGGCAGGGTGCCTGCTCTTGCCCTGACACAATCCCACTGCAATGAGAATAAAAGCAAATTCCTCACCATGGCTGGCCCCTCCCACCACCACTACACCTTCAGCTCTCCCTCTCCGCCACACCCTGTTGTTCCACTGGCCTTCCCTCAGTTCTCTGGATAGCCTCCCCCTGCAGCCTCCCCCGAGGTCAGATGCCCACAGGTGTGACTCACTCCTACTCATCTTCCAGCTTCCAGTGGAAGACTCTCTTTGTCTCCCAAGTCCCAGCCCTCTCCTGTCCTGCTTCCCTGCCCTTCTCTGTCACGGTACCAGCCTCTGTTGTAGCCACAGTTCTGTGTGAATTGATCTGGTACATATCCAGCTCCCCTAGCACAGCAGCTCCAGGAAGGCAGGACTGGTTCTATTTGTGGCCAAGAGCTTAGGACGTGGTGGAGTCTCAGTTTGTTGGGTGAATTTTTTACATTTATTTTTTAATTTTTAATTTTTATTACCAGTAGTTAAACATAGATGTTGAGTGAATAGATCCCCATCTCACAAGCAAGGAAACTGGCTTAGAGACAGTAAGAATCCAACCCTGGACTGTTTGACTGTGCTGTGCTCCATGGTGAGCCACAGCCAGATCTAGGCAGGGTCAGGACAGGTTCAGATGAGTGTTAGGAAAAAACGAGTATACAATGCTCAGCCCTGTGCCTGGCAGGTGGTCAGCACCTAGCATTATTCCCTACCTCAGTGTGGACCAGGGCCCCAAGAAGCAGGGGCTTGCCCCTCGCACCGCATCCTGGATTCCGGCAGCAGGGATCCCTGGGGACATGTGATTGTCCCTCCCAGCCCTGCACCGCCAAGCTGTACTTACTAAGGGCCCCCCTAAAGCTACCCACATCAACTTACACCCAAAGTAAAAACTGAGAGTTCCTTGGACAGGTGTGCCTGAAAGTGAGTCTCTGAACCTCCTCTCCCCAGTTAGACTGCTGCCCCGGGTGCTGTCCGGGAGAGGGTTTGGTGCCGCCCTGACTTGGCAGTGCTTTTCCTAGATGTGCCCTAGCCGTCCCCACCTCCTGCTGAGTTCTGTGAGTCAGAGACTGAACCCTGGGGTCTCCTGGCAGGCCCCACAGTAAGGCCTGGCCCCCGGACGTTGCAGCCTTTCCTTCCAGACCAGTGGACAAGCCTGGTCTGGAACTATGCTCCTCTCCAGCCATGGCCAACCTGAAGACCCCCACACCCAGCCGCTGCCAGCCCCTGCCCTACGGCCCTGCTGTGCCTCTCTCCAGCCCTTGGGCCCTCGAACAGCGCCCCCCTCCTCCCGGCTGTTAGCCTGGGAAGGGGGCCAGGCCCTGAGCTCAGACCTTGGCGATTCCAGAGTGTCTGAGGCCCAGAGCCAGCCCCGCCAGCACGGCCAGACGAAGGGAAAGGGGGGAGGTGGCAGGGTGGGCACCAGGAAGCCATTCCGAGGGGACTGGCAGGGAAGCTGGGTTCTAGCTATGTTCTTTCTGCTCCTCTTCTGGACCCCACAGACTTCCTCCTGGGACCTCCGTGAGCCCTGGCCAAAGGCTGTCCCCACCCTTGAGCACTTTCCTCAGAGGGGATTGGACCAGCACTAACGAGAAGTTACTTTGGGGCCCTGAGACCCCCACGTTTGCAAGGGAGGCTGGGAAAGAGCTGGAAGGCCTGGGCTCCGGCCCCACCCGGCCTCCATCGTCAGTGTGACCCGGCAGGGCCACCTCTCTCCCTCAGTCTCGGTATCTCGCTCTACGCAGGCCTCCCCGCCCCGCCCGGAGGAATCCGCGGCCGACCCGACGGTCCCAGGTGAGGGCCCTCTGGAAAGGGCCCAGCGCGGCCGCGGGTTCCGGCGGGGGCGGGCATCTGGAGTGGGGACCGTCCCCGCGCCCCCCCCCTCCCCGCAGCCTCCGCCCGCCTGCACACCCTCGCTTCTCCAGGCGGCAGAGACGACGCTTTAAACAAAAAAAAAAAAAAAAAAAAAAAAAAAAACAACTCTGTCCCTGGCCCGGGGCCAGCGTCCCAGCCCCCCTCGCCGCCGCCGCGCCGCGCTCCAGCCAGGGAAAACAACTGCTCACTTCTCCCTGCGCCCTCCCCGCGCGCTCCCAGCCTTCCCGCGGCCGCGGGAGAGGAGCCCGGCCAGGGGGAGGCGCGGAGCGGGCCGGCCGCCCGGCCTTCCTCTCCCTCGCTCCTCCTCTCCGCCTCAACTTGCTCCGGCCTCCTCGCTCCTGCCTGAGTTCGGGGCCTGGGCTGGGCTTCGTCCTGGGGCTGGGAAGTTTCTGCGCTCCCCGCGGTCCAGTCTCCATCTCCGCGCCTTCCGCCGGGCCCCCGCGGTCCCCTCTCGCCCGCTTCCCCCGCTGCCCTCCCTCGCTGCCCTCTACCCTCTCCCGGGGCTCCCGGCCCTCTACCCCCTTCGGGCGCGGGCCCCTCGCCCCGCCCGGGCGCGCCCCCCCTCCCCCGGGTCCTACGGCCCCGGATGCCCGGGCCCCGAGGGGCTGCTGGCGGCCTGGCCCCTGAGATGCGCGGGGCGGGGGCGGCGGGGCTGCTGGCGCTGCTGCTCCTGCTGCTGGGCCTGGGCAGCAGGGTCGAGGGGGGGCCGGCCGGCGAGCGGGGCGCAGGCGGGGGCGGGGCGCTGGCCCGCGAGCGCTTCAAGGTGGTCTTTGCGCCGGTGATCTGCAAGCGGACCTGTCTCAAGGGCCAGTGTCGGGACAGTTGTCAGCAGGGCTCCAACATGACGCTCATCGGAGAGAACGGCCACAGCACAGACACGCTCACGGGCTCCGGCTTCCGCGTGGGTGAGGGCCGGGGGCACGGCTGGGGGCAGGGGAAGGACAGGCACCAGGCCCGGTGGGAGAGCTAGTGGGGTCTTGGCCTTAGAGAGTGGGGGCTGAGGGTATAAAGGGCAGAGATCTGAGGGCCTGGGGGACCAGGGGCCTCAGGGAACTTGGGAGGCTAGAACTCTGGGGGCCAGAGTTGGAGGGCTGCATGGAGGCCTGGACTTTAAGGCTTTGCGTTAGGGTTGGGGCCTAAGGGGTGGGGAAATGTAGAGGTCCTGGATGACACTGGCTTCCCAGAAGGTGCTGTGTTCTGAGCAGGAGCACACAGGGTTTTTGAGGAATGTGAGCCGGGCACAGGAAGCCTCAGAGAAGGGATAAATATTCCCCCCAAGAAGCAGACTTGCTGGAAGAAACAAGAAAAGTCTTTACAAAATGTCTAAAGTAGGGCCTGCCAGAGTAGACACCTGCATTCCCTGGGAGGAGGAGCTAAGGTCAGGGCTGGGGATGGGAGCCGGTTACTGGCAAGGTCTGAGAAGGGAGGGTGTTGAGGCCTAAAAGTAGGGTGCTGGCCTGAAGGTAGGGACTAGTTTGGGGTTCTCAGCCTCTCCTTTTCCAATGCCTCCCCATAAGCTCCTGACATCCTGCCTCAGAGGCCCTCAGGGCCCCCCTCATCCTCCCCCAAGCCCCTACACCCTCCCCAGTTCAGCTTTGAGTCCACCCCCTCCCCAGCATCTCTCTTCAAGGGTCAGGCCTGGGGCTCAGTCATCCTCCTGCTAGGCCCCGTGGGCCAGGCTTGGGGAGGTGTCCCAGCAGTAATTACCCTCCTGGACAGGGTAATTAGGCCAGGCCTAGGATGGCACCAGCAAAACAGCCCCTCTTACACATTCCTATATTCACTCGCCCACTCACAGAGCTAAGGAACCCCACTCATGTGGCTCACATTTGTCATGAGATGGGGTGTGCGTGCGTGTGTCTGTGCGCGTATTGCCTCTGTGTCTGGGGTCATGCCATGGGCATGGTGTGGCACACTGTGAAGTACCCGTCTTTCTGTCGTCTTGGGTGTGTGTCTCTAGTCGCTGTTAGAGAGTGTGTGGGAATGTTTTTTTGTGTTTTTGAGATGGAGTTTTGCTCTTGTTGCCCAGGCTGGAGTGCAGTGGCGCAATCTCAGCTCACTGCAACCTCCACCTCCCGGGTTCAAGTGATTCTCCTGCCTCAGCCTCCCAAGTAGCTGGGATTACAGGCATGCGCCACCACACCTGGCCAATTTTTTGTACTTAGTAGAGATGGAGTTTCACCATGTTGGTCAGCCTGGTCTCAAACTCCTGATCTCAAGTGATCTACCTTCCTCGGCCTCCCAAAGTGCTGGGATTACAGGTGTGAGCCACTGCGCCTGGCCAAATGTAAGGGAATGTTTATGTGAACCTGTGTTGGTGTCAGGATGCGTCTCTGTGTGTGTGACAAGAGGACTGTGGGTGTGAGTGTATGTGTGTCCATCTCCCAGGCTCGCTGGCCATCCTGCCCAGGCTGCTGTCTCCATCTGTGCTGCCCACATCCCCCAGGCTCAGTGCCCAGGCCACAGTGGGCGGGTGTCATTGGGAGGTCACTCTCACCGCTATGAGTGACTCACTGGGAGACAGGAAAAAGAGAATCCTACCTCCCCCAGCCCAGGACACACCCCTCTGCTCTGTGAGGCCTGGCCCCAAGAGGCCAGGCAGGATGGGCTGGGCTGGGATGTGCTTAGCCTGACCCTGAGGGCCATGAATGTGGGCTGTCCCTGTGAGGCCCTTCTGGCATCCAGGAGAGCAGCACCCCTGCCCTCCTGCCCTGGGAAGTGAGGGCAGCCATGGGGTGGGCAGGAGAAGGGCTGGGGCTTTGGGATGAGTCAGAGCCCCAAGGCTGGTAGTAGCATAGGTGGAAGGTGAGTATGGGACAGAAACAGACAGAGGTCCCATCCTCTCCCTCAGTCACTCTTTCATTCATTCCCCCGAACCCCCTGTGGGACCCAGAGCTGAGGCCAGCCTGGCCCTGCCTTCCAGAGTACCCTCTATAAGGAGGCAGACAGACAAGAACATAGCCAAGCAGGTGCCAGGCAGAGCTGGCCAGCGGATGGTAAGGCAGGAGAGGGAGCTCAGGTGGGCCGGATAGGAGGAAAGGCTCCCTCCTGGTGGAGACACTGAGCGAGGAAGGATGAGATCTGCATATGTAGAGAGGGGGGACATGGGGCCCTGTTGTGGAGGGAAGGGCATGAATGAGGCCAGGAGGCAGGCACATTTGCAAGAAGGAGATGGGTCCTGGGGTGTGCAGTGCTCAGGGAAGGAGCAGAGGGGGATGGGTTGAAAAGGTTCTGGTCCATGGAGTGAGCTTCTGCCTGAGGCAAGTTTCTCTGGGACACTGAGATTGTGGACCAGCAGGGGAGGCTGGAAGCCAAGGAGGGGTCTGGGTGGCCAGGCCTGAGCCAGGGCAGGAACAGTGGCCCTAGGGAGGAGGTGAGGCAGGTTCATGGGACATTAGAGGCTGTAACTGGGCAGGGGAGAGCAGGAGGGATGGAGCCGTGGGGGCTCAGCTGTGGATGCCTGGTGGCCAGGTGAAGAGGAGGTGGGGAGGCAGGATGCTGACTTCTGACAGTATGTCCTGGGCAGAAGTGCCTGAGAGAGCCCTGGAAAGGCTGGGGGCTGTGTCTGTGTTTTGAGATGTGGACATCTCTGGCAGTGGTGAGGTGGGGGCCCTAGGATGGTGAAGAGGGAGAGGGTGGAGAGCAGGCAGAGAGGACTGAGGCCTGAAGGAGGGAAGAGTTTAGGGGAGAAGAGGAGGAGGCGCCAGGGAGGGAGCCAATACCTTTGGAAGGCCCAAGGGGAAAGCCAGATCACCATATTATTTGCTTAACCTTATTAAGCACCCTTTGTGTACCAGGCCCTGGGTTAAGCATTTGTACTGCCCTTACCTCATCTAACCCACACATCTCTACAGATGAGGACTCTGGGGCACAGGGAGGGGACATGAGTTGCTCAGGGTCGCACAGCTGGCACATGGCTTAGCGAGGATTTAAATCCTGGACTTGGGACTCCAGAACCTAACATGAGTGTAAGGATGTTGCGGAACCTAGAGAGGGCAGTTTCCCTATGTAGGATGTATCTCAAAACCTGGCTTCCCAAGAGGACAGAGCCAGTGGGTGGCAAGGAAGTAGGGAGGAGGGGAAAGAGACAGGATGTGGGTGAGGGCCTGACCCCCCTCTTCTCCCCAGTGGTGTGCCCTCTCCCCTGCATGAATGGCGGCCAGTGCTCCTCGCGAAACCAGTGCCTGTGTCCCCCGGACTTCACCGGGCGCTTCTGCCAGGTGCCCGCAGGAGGAGCCAGCGGGGGTACCGGCGGCTCAGGCCCCGGCCTGAGCAGGGCGGGGGCCCTGTCCACAGGGGCGCTGCCGCCCCTGGCTCCGGAGGGCGACTCTGTGGCCAGCAAGCACGCCATCTACGCCGTCCAGGTGATCGCTGACCCTCCTGGGCCCGGGGAGGGGCCCCCTGCCCAGCACGCAGCCTTCCTGGTGCCCCTAGGCCCGGGACAGATCTCAGCAGAAGGTACCAGGCAACTGGCAAACCCGGGAAGGTCGCCAGTGGGTGGGCACTAGGGTGGCCAGGGCAGGGCAGGGTCAGCCCTGGAGGAGCTCAGCGCGGTGACCCGCGGCGCGGTGCGGGCAGCCCTGAGGCCACCGCGCCCGCCCCCAGTGCAGGCCCCGCCCCCCGTGGTGAATGTGCGCGTCCATCACCCGCCCGAGGCCTCGGTCCAGGTGCACCGCATTGAGAGCTCGAACGCCGAGGGCGCGGCTCCCTCCCAGCACCTGCTGCCGCACCCCAAGCCCTCGCACCCCCGGCCGCCCACCCAGAAGCCCCTGGGCCGCTGCTTCCAGGACACTCTGCCCAAGCAGCCCGTGAGTGAATGCACAGTCGGGATCGGTGTTTCCTTCTCTCAGGGTTGCTCTGCCCCAACTCACTCGGATAGCAGAAAACTGAGGGGGGGGAAAGAGGAAAAGGCCCAACCCTAACAGGCGGCCCCGGGGCGGGGTGCTCTGTGACCCCACCTCCCCCTCCTTCCCCTAGTGTGGCAGCAACCCCCTCCCCGGCCTCACCAAGCAGGAAGACTGCTGCGGTAGCATCGGCACTGCCTGGGGCCAGAGCAAGTGCCACAAGTGCCCCCAGCTGCAGTGTGAGTGCTTGGGCTCAGGGGGCGTTCCCCATCTGGTGGCCCCTCCCCACCCGCCCCACCCATCCCTGCAGTGGGAGTCCCCAGGTCACCAGATTCCTCTCTACATCTGCTGTGCTCCTCCCCAGTTCCCTCCTCACCCACCCCTGCCAAGCTATCCTCTCTCTGCAGACACAGGAGTGCAGAAGCCAGGGCCTGTACGTGGGGAAGTGGGCGCTGACTGCCCGCAGGGCTACAAGAGGCTCAACAGCACCCACTGCCAGGGTATGGCCAACTAGGAGATTCTGCGGGCTGGAGGGGCAGGCCAACAATCACTGGGGGTGGGGAGGGTCCCAAGGTGGGCGAGAGAGGAGGTGGGGCTGGGGCAAGACCCTAAGGTTCTTGTAGCAGCCTGCTGTCACCCCATGGCCCCAGACCAGAGGGGCCAAACTTCCACTTACCACAGACATCAACGAGTGTGCAATGCCGGGCGTGTGTCGCCATGGTGACTGCCTCAACAACCCTGGCTCCTATCGCTGTGTCTGCCCACCTGGCCATAGTTTAGGCCCGTCCCGTACACAGTGCATTGGTGAGACTGGGGCTCAGGTTCCTGGGAGGTCACAAGGCATGGATGGGAGCAAGGATCAGAGATCACAAGAGATCAGAGTAGGGTTAAGGGTTGACTGCAGGAGGAACAAGGCCCAGAGCCAATAGGATCAGGGATCTGCGGGGTCCGGGGTCACATGAGATCTGCCATTAGCAGTCACATGGGGTCAGAGATTACATAGAGTCAGAGTCATGCAGAACACAGGCTTGATGAATAGGAGTGGTGACGTCCAGGATAGCTAGAATCAGGAGTCAATGGGGTCAGTGGTCACATAAGTTTCAGGGGTCACATGAGTTCAGGGTCATATGGGGTCAGAGACCACATGGGGGATCAAGTTGTCTGGGCCGGAGAGGCAAGGTCTGCAGCAGCTGGGCAGAGGGACGTGGGCAATGAGCAGGCTCAGATGCCCATGCCCCCCACTGCCCCCTGCAGCAGACAAATCGGAGGAGAAGAGCCTGTGTTTCCGCCTGGTGAGCCCTGAGCACCAGTGCCAGCACCCACTGACCACCCGCCTGACCCGCCAGCTCTGCTGCTGCAGTGTCGGCAAGGCCTGGGGCGCACGGTGTCAGCGCTGCCCAGCAGATGGCACCGGTGAGTCAGGGTTACCCAGGGGTAGGGGTTCATAGGTCCATGCACCTGTCCAGGAAATGCTCACTTTTGTGTCTGCTGTCTTGACTGCAGCTGCGTTCAAGGAGATCTGCCCAGCTGGGAAGGGATACCACATTCTCACCTCCCACCAGACGCTCACCATTCAGGGCGAAAGTGACTTTTCCCTTTTCCTGCACCCTGACGGGCCACCCAAGCCCCAGCAGCTTCCGGAGAGCCCTAGCCAGGCTCCACCACCTGAGGACACAGAGGAAGAGAGAGGTCTAGCCTGACCCCTTCTGATCCCTGACCCATGCCGAGCCCCTAGGCCTGACCCCTTGACCCGTGATCCACAGATCTGACCTCACAGTCTAACCCCCAATTCCTTATCCCTGACCCATCCACTGACCTCTCACCTGACCCTCTGACCCCTGACCCAGATATTTGACCCTGAGCTATAACCTCCTAAGCCTTCTACAGCCTGACCTGTAACCCAAGGCCCATCAACCTGATCATGTGACTACTATGCAAACACACCCAAACCCCAGAATCTAACTCCTGACCCTTGACCTGGAGACATGATTGTTGAACTCCCAGAGACCCTAACTACAAATACTCAGCTGCTGATCCCAGATCTGACTCCCTTCTCCCACCCCAACACTTCATGGCCCCATCTTCTTCCCTTTTAGGGGTGACCACGGACTCAGTGAGTATAAGAACCCAGATGGGAGGGGTGGGCAGGCGAGGGACAGGAGGGCTTATGCTGCTGTCACCCGCAGCCAGTGAGTGAGCAGCGGTCAGTGCAGCAGAGCCACCCAACTGCCACCACGTCTCCTGCCCGGCCCTACCCCGGTGAGCTGGGCACTGTAGGGATGAGTCCTCAAGGGCTAAATCACTGGGTGGGCGGGGAGTTCACAGTTTAAGTACTCGGGGACAGTCAAGCTGGGGTGGGGCACCGGACCAAGACTGAAGTGGAAAGAGAGGCTTCAGTCAATATCGTCTCTGACCAGAGTGCACTGCCGCCCGCAGAGCTGATCTCCCGTCCCTCGCCCCCGACCATGCGCTGGTTCCTGCCGGACTTGCCTCCTTCCCGCAGCGCCGTGGAGATCGCTCCCACTCAGGTCACAGGTAAGGCCCGCCCAGCACAGCCACGCCCTGCCTAGGCCACGCCCCCAGTTTAGTTTTCTTTCCTCCCCTCCCGCCCCCAGGCATTCCCCAGCGCTAATAGGCTAGCGCGTATCCAGGGCTGAGCACTGGGGAAGCCTGGTGAGCACCAGAGATCCCACTGCCCTAAACGATCCAGGTAGTATGGTGGTTAGCCCATTCTGAGGGAGTTCATTCATTCAACAAATACTTATTAGTGTTACAGGTCTTTTAGAATTTGTGTAGCAGGTTTCCCAGTTTTTTTTTTTTTTTTTTTTTTTTTTTGAGACAGAGTCTTGCTCTGTCGCCAGGCAGGAGTGCAGTGGCGCAATCTCGGCTCACTGCAGCCTCCGCCTCCCGGTTTCAAGCGATTCTCCTGCCTCAGCCTCCCGAGTAGCTGGGATTACAGGCATGCGCCACCACGTCCAGCTGATTTTTTTTCGTATTTTTAGTAGAGACGGGGTTTCACCATGTTGGCCAGGATGGTCTCGATCTCTTGACCTCGTGATGCGCCCGCGTCGGCCTTCCAAAGTGCTGGGATTACAGGCATGAACCACTGTTCCCAGCCCATAACCGTCTTTCAAAATCTGTTCAGAAAGCCTTCTATCATTGCCACCCTACTTATTATCACAACTCTCAGAATTCCTTCCTTCTACTCTGATTTTTTTTTTTTTTTTTTTTTTTTTGAGATTGAGACGGAGTCTCGCTCTGTCGCCCAGGCTGGAGTGCAGTGGCGCGATCTTGGCTTATTGCAAGCTCCGCCTCCTGGGTTCACGCCATTCTCCTGCCTCAGCCTCCTGAGTAGCTGGGACTACAGGCGCCCGCCACCACACCCGGCTAATTTTTTTGTATATTTTTAGTAGACACGGGGTTTCACCATGTTAGCCAGGATGGTCTTGATCTCCTGACCTTGTGATCTGCCCTCCTCGGCCTCCTGAAGTGCTGGGATTACAGGCGTGAGCCACCACGCCTGGCCCTGATTTATTTTTTCATAGCATTTATAAGACATAGGAGATTCAGCTTATTGATCGGCTTATTGCCTGTCTGCTCTGCAAGGACAGGAAATTTTTGTCTGTTTTTGTTCTTGCAGTATCCCCAGCACCTCAACAGTGCCTGGCACACAGTAGGTGCTCAAGAAATATTTGGGTTCCTTTCTTTCTTTTTGTTTGTTTGGTTTGTTTTTTGAGACAGGGTCTCACCTTGTCACCTAGGCTGGAATCCAGTGGCACAATCATGGCTCACTGCAGCCTTGACCTCCTGGGCTCAAGTGATCCTCCAGCCTTGGCCTCCCAAAGTGCCAGGATTACAGGTGTGTGCCACCATGCTCTTTTTTTTTTTGGCCTGGGGAGTTTTCCTGTGAAAACTGGGAAACTGTGGCAGGGTGCAGTGGCTCACGGCTGTAATCTCAGCACTTTGGGAGGCTGAGGTGGGTGGATCACGAGGTCAAGAGATTGAGACCATCCTGGCCAACATAGTGAAACCCAGTCTCTACTAAAAATACAAAAAAAGAAAAAAATAGCTGGGGGTGGTGGTGCACGCCTGTAGTCCCAGCTACTCAGGAGAATCACTGGAACCTGGGAGATGGAGGCTGCAGTGAGCTGAGATCGTGCCACTGTGCTCTGGCCTGGGGACAGAGTGAGACTCTATCCAAAAAAAAAAAAAAGAAAGATGGTTAGAAATGCTAGAGACGTGAGGAAGGGAGGGGCATTCAGGTTGGGAAAAGGATATCACAAGGGAAGTTAAGTTGGGCAAAGGCATGGAAGCATGAAACACTGGTGGAGGAGGGAGAACCCACACACAGGCCAATGTCTCTGAACCAGGGCAAGTCCGGTGCATAGAGCCTTGTCAGGAGGCTTGAGTTTAATGCCAGAGGCTATGGGCAGTGTCTGCAGGATTTTGAGCATCAAAATTGCTAGCTCAGACTGAGCAGTCCCTCTGTGCCAGGTACTGTCTGAAGAGTTCTACATTCTAAATACCATTTAACCTTCTCTTTTTTTTTTTTTTTTTTTTTTTTTTTTTTTTTTTTTTTGAGACAGAGTCTGGCTGTCGCCCAGGCTGGAGTGCAGTGGCGCGATCTCGGCTCACTGCAGGCTCTGCCCCCTGGGGTTCACGCCATTCTCTTGCCTCAGCCTCCCGAGTAGCTGGCACTACAGGCACCCGCCACCTCGCCCAGCTAATTTTTTGTATTTTTAGTAGAGACGGGGTTTCACTGTGTTAGCCAGGATGGTCTCGATCTCCTGACCTCGTGATCCGCCCGCCTCGGCCTCCCAAAGTGCTGGGATTACAGGCGTGAGCCACCGCGCCCGGCCTTCTTTTTTTCTTTTTTATTTTTTTTGAGCATTTAACCTTCTCATACTCTGCAAAGTGAGCTTTGTTAGCCTCATTTTCCAGATGAGAAAGTTGAGCCTCAAAGAGGTTCAGTAACCTGCCCCAGGTCACACAGCTGAGCCGCGTTCAAGCCCATGCCCATGTGGGCTTCAAAAGCACAAGGGAACTGCCAACCCAACTGAAACCCTGATCCTCCATGAGCTCCTGGGGTTAGGGCTCAGGTGGGAGATGGCTGTTCTTGGGGGCTTTGGGAATGTGGACAAGGCCCCTCAAAGGAGGGGCTGTTAAGGAAGGCTAAAGAGAGGTACTCCAGGCAAAGGGAACAGCCTGCAAAGCCCACTGGCCAGGTGAGTTTGGGGCAGAGCAGAGTTCACTGTCATGGCCCAGGCTGCATGGCAGGAGTTGGGGGGAAGGGGTGTGGGAAATGAAACTGGTGAGCAGTGAGGATCCAAAGGAGGGAGAGGTTGGAGTCAGGGAGTCCTGGGCTTGGTGACAGAGAGTGAGGGGGGCGGTTCCTGGATCTGACTGCCTGTGCACAGCTTTGGCACTAGTTAGGATTCCCAGGAAACCAGCTCCTGCTAGTCTTGGGAGGAGGTAATCAACCCTTCTGGAATAGGGCGGTCAGGTCCCTGGGGCAAGGGCTTATGGAATCACTGGGCTAGGGGACACTGGTGTGACTGAGGCTATAGAGTTTAAGGTATTGAGGTGACTGGGGAGAAGGTGGTTTTAGTCCCTTGGGTGGGAGTACTGGGACGACTGAGGGGCCCTGAGGGGATGTGGTTTGGTTTGAGGTGACTGGGGTCAGGGTCTTGGAGTGAACCGGGAATGGAAGTATCCGGGCCTGGGTGTGGGGTGATACGGACGTCAGGGGCCTGGAGTTCTAGTTTGGATCTTTCTGAGGTCTTGATATTGGAGTTATCTAAAAGAGAGAAATAGGACATCCTGGAGTTGGAGTATGGGCATACAGGAACCTGAGGTCATGGTGTGACTGGGGTGTTGAGGTCTGCCCTGGGGATATGACAGAAGGTGAGCGCTCCCTGTTCCGCCCCTTGACCTGGCCATGCCCGCAGAGACTGATGAGTGCCGACTGAACCAGAACATCTGTGGCCACGGAGAGTGCGTGCCGGGCCCCCCAGACTACTCCTGCCACTGCAACCCCGGCTACCGGTCACATCCGCAGCACCGCTACTGCGTGGGTGAGCGCAGGGCAGGCGGCGGGCGTGCAGGTGGGTAGTGGAGGGAGGGGGACCCCAGATAAGGACAATTCCTTTGACTTTTCTCGGCCTACCCGTTCTTCTCAGATGTGAACGAGTGCGAGGCAGAGCCCTGTGGCCCGGGGAGGGGCATCTGCATGAACACCGGCGGCTCCTACAATTGCCACTGCAACCGCGGCTACCGCCTGCACGTGGGCGCCGGGGGGCGCTCGTGCGTGGGTGAGCGCCGCCAGGGCGGGGGCGGCCCTGGGTGAGACGGGCTCTCCTCCAGACCGCCGTGTAATCCCTCCCCTCGCCCGCCGCCTCCTACACCCCCTTCGTGGCCCCTTCCTCCCGCACAGACCTGAACGAATGCGCCAAGCCCCACCTGTGCGGCGACGGCGGCTTCTGCATCAACTTTCCCGGTCACTACAAGTGCAACTGCTACCCCGGCTACCGGCTCAAAGCCTCCCGGCCTCCTGTGTGCGAAGGTGAGGGGACCTCATTCAGATCAAAGAAGGGGCTCCTTAGCTGTCTCTCCACCTAGGGTGGGGCTAGGGGGCCTGCAATTTTTTTTTTTTTTTTTTTTTGAGACGGAGTCTCATTCTGTCGCCCAGGCTGGAGTGCGGTGGTGAGATTTTGGCTCACTGCAACCTCCGCCTCCCGGGTTCAAGCGATTCTCCTGCCTCAGCTTCCCGAGTAGCTGGGATTACAGGCGCCTGCCACCACGCCTAATTTTTGTATTTCTAGTAGAGACGGGGTTTCGCCATGTTGGCAAGGCTGGTCTCGAACTCCTGACCTCAGGTGATCCACCCGCCTCGGCCTCCCAAAGTGCTGGGATTACAGGCGTGTGCCACTGCACCCGGCCTGTATGCTCGGCTCTGGGCCTGTCAGAGGTTGGGGTCCGGGAGCCTCGTTGATCTGTGTAGGAGGAAGGCCCTGCTGTGGACGCTGGCAGCCGGGCCACCCGCGTTGTCCGCAGATGGGTCCTTTTCCTTCTCCCTCCCGTGCAGACATCGACGAGTGCCGGGACCCGAGCTCCTGCCCGGATGGCAAATGCGAGAACAAGCCCGGGAGCTTCAAGTGCATCGCCTGTCAGCCCGGCTACCGCAGCCAGGGGGGCGGGGCCTGTCGCGGTGAGGGCGGGGCCAGGAGGCGAGTGGGTGGGGCCGTCGGTTGCCTCCCCCAGTCTGGCTCCGCTGGGGGCGGGGCGGGGCTAGCGGTGGTGATTGGCGTCTGGGGGCGGGGCCTTCCGGGAGTAGAGGCTGCCCTCTCCACCCCGCGTTCCAGGGAGGCGACCCACACCCTTGCGCGGTGCGCGGTCAGCGGTCCGCCTTCCGGTGGGGCAGAGTCCGAGGCTAGGTCTTTCCGCCGCAGACGTGAACGAGTGCGCCGAGGGCAGCCCCTGCTCGCCTGGCTGGTGCGAGAACCTCCCGGGCTCCTTCCGCTGCACCTGTGCCCAGGGCTACGCGCCCGCGCCCGACGGCCGCAGTTGCTTGGGTGAGCGCCAGCACCCCCGCCCCGGGCCTCCGCCGCCCCCCACGCGCTGAAGCGTGGGAGCGGGTCACGCTGTCTGTAAACAGTGGGTGGAAGGTGGCTCATTCATCCCCAGGTGACTCTGCTCACTCATTTTCTCAACGAACCTTGCCAAGGAAGGCACCACTAGAATTTCCACGTAGGAAGGGTCTCAGGGGGCAGAGCTCGAAGCTGCGTTTGCAAAGCATGTTACTTAAATTTGAAGGAAAAAAGATATCAAAAAATGGGGGCAGGCGATAGTACTCCCCCCTGCACTCATGTTTATTATACACCAAGAGGCGGGGCTGGGGGCTGGGACTTAGAGAAAACTGGAGAAGGCAAGACACAGACTGTAGCATGCAGTGCTGGGCCTGGATGGAGCTGGGCTGCTTCCTGGAGACACAGCGGGATGGGAGGAAGGAGGCCTGGGTCATCTTAAAGAATCACTAGGAATTATGCACGAGAGGAGGAGGAGAGGAACAGCATGCCAGGCACAGGGGCTGGCACTGGCAGATCAGAGGTGAGACAGGGGTGGGGTGTTGGGGAACTGTAAAGAATGACCAGGGCATGGGGGCTGAGGCTGGCTGGGGAAGGGCAGATCTCCATCCCTTGGAGGGCCCCCTAATTCCTGCCTGGGAGGTTGTGCTTCACCCAGAAGGTGTTAGAGGGCACCTGAAGCATTTTAAGTGTAAGAGTGAGAAGATTTGCCATTTGTTTTAAAACGTTCCCTGCTGCTGATTGTGGAGGGAGGTCTGTTGGAGAGACTTAGGGTGGAGACAGTGGTGGACAGGATGAGTGGTGGGCTCAGGATGGCCATGAGACGATGATACTGGAGAAATATTAGACCTCCTGGGTTTTTTAACTGGATGTCAAGTGAAAGCGAGGGTGTTAACGACCCCTCCCCGTTTCCAGTTTGGGTGAGTGAGGGAATGGTGCTGCTCACTGGGAATGGGTCCGCAGGTGTGGGCATGTTTGGGAGGGAAAATGCTGAGCTCCACATTGGAAAAATTGAGTGGATCATGCCTGTGAGCCTCTCAGCAGGAGATGCCAGCATACCCACCTGGAATGATGGACCATGGACCAGGGGAGCTGTGGAGTCTTGGGTGGGCCTGCTTAGCCAACCCAAGGTGGGTTGGGTAAACAGAGCATCTAGCAGAGGCTTGTGGACACTGACAGTTCAGGGGCAGGCTGGGGAAGGCGTTGGAGGAGATGGTGGGGGAGGGATGGTAGGGGCGCCTGAGGGGCACCATCTGGGAAGCTGGGGAGGACATATTTCCAGGGAAGGAGGAGGATGAGCCAAGTGCAGTAGAGAGGTTCTTGTAAAATAATAACTGGTGAGACAATAAGTCTTAGGACAAGACTTAGGGGTCTGCCCCCTAATCCTACATGGAAATCCTAGTGATGCCTTCCTTGGCAAGAAGGTCCCTGGTGGCCTTGGCAGGGTAGCTTTGGGATATGATGGGGACAGAGGCCAGGATATGTGGGCAGCAAGTGAGGAAGAACAAGACCTGGGGACTCTTGCTTTTCCTAAGTGGGGCTTTGGTATAGGCTGAGGAGGCGATGCCAGGAGAGTGGACCAGGAGACGAGGGCAGCAGGGTCAGGAGAGGAGGGAGGAGAGCCAGCGGGCAGCTGGCTGTGGACAGGGGAAGGGACATCTCTTGCTGTAACAGGAGCAGGAGGGGAATGGATGTAGATAATGATGTTCAGTGGGTTAAGGGTGATTACCTTTAATTCTCTCAATACACAGTGAAGGGCCTGGGTTGAGTAGGGGACTCAGGAGAACAGTGGCTGTTTGGAAGTGTCCCAGGGCATGGGGCTGCCTAGGGGCTTTATGGAAGTCAAAGCTTGAAGAGGAGTCAGAGAGGGAGGTGCCAGCCACATGAGGCTCTGCTGGACTGAGGCTGAAGTGTGTGGCTATGGCCCAGCATGCTCAGCTTGGTGGCTGCTCCAGTCCCACCCTGCACCCAGGATCCACAGGCCACAGCTCTGACCAGAGACTGGGCATTGCCAGACCAGTGAGAAGGAAGGACAGGTGTTTATGGATCAAGGACAGGAGTCCTAGGGATGATGAGCCCTGGGTTCCAACTGGGAACTCTCAGAGTCTGGGGGTGTCAGCAAGCTCGGAGGACTGAGAGGGAGGCCACCAAGCCCTGTGAGAGAGAAGGTGGAGGTGAGGACTTGAGAACAGTAGAAAGAAGGCAGCCTCTGAGGGCCCCAGGTTGGAGCAGATCTGAGTGATGAAAATCCCCTTGGGACCCTGAGAGTGAGGGGAAGGTCACGGAAGCCGAGAGATCCAGGAATGTGAGGTCAGAGGCTGACCTGGTTGTCCACGCGGATGTTTGAAACTCCCAGGATGGAGAGAAAAACAGAGCAGGAGGAATGAGGAAGGTGGATGCTGACAGCCACAGGAGGGCTGAGGCTGCAGGAGGCCGGCGGCACCTCAGAGGCAGAGCTGCGGCTTGGAGGGGTCTGGGGTGTGGGCAACAACTGGCTCCACCAGAGAGGCCTCAGGAAAGTGTGTCCTGGGGGAGGGTCAAGTTCCTTTACTGCATAAGCAGAAGAAAGTGGGAAGGACAAGGATAGGGAGTTTACCCACCCGGGAAAAAGGGAGCCATGGCAGGTGAGGGAAGGGTGGGAACAGCAGTGAAAGCGGCTGGGGCAGGGAGAGAGGGTGGGGGAGGCTGGGGAGGCTCTTTAGCATCAGACCTGGCCTAGGGACCCTGGCAGCACCTGACCTGGTCGCCAGGGCACTGTGTGCCACCCAGAAGCGGGGTGAGGCCTGTGCTTCTGAGTGCTGCTGGCCTCAGCTCTGGTGCTCCAGGCCATGCGCAGAAGTGAGAAAAGAGTAGTAGAAACCCAAGACCACCCAGCCTGGTCCTCTGACACCCCCTGTGCCCTGCAGATGTGGATGAGTGTGAGGCTGGGGACGTGTGTGACAATGGCATCTGCACCAACACGCCAGGATCTTTCCAGTGTCAGTGCCGCTCTGGCTACCATCTGTCCAGGGACCGAAGCCACTGCGAGGGTGAGGGATCTTAGAGCTGGGGTGCTGACCTGTCCCTCCCTACCCCAGGACCCCCACCCCCCAGGGTCCAGTCCTAATCCAGATCTCAGTTGGGGCATAGGGGCGTGGGACTGACCCAGGGCTCTGGGGGAAAGCTTTGGCTGCCTCAGGCTGGGGTTGGTGATCAGCCCCTGAGTTCTCCATCCCTTCCATCCCCTACAGACATTGATGAGTGTGACTTCCCTGCAGCCTGCATTGGAGGTGACTGCATCAATACCAATGGCTCCTACAGATGTCTTTGCCCCCAGGGGCATCGGCTGGTGGGTGGCAGGAAATGCCAAGGTATGAGGGACTGGCTGAGGGTTCCTGAGGGATATGGCAGGGAGCAGTAATTCCCTAGACACACTGTGGCTTTTCTCCATCCATCCATCCATCCATCCATCCATCCATCCATCCATCCATCCTTCTATCCATCCATCCTTCCATTCGTCCTTCCACTCACCCACCCATCCATCTGCTCAGCCTCCCAGTCTTTCACATAGAATAACAATGATCACAGTAAATATGACAGTTAGTGCTATCGTGGTGCTTACTATGTGCCAGGCACTCTGTTAAGCTCTTTACAGATATTAATGTATTGGTCTTCCCCATCAACTCACCCATACACATGCATTCATCCAACAAAAGTTTAGGCTGAGTGCAGTGGCTCAGGCTGGGGGCGGTGGCTCACGCCTGTAATCCCAGCACTTTGGGAGGCTGAGGCAGGCGGATCATGAGGTTAGGAGTTCGAGACCAACCTGGCCAATACGGTGAAACCCTGTCTCTACTAAAAATACAAAAATCAGCCGGGCGTGATGGCGTGCGCCTGTAGTCCCAGCTACTCAGGAGGCTGAGGCAGAAGAATCGCTTGAAGATGGGAGGCGGAGGTTGCAGTGAGCCGAGATCACGCCACTGCACTCCAGCCTGGGCAACAGAGTGAGATTCCATCTCCAAAAAAAAAAAAAAAAAAAGTTTATTGAGCACCTACTATTTTCCAGGTTCTGTGCTTTGTACTAGGTAATCAGCAGTCACCCAGGGCTCCCAGCTAGGGGAGGCCGACATGTAAACTGATTCTGACAGTTCAGGGTCCTGGGTGCCAAGAAAGGTATGAACTAATGATTAATTGCAAAGGGGAGGTGGATGTTGAACTGGACTGAACTGGACTGAAACGTAAGTAGGAGTTCCCTAGGCAT
Organism: Nomascus leucogenys; assembly: GCF_006542625.1. Taxonomy (NCBI): domain Eukaryota; kingdom Metazoa; phylum Chordata; class Mammalia; order Primates; family Hylobatidae; genus Nomascus; species Nomascus leucogenys. The sequence continues at coordinate 85,181,510 of NC_044384.1, read as the reverse complement.
GGGAAAGGCAAGGCACAAGAAGTCATTCCAGGACCAAAGAGCAGTAATTGCAAAGCATAGAGATCTGGAAGGAGCTAGTTATGTTTACAGAGGAGGGGAGGGTGCCCTGAGCACAGAGTTGGGGAGTGGAGGGTGGTCTAGAGTAAGGCGTGATGAGACCTAAAGGTATCGGAAGCTCAATTTTAAAGGCCTCAAATGCCAAGCTGAGTTTAGTGGCATTTGAGGCCTTTCCATCTGGGCTTCTGATACCTTTAGGTCTTGTAAGTTTAGTGGGAGCCACTGAAGGTGTTAAGAAGGACAGCGGCGAAATGTCCCCATGCACATTCAGACACATGCACAGACACAGCAGACTTCCTGCTGTACATACTTTGAAACCAAAGTGGAAATTCAGGTTCTGAACTTGTGTGAGGCCCTTGAGGTGCAGCCCCAGGGAAAGAGGAGCTGGGTTTCCAGCTGCGCTACTCTTGCCCCCCAGACATAGATGAGTGCAGCCAGGACCCGGGCCTGTGCCTTCCCCATGGGGCCTGCAAGAACCTTCAGGGCTCCTATGTGTGTGTCTGCGATGAGGGCTTCACTCCCACCCAGGACCAGCACGGTTGTGAGGGTGAGTGTCCTCCCAGCTCCTCCCTCGGACTGGACAACTCCCCTGAGCTGCAGCTGGGATTCAGAGATGTGTCCTGGCCCCACCCTCCTAAATTTGGGGAACCGGAAGAAATCCCTTTTGGCTGGGGGAGTCTGGTGGGGCCAGACCATGAAGGGCCCAGAACACCACGTTGAGAACAGAGCCAGCTCTCAGGAGGAGGCTAAGGGGAGCCAGGGAAGGTGGGGGGAAAGAACTGTGGTGGGTGGGCAGGGTGACAGGGCCAAGGGGGTCTGTGCACGACCCTGAGCTGCCGTTCGCCCCTCAGAGGTGGAGCAGCCCCACCACAAGAAGGAGTGCTACCTGAACTTCGATGACACAGTGTTCTGCGACAGCGTATTGGCCACCAACGTGACCCAGCAGGAGTGCTGCTGCTCTCTGGGGGCCGGCTGGGGCGACCACTGCGAAATCTACCCCTGTCCAGTCTACAGCTCAGGTCAGGAGCCGGGCAGGCCCCTTCCCAGATCTTCAGTTTCTTCATCTGGAAGCCAAATGTGGGAAATGGCGCCCCCTGGCAGTTGGGAAATAGGCGGCGGGCTGCAGCCCTAAGCCCACGCGCGCGCTCAGTCCTGCCTCTTCCCTCCCCACGGCCGCCCTGCCCCTGCAGCCGAGTTCCACAGCCTCTGCCCAGACGGAAAGGGGTACACCCAGGACAACAACATCGTCAACTACGGCATCCCAGCCCACCGTGGTAAGCGCCCTGCGGCTCCGCCCACCCCACGCCCACTCACCCCGGGTTGGGCTCGCCCGGATCCCGCCGGGGCTCGCTGGGTCAGCAGACCGCGCCGCGTAAGCCCCGCCCGCACCTTCCTCGCAGGCCCCGCCCCTCCTGTAGGCCCCGCCCGGGGATGGCTTCGCTCCGGTGGTGCGCCCAGCCCACGCCTCCGGGCTGCGGCTGCAGGACCCGAGCGGTCAGTGTTTGTCACCCCGCAGACATCGACGAGTGCATGTTGTTCGGGGCGGAGATTTGCAAGGAGGGCAAGTGCGTGAACACGCAGCCTGGCTACGAGTGCTACTGCAAGCAAGGCTTCTACTATGACGGGAACCTGCTGGAATGCGTGGGTGAGCTCAGCCCCCCGGCGGCCGTGGGGAAGCGGCAGGGAGACACGCGCCACCGCGCCCATCCCGGGCCTGCCCCTGCCACCCACGCTTTTCCTCCTTGCAGACGTGGACGAGTGCCTGGACGAGTCCAACTGCCGGAACGGAGTGTGTGAGAACACGCGCGGCGGCTACCGCTGTGCCTGCACGCCCCCGGCCGAGTACAGTCCCGCGCAGCGCCAGTGCCTGAGCCCGGAAGAGATGGGTGAGGCCCGGGCCGGGGAGTGGGGTACGCGGGAGGGGCGGGGCCCGGGCCGAGCTGTGACGGCCCCCACCCACCCCCTCGCTGTTCTTAGACGTGGACGAGTGCCAGGACCCGGCAGCCTGCCGCCCTGGCCGCTGCGTCAACCTGCCGGGCTCCTACCGCTGCGAGTGTCGCCCGCCCTGGGTGCCCGGGCCCTCCGGCCGCGATTGCCAGCTCCCCGAGAGCCCGGCCGGTGAGGGCGAGGGTCGGCCTTGGCCGACCCCGGGGCCCTGTCCATCACGTGGCTCCCGCGCAGGTGGGGTGGGGCGGAGGCGGGCGGTCCCTGCCTTGGGCCCTTCCCCGATGCCAGGTGCCTTCCGCAGAGCGCGCCCCGGAGCGGCGCGACGTGTGCTGGAGCCAGCGCGGAGAGGACGGCATGTGCGCTGGCCCCCTGGCCGGGCCTGCCCTCACCTTCGACGACTGCTGCTGCCGCCAGGGCCGCGGCTGGGGCGCCCAATGCCGACCGTGCCCGCCGCGCGGCGCGGGTAAGGCAGTCGGGAGGAGTTGCCGGGTGCGAGGATGGGGGTCAGGGCCCGGGGACCCGGACATCGCTGACCAGCTCTGCTCCTCCCAGGGTCCCAGTGCCCGACATCGCAGAGCGAGAGCAATTCCTTCTGGGACACGAGCCCCCTGCTGCTGGGGAAGCCCCCAAGAGGTGAGTGCTGCCGGGTCGGGCGGTGGCGGGGTTGGTAGCCTTTGGCCGGGGCTCAGTGTTGAAGTCCTTATTGTCCCGGGCCACCCAGATGAGGATAGTTCAGAGGAGGATTCGGACGAGTGTCGCTGCGTGAGTGGCCGCTGCGTGCCGCGGCCGGGCGGCGCCGTGTGCGAGTGTCCCGGCGGCTTCCAGCTCGACGCCTCCCGCGCCCGCTGCGTGGGTGAGCCGGGCTTCGGGGGTGGGGGCAGGGGCGGGGCCGGTGGTGAGGAGCCGCCTGGAGGCTCAGCGAAGCCGCATCTGTCGCCCCCACCTTCAGATATCGACGAGTGCCGAGAGCTGAACCAGCGCGGGCTGCTGTGCAAGAGCGAGCGCTGCGTGAACACCAGCGGCTCCTTCCGCTGCGTCTGCAAAGCCGGCTTCGCGCGCAGCCGCCCGCACGGGGCCTGCGTTCCCCAGCGCCGCCGCTGACGCCGCCCTCGGCCCAGACCTCGGTGATCACTGAGGGATTTCCGCGAGCTCCGCCTCACTCCTGCCTCGACTTGGGGCTCGGACCCACGGACCTTCGGGGCCCGCAGACCCTCCTGGCGCCTTGAGACCCGAGGCGCCCCTACCGGCCCCCCTCCCCGGTTGGCGAGCGGCTGTAAGGTCTCCGGCCGCCTGCCTTCCTCCCAGAGGGTGTTTCCTAGAAACTGATAAATCAGATCGTGCCTCTTTACCCTTGGCTTTCGAAGCAAATTGATATTCACGTCTGACGTGGGCGCGGGCTGCGCAGGGCGGCGCCAGACCCCAACCGCCTCCCAGGGGCTAGACTGAGCCCAGCACAAGGGGTATGAAATAGAATTTATTGTGGCTCTGATTATGTACACGTGAGATGGCCTGGCCGGGCCGGCCGGGCTCACATGGTTTGTACAATAAATACATCTGCGGGGCGGGCTCTCCGCAGCCGGGAAGGGTCATCGCCACGATTCAGTCCAGCTTCCGGGCTCCCAGCTTCATGGGGCCCTTGGCCACCTTCCTCTCGGCGCGTTTGGCCTCCATCTCCCGCCGCCGCTCCTCGCGCTTCTTCCGGGCCAGCTCAGCCTTGACCTGTCCTGGGGTCAAGAAGAGGAGCCCCGGTCTCAGCTCTCCAGCCAGTGCCTGCCCGGGGCCTGTAGGGGCGGGCTAGTCGGGGAGCCCTAGTCTTCAGCCCACTCAGGGGAAGCACTTACGACTCTCAGTCTCCAGGCCCTCCCAGTTGTCCTGACCCCAAGAGTCCGGCCTGGGCTGTAAAGAGAAGTGTGGGCTGCAGTGGGGCCCACTTCTGGCTGAGGTCCACCATCTTTACCCTCTCGCCAGACCCGTGCTGGGTACCTGGGTGCTGGGACGTGCAGACAGGGTAGCGAAGGGGTCGCCCTTGTCGCTGGACTCTGGGCCACCCCAGTTATACTCGCTGGCTAGCCGTGTACCCTCGGGAGGTGGCTCCTGGGAGCTTGGCTCCTGCCAGCCCTGTTCCCAGGAGCCCTCAGCTTCCCAGCTGCTCCAGTCGGACTCTGGGGATTTGGAGGATTTGTGGTCGGAGTTGCTGACCTGTAGAAGAGCGGGAGAGGGAAGTAGCCCTGGGCCCAGGGAGGAAAGAGCCCCATACAGACACACCCCCGCCAGACCCAGCTCACCTGACTAGCACGGCTCACTTGGCCCCCAGTGCTCCAGTCGTCCTGCTGGGCCAGCACAGACTCGGCCTCCTGCTGCAGTGTGGGAAGGGACCACTGACTCCCACCCCATGCTAAAGGGCAGGTGAGCCCGCCCCAGCACCGTCCCAGCCACGGGCCCCACCACTGTCTTTTGCCTTCCTCCTCATTTGCTCCTCAGGCTCTGTTTCCCATCTATTAAATCAACGCTGACCCTGGGCTGCCCTCACCCTTCTTTAAGGCTGGGGAATGAGATCTAGATGCCCCTTCCAACAGCCCTGGGGGCCAGAAACTGCTGCTGTCAGCCAGATGGGGAAATTGGGCCCCCAGCTCTGCCCCATCCTCCCTCAGCCCATCCTGAGCCCATCCCCCAAGCAGAACTGGTCTGGTTCTAGACACAGGAGTGGCCTCTCCTTGCTGACCCCCACGGCTGGGTGGGCACTGGAGGAGGGGGAAGAGGGACAGTGTGGGTGAGAGTGAGAAAGTTCAGGGAATGCCCAAGGCACCATCTGCCCGGCCTGCTCCCTGGGGCCGCTGGGTTTGAATGGGGCCTGCTGCTGGCTCTGGCCTATAATGGCCACTCCCATGAGGCCTACGTGCCAGGGATGCTGTGCTGATGAGGACAGGCCAACTCCAGCCAGGCCCCACAGAAGCTCCCTGAATGGCAGCCTGTGGATTTGAGCTGGGGTCCCCTGGGGAGGCTCCCTCAGCCCCACACACCTCCAGGCTGCCCCAGTCTTCGTCGTCCCATCTGTCAGCAGCGCTGCTGTCCTCTGCTGTGTCCTTGTCCTCCTCCTGCGTCTCCCAGTGGCCTGAGGTTGTAGGGGTGGCAGGAACAGGGGTGGGGGCCGGGGCAGGAACTCCTGGGGAGCAGAGGCTCACTGAGCTTTCAGGGGGGTCTTGGGACAGGGCAGAGGCTACTAGGAGAAGGGGGCTACCGGGGGGAAGGGGCACCAAGGAAGCCCACAGGGTAACTAGAGCCTACCCCAGCTCCTATAGCCCCCTCACCACCCCCGGGGGAGTCAGACAGTAACAGTTCCTGGGTGCCTGCAGCTCCCAGCCCTCTCAGCCACTGATGCAGCCAGGCCAGGACACTCACCTTCAGGCGTGGGTCTTTGGGGAATGTTGGTCTCTGTGGGGGCAGTGGTTGGGTGCGAACGGATCAGCTTGGAGGTGAGTGAGGAGACCCCAGTCACGGCCCAGCCTGCCCAGCTGGCTGCGGCTCCTCCCATGCCAGGGCTGGAGGCTGCATGGACATCCTTCTCTGGGCAGTGGCATGAGAGAGAGGTGGGTATGGGCACGTCAGGCACCCATGGGTGACAGGACAGCAGGAACTGACAGTGCCCTGCAGCCGCCCCTCCCTTCTCCAGGCCTGAGTTCTCCCATCTGTGAAGGGGGAGCTGAGTCAAGTCTGCTCACTAGGGCCTTTCAGAAACTCCAGTGGGGGTGGGACACAAACAGGTCACAGTTAAGGACATGGCAGGGAAAGAGGGAACACGAGTGTAGGCCACTCACCCACTTCCTCCAGCTGGGTTGGGTCCTCAGACACAGACTCCAATTTGGACAGGAAGCTCCGAATGGCCTTGAAGGCCTGTGGGGGTAACAAGGGGCAGAGCTGGGGCCTCTGGGGTTCTCAAGAACCTACCAGGACAGCTAGGGCCTGACATCCCCTACAGCCCCAGCCCAGGGCCCAGGCCCAGCTGTGCCTCACCTGGTCCCGCACGGATTTCTCAGGATCTACAGTGAGACCGCAGAGCACAGGCAGGATCTTGTGGGCACAGTCGTTCATTGAGTAGAGGTTGTGGGTGGCAGCAAAGCCCAGGACACCCGCAACCCGGGACGGTGCAAACGGGTCCTTAGTGGCTCGGCTGAAGGCAGAGGTAAGGACCCTGTGTCTGGTCTACGATGGGGCAGGAAAGAGGGCTCCTGAGTGTAGGGTCAATGTTGGGACCCAGAACCACCAGCCCTTACTTCCCAGAACGGGGCCACCCATAGGCCCCCAGAATCTGAAAAATGTGAATGAATCACTTAAATGGGGAAGAGTTTACCTAAAACTCTGGATCTGGGCTTCTCTTCCCAAATCACTGGGCTCCACACTGCCTCAGGGCATGGGACCACAACAGCAGCTGTCCCCAGGGCTCGGACACAGGCTCCCTTCCTCCCTGCCCAGCTGACCGTTCATTCCTGTTAACTGTCTGGGCATGGCAAGCAACTGAACTTACAAACCCTGGCTGAGGGGATGCACACAGGCCATGGGGCCAAGCAGGCCTGGATTCAGATCCCAGATCCCTCCTGGCTGTGTGACCTCGGCCAACTCACTCCACCTCTGGGAACCCAGATATGGGGCCGGCAGCATGCAGGGCCTACGCCTCTGGGAGAATGAAGGACCCCACACACAAGACTCCTGGCCCTGGAGGAGGCTGTGGTCCTGCGACAGGGACCGGGCTCCAGCAGTTGTGCAGGACACTCACACTGGCACTGAGGTAGGAGCCGATTTTGCCCAGGCAGACCGTGGTGTTGCAGCGGATGGGGCCCTGTTCATCCTTGGCCTGTAGCCGTGCAAAGTGCTTCATCAGCTCCACATTGAGGTTGGCCTCGTTCAGCTTTGGGGCCAGGAGCAGCATGGACTGTGGGGCAGAAATGAGTGGGAACTGTGGGCTGTGGTGGGCAAAGGGCCTTGTGCAGGAACAGCCTCCTGGCAGCCCTCATCCCAGAGCACACCCATCAAAGCCTGCAAGGCCACCTCCCAGCCTGGGCCTGGCCCTGTCCAGCATGTTGAGGAAAGGGACCCCATTTCTGTCCCCCTTTACAGCAAAACCTCCAAAGTCCGTCTGCACTCCTGTCTCCCATTTCTTCTGCTCTGCTCTCCTGATGGCACCCCACCTAGACTCACACAAACAGCCCCACACTCTGCCAAACTGGCTCAGGGTGAGGTCACTGATGCCCTCCATGGTACTAATTTCAACAGCCAGTTCTCCATCCTCACCAAACTTGACCCTCAGCAGTTCTGACACCCCTGAGTTTTCCCTCCCTGAAACTTTGGTCTCTGGTCTTCCAGGACACCAGCCCCTCCTGGTTCTCCTCTGACCTGGCTGGCTGCTGCTTTTGCTGAGATTCTAACGTTCACACACTCGGAGCCAATCTAGAGGGCTCTTTTATATCTAACACTCTTGCCCTAGGTGATCTCAGCCATTTCATGGCTTTAAATGCCATCTTGTGAGCTGACAACCCCCAGGCACACACCCCTAGCCCAGGCTTCCCTAAATTTCACACATGCATAACCAGTGGCCAACTTGACATCTCCATCCAGCTGCCTAACAGAAACAGCCAAGATGGGGCCCAACATGCTTGCGTCATCTTCTCAGTAAATAGCAACTCCTAACCTTCCAGTTGCTCAGGCCACAAGCCTCAGAGCCACCCTCATCTCCATATCATTTTTGGTTTTGAGATGGAGTCTCGCTCTGTCACCCAGGCTGGAGTGCAGTGGTGTGATCTCTACTCACTGCAACCTCCGCCTCCTGGGTTCAAGCAATTCTCCTGCCCCGGCCTCCTGAGTGGCTGGGATTACAGGTGCCCACCACCATGCCCCGCTAATTTTTTGTATTTTTATTTTATTTTTTTGAGACGCAGTCTTGCTCTGTCACCCAGGCTGGAGTGCAGTGGCGCGATCTTGGCTCACTGCAAGCTCCATCTCTGAGGTTCACACCATTCTCCTGCCTCAGCCTCCCGAGTAGCTGGGACCACAGGCGCCCACCACCATGCCCAGTTAGATTGTTTTTGTACTTTTAGTAGAGACGGGGTTTCACCGTGTTAGCCAGGATGGTCTCGATCTCCTGACCTTGTGATCCGCCCACCTCAGCCTCCCAAAGTCTGGGATTACAGGTGTGAGCAACCGCGCCCAGCCATTTTTTGTATTTTTAGTAGAGATGGGGTTTTACCATGTTGGCCAGGCTGGTCTCAAACTCCTGATCTCAGGTGATCCACCCGCCTCGGCCTCCCAAAGTGCTGGGATTACAGGCATGGGCCACCACGCCCGGTCTAAAATAATTTCTTAAATTTTGAGATGAGGTCTCACTCTGTTGCCCAGGCTGGAATGCAGTGTCACGATCATAGCTCAATGCAGCCTCAACCTCCTGGGCTCAAGCTACCTACCCGCCTCAGCCTCCCGAGTAGCTGGGACTACAGGCGTGCATCACCATACGCGGCTAACTTTTGTATTTTTTTGTAGAGATGGGGTTTGGCCATGATGACCAGGCTGGTCTCCAACTCCTGGGCTCAAGCGATCCTCCCACCTCGGCCTACCACAGGTGTGAGCCACTGCACCCAGCCCCTGACCACTGTTTTTAAAACCACAAACTCTTCTCCCCACACTTTCCAACAATGCATATTTTCTTCCTTTTTTTTTTTTTTTTTTTTTTTTGAAATGGAGTTTCACTCTTGTTGCCCAGGCTGGAGTGCAATGGCATGATCTCGGCTCACTGCAACCTCTGCCTCCTGGGTTCAATTGAGTCTCCTGCCTCAGCCTCCCGAGTAGCTGGGATTACAGGCATGCGCCACCATGCCCAGCTGGTTTTTGTATTTTTTAGTAGAGACAGGGCTTCGCCATGTTGGTCAGGCTGGTCTCGAGCTCCTGACCTCAGGTGATCCGCTTGCCTCAGCCTCCCAAAGTGCAGGGATTACGGGCGTGAGCCACTGCGACCAGCCAACAATACATATTTTCTAATTCTGTTGTATTGTCTGGCAAGCCCACTCTCTGTGCCCTGGAAAGGAAGCTCCATGAGTGCAGGGGGCTGGGTACCTCATGCACACTGCCTCCCAGCATGGGCCTTGGGCCAGGAACAGGCAGGTGCTCGTTGTCTGCTGAATGGAGGACGTGCTCCCCCACCAGCTGCCGAGCTGCACCCACGGCCTGAACCCACACAGCAAAGACAGTGCCTGCTTGGACCCATGGGCCAAAGCCAAGGCCTCTGTGTCTAGGGTGAGCCCCTCCAAGCCTTGGAAAACCAGGGGTAGCCACTCTGGGCCTGGCCACACCCACCTTGACTGTCTGCTCCCGGATGGCAGGGTTGGTGTCCAGGAAGCCATGTACAACGTGGGGGAAGATCTGGGTGTTGACCGTTGGCTCGTCAAGGTACTGGATGAACTGCTCCATCTGTGGCCCAGGTTGGGATGTGTCAACATGGTCAGCCCCTCCCACTCTCTCCCCATAGCCATGGAACCGCTCCTGGCTTAGCTTTTCCACCCAGCAGGCACTGGCCAGCCAGGTCAACCTCCTGAGCTACCACCCAGGTGTTTGGCCTCAGGCCCAGGTAGAGGAGTGAGGAAAGGCCAGGAGGGCGCTAGGAAGGCCTGGCTCATAGTCCGGCTCATCTGGCCACCCTCTCATCTGGCCTCTTCTATTTTCTTTTCTTTTTTTTTTTTTTTTTTTTTTGAGACAGAGTCTTGCTCTGTGGCTGAGGCTGGAGTGCAGTGGTACGATCTCGGCTCACTGCAGCCTCTGCCTCCCAGGTTTAAGCGATTCTCCTGCCTCAGCCTCCTGAGCAGCTGAGATTACAGGCACCCACCACCACACGTGTCTAATTTTTGTATTTTTAGTAGAGACGGGGTTTCGCCATGTTGGCCAGGCTGGTCTTAAACTCCTGACCTCGGGTGATCTGCCTGCCTCGGCCCTCTCAAAGTGCTGGGATTACAGGCATAAGCCACTGCGCCCAGCCTGAGCCTCTTCTATAAACGAGGGTATCACCCCTGCCCTGCTCCTCCCCGCCTGCCCACAGTGCCATGAGGAAGACTGGTACGTTTCGGTGGTTGCAGAGGGAATGGCACTGGGAGCCACTAGTACTTCCTAGATCCCATCCATCCTGTCTGATGCTCCCAGCTGCCCTGGGGTTGGCAGGAGAGAGACTGTATCCCCACTCTACAGGGCTAGAGTGACTGAGCCAGGAGAGGAGGGGGCATTAGAGCGCTGTAGCCTGGGCAAGCTGGCCATTCCCAAAACTGCCAAGGAGCCCTGTATGTGGCCAACTTTCTGACAGCCTGGCCTCAGTGGGTCCTTACTTGTGTGTGTGTTCAGGGGTGGGGTTTCTGGGGTCCCTATGCAGCCAGGGCAGGTGCCTCCCCAGCCACCAGGGTGGGGTCTGGGTGAGGTGGACCACCACGGAGTCTGGTACAGAGGCCTCACCTGCTGCAGGAGGCGGATGCGCATGGCCCGGTCAGTGGATGAGAACATCTTGACCACCACAGGGATGATCTTCTGCTGATACTCCTCAGCACTCAGGAACTTGCCCACCTGAAAGGGCAGGAAGAGGGGTTCAGCCGCTCACAGGAATGGGCTGACTTTGCTGGGCTCATCTAAATTCCTGGGGCTGATATCCCAGGGTGGGAATGAAGTGATGGCAGAGTGAGGGGCAGGCATTTCCTCAGCAGCCCCTCTACCCATATTCCATCTCAGCCCTGCCCTTAACCTTTCTGGGCCAAGGCCTCTTTCAGGAGGCTGATGAAAGCTCTGGGCCCCTCCCTACAAACAGGTACCTTTATGCCATATGCAGAAATTCTGCCTGCAATTTCTGGGGGTTCTCAGCTATACAGGACTTGCTTGTTGTCTTCTCCCCTCCTGGCAAGTCATTCAGATGAAAGAGTTCTCCCCAAGGTGAGGAGGGCAGGGAATGCCAGGTGCCCATAAAAAGGCGGGCTGGGGTCTGAGGAAGGGGTGGAAGATCCAGCCCCCAGAAGTCAGGTGAGCTGAGTGCTAAGCAGTCAGGAGAGAGGATGGCAAAGTGCGGTGGTGAGTAGGTAATCCCCTGGGTCCTGGGAACCAAGGTGCACAGGTCAGACCCAGGGAAATGGAGGAAGGCTGAGGGTTGTGAAGCCAGAGGTTTGTGGAAAAAAGGATTTTAGGGGCAGAGTCTCTCCTCCCCAGGGGATAGCTGGTCAGGTACCTGTTTATAGACACTGGCAGGAGCTCATATGGGCTTGGGTCTGCCCTAACCAGGCTGCCCTACCCCAGGGACTTCTCTTTGGCAGTTCCTGTGCACCCAGCCAGCCTTCTGGACCCCACAGTTCCACTCACCTTGAAGAGGGGCGTGAGGACAACGGCCCCAGCATTGCCGAACTCAAAGGCGGTCAGCAGCTGGGGCAGCACCTTGTGCCGACAGAAATCCTCAGGGAATGCGTCCAGGCTCTTGCTCAGCTCCTGGAAGAACTTTTGCTTCTCGGCTGGCTCTTTGATCTGGGGGAGTGAGGACAGGACCCGGGGAAGAGATCAGCCTGGTTGCAGCCCAAACCCAGCCATGGGTGAGGACAAGGAGAAGTGACGCTTATGGGCTCCGGAGCCTGGCTGTCTGGTTTCAAAGCCCAACTGTCCCACTTACCTGCCGTGTAAAATGGGATAATAGCACTACCATCTACGGGATAGTTCTGGGATTCAACCAGAAAATGCATATAAAAGCTGCAGCATAGGCTGGCACACGGCAGATGCTCGGTCGGTTAGGGACTGTTGCTGCCATTGCGGCCACCTGACCTGGGAAAGCAGCCACTAGGGGCAGCAGAGGCATCACTAGGGGCATCAGGCCCTTTATCAGTGTTGCCTCTACTGCTTGCCACCCAGGATGTGAGCACAGAGGAGGAAACTGAAGATCAAAGAGGTGAAGGGGCTTACCTGGTTCCCTTGCCCTGGCTGGGTTGGGCATGAAGTTCCTGATATGCCGTGGGAAGGCAGGGATTAGGTACACTTTACCCCCAGACCTCATCCTCCCACTGAGCCAAAATGGACCAGCCTGTAAGCTCAATGGTCTCCTTTAGTCCTCCTAACCCCCCTTTGAGGCCATAATACCCCCAATTCATATTTCTTGAGCACAGATTATGTGCTAAAACCTTTACACAGATTATCTCAGTCCTCTTCACAACTTTACCAGGTAGGTGCTAATGTAATCCACATTTTACCAACAAGGAAGCTGAGGCACAGAGAGGGCAAGGAGCTTGTCCAAAGTCACACAGCTAAGAAGCAGTCAGAGGAGGGTCTGACTCAGTGGTTTGGCACCTCTCCTGTGCTGTACCTTCAAAAGATGCTGTCACTACCCCCATTCACAAAGGGGGAGATGGAGGGTCAAGGTCAGCAGCCAAGAGTGGCCAGGCAGGGGCCATGACCCAGTGTTGTGTTCCAAAGTCCCTGTGCTCTCTGCTGTACCACCATCCCCATAGCCACGGCTTGGCCTGGGAGAGGTGATCTCTGGCTTGGGACAAGGAGGACCTAGATGGCCCTTGAGCAGCTCAGAACAGCGTGGGAGGCTGGCTTGGTGCTCTGATCACATGGTTCAGCGGGGCCAAGGCCCAGAGAGGCTAAATCACATCCAAGGTCATACATCAAGAGAGTCGCAGCTGGGTTCTCCCCACCACTCCACCTAACAATGGGAAGAGGGGCCCCTGCGCACTGCCCTCCCATGTTCTCCTGGAGGCTCCTGAAACCCTATTTCCTATGGGGTACACTTTAAGGAGAAGGGCAGCTTGGCAGAGCCAGCTGTATGAGGAGAACTCCACGTAACAAAGTTCCTGCTGCCCCGACACTGCCCAGGAGGCAATGGGGCCTCAGCGTTTCCAGCAGCTTCTCCTTCCAGGTTTCCACCCTCCAAAGGCTCTCCCTGCCCCGCAGCATCTGAGTCAAGATTCCATGACCTCTGCTGGGTCAGGGTCTGTGGAGTGTCTGCCACTCTCCTCTCCTGCTCCTGATTCTGATTCTCAGCCCCCGCTGTTTTCCCCATACACAGCTGGGTCTGGGCATTGCAGAGAGCAGAGCCTCCCTCCCTCCTCCCTACAGCAACCCTGCAGGCCAGTGCACCCAGATGCTCCTCACTATACACATGTGGAAACCAACGTTTAGAGGCAAAGCAGAGGGCACCCTCCTCAGTATCTCTCCGTGTGCTGTCGCCTCTGCCTGGAACTCTTCCTCCAGGTGCCATCCCTCTGGCTCCCACCATCACGTCCTTCAGGCCCCAGCTCCAATGTCACACTTCAGAGAGCCCATCCCTGAACACCCACTCCAGTACTTTCCTTCCTGCACTGGTTTTTTGTTTCTTTTTTTTTTTTAAGACTGAGTTTTGCTCTTGTTGCCCAGGCTGGAGTGCAATGGTGCGATCTCGGCTCACTGCAACCTCCTGCCTCCCAGGTTCAAGCGATTCTCCCGCCTTAGCCTCCGGAGTAGCTGGGATTACAGGTATGCGCCACCACGCCTGGCTAATTTTTTGTATTTTTAGTAGAGATGGGGTTTCTCCATGTTGGTCAGGCTGGTCTCAAACTCCTGACCTCAAATAATCCGCCAGCCCCGGCCTCCCAAAGTGCTGGGATTACAGGCGCGAGCCACTGCACTGGCTGGTTTTCTTATTTATGGTGTTTGTTTGTTTGTTTGTCTGTTTGTTTTGAGACGGAGATTTGCTCTCGTTGCCCAGGCTAGAACGCGATGGCGCAGTTTTGGCTCACTGCAACCTCCACCTCCCAGGTTCCAGCGATTTTCCTGCCCCAGCCTTCCTGAGTAGCTGGGATTACGGGCATGTGCCACCACGCCCGGCTAATTTTTGTACTTTTAGTAGAGATGGGGTTTCTCCATGTTGGTCAGCTGGTATCGAACTCTCGACCTCAGGTGATCCACCCGCCTCAGCCTCCCAAACTGCTGGGATTACAGGCGTAAGCCACTGCACCCGGCTCTTATTTATGGTTTTTATGTTTTCTGTCTCTCCCCCAGCAAGAGTTCCCAAGGGTGGGGATCTGGTCTGTTTACTTTTTGCTAGATCCTTGAGGGCAGTGATCAAGGTCTGCCTCACCTTCCTCCACACCGTGCTGCCCAACCCCCTGCAGCCAGCACAGGGTGTTACACCCCTGGGGACCACAGCCAGAATGTGCACGTGGAGTGACTGGAATAACCAGAGCTGGCCCTAAATGCCTGCTGGGCACAGAACACTATACCATGCACTTTGAATTCTGACTCCTCACTGGGTCCCTTTGAAGTAGGTATAGGTTGAGTCTCCCTTGTCCAAAATGTTTGGGACCAGAAATGTTTCAGATTTCAGATGTTTTTAGATTTTGGAATATGTGCGTTATACCAATTCAACATCTTTTTTTTTTTTTTTCTTTTTTGAGATGTAGTCTCACACTGTCGCCCGGGCTGGAGTGCAGTGGCGCGATCTCGGCTCACTGCAACCTCCGTCTCCTGGGTTCAAGTGATCCTCCTACCTCAGCCTCTTGAGTAGCTGGGATTACAGGTGCCCGCCCAGCTGATTATTTGTATTTTTAGTAGAGATGGGGTTTCTCCATGTTGGTCAGGCTGGTCTCGAATTCCCGACCTCAGGTGATCCACCTGCCTCAGCCTCCCAAGGTGCTGGGATTACAGGCGTGAGCCACTGTGCCCGGCCCCAATTTAACATCTGTAATCCAAAAAATCTGAAATGCAAAATGCTCTAATGGGCATTTCCTTGGACTGTAATGTTGGTGGTCAAAAAGTTTCCAGTTTTGGAGTACTTAGATCATTCATTTTCGGATTAGGGATGCTCAACCTGTACTATTATTGGGACTGAATTTCAGCCAAGGGAAGTCACAGAGTGAGTATGAGCTGGAGCCTGGGTTTGAACCTGGATTGGCCTAACTCCACAGTCCATGCTTGTCTCCTGAGGGTCAATTGTGAGGTACCCAGAAAAGCAGGGTAGGGGCAGAATTAAAAAGGTAGGGTCGAAGCCCAGGGTGGGTTGGGGGCTCACTTGAATCTCCTCCAGGAAGAGGTTGGTCTCTACAAAGCGGTTGTTCATGAAGCCACCAGGTGCCCGGCAGTTCTGCAGGAAGCGGGCTGGGTTGGGACGCATCTTGGGGTTTGCTCCCACCAGCTCACAGTAATGGGGCACCAGCGATTTGGGGATCTGTAGGGGAGGGGTCAGTGTCAGGGCAGGGGTAGCCAGCTGGCAGAGGGACTGAGGCAAGGCAAAGAGCCAGGGGCAAGAAACTTACCTTCCCAGGGTTGCGTAGGGCTGCTGCTCGAGGTAGGGGCCCATTGAAGACTTCCCAGATGAGGCAGCCCAAGCGCCACATGTCTGCTGACCTGTGGCAGTGACCCAGAGCTCTTAGGGCCCCACCAACCACCTGCACAGGCCTCCAGCCTGCCTTGGGCACCAGGCACCCACTGCATGCCAGGGCCTGGCTATGTCCCTCAGCTGAGCCATCAGTCCCAAGAGGCAGGTTTCATTAGCCTCACTTAACAGATAAAAAAATCCAAGGCTCAGAGAACTAGGCACATCTGTCCAGGTCACAGAGCTTTCAAGTTCAGAATCACCCAACCCCGAATGCTGTGTCCATCCTACCCTACCGCCCTGAGGACCCTGGGGGCAGAGGAGTGTCCCTCACTCCTGGGACACTGATTCCCTCCCCAGCCAGGCAGCAGGGAACAGGGGAGTGCCAACTAGTCTAGGAGTCCTGAGGCTGCAGGGGCCTCCAGGACAGGGCAGGTTGGGGCGCGCTGCCCCCAGTCACCCACCACTTCTCTCTGACCACTCTGCCACTGCTGTCAGCCAACTCCGGGGGGTCATACTGCTCAAGCTCGGGGATCCCCTTGCGGGGAGGTCCCCCACCGTTGCCCTGGGCTGAATACATGTAGTCCAGGCCCCCAAGCTTCCACTCGCCAGCTCGGTCCACGAACACAGCGGCCATGCAGACATTGTTGTGGATGAGGCTGCAGTCGTTGACCAGGAAGCTGAGGGCTTTCTGGGGGCAGAAGGAGCCATCACGCCCCAGCACCTGCAACCCCCCATCCCTGCTGTCATCACCACTGCCCCCCACCTCACCACGATCTGGTGTAGCCCCCAGGAGATCTCCAGCTCCTTCAGGCCACCAGCCTCCACTCTCGCCTTGAGGTATATTCCCAACGGGGTCACAGCCTCTGTTACGACGTGGAGGCATTTTTCTGTCTGGGGAAGGGGACACAGGGTTATCAAGGGCGGAGGCGCAGAGAGGAAGGAGAGATAAGTGACTTGAAGTGGGGAGAGATGGGTAAGAGGAAACCAAATTTGGGGGTGCTGGGGCACATAGGGTGGAAACAGGGCAGGAGGGGAGACAGAAGTGGGTAACCAGGAGACAGTGAGGGGCAGAGACGAGCAGGCAAGGCAGCGGGTACCTCCAGTCCATCGATGTAAGCCAGGATGTTGGGGTGCCTTAGAGTTTTGAGGCGCTTGAAGGCAGCTTTGGCCACCTGGGTCTGCTCTTCCGTGCCAGGCTTCACATCATAGACGAAGATGGACACGGGGCTGCCTGTGGCCTAGGGGAGGGCAGCGGGGCCTGAGATGGTCCCAGAGCTGTTGTGTGGCCGGAAGACAAGGGCAGGCAGCCAGCTCTCTCCCCAGGTCAGCCTTAGGGACACTTCGCCGGGCCCACGTGACCCCGGCCCTGTCCGCCTGTCGGTCCCTCGGTCCCTCCGCCTGCCACGTAGTCACTGCCCGCCCCCTCCCCGGCCTGCTACCCCATGGCTCCGCCGCCACGTCAGGCCGGGCGCGACGCGACGGGGCCGGCGGCGCGGACTAGGCAAGGCCCAGGTCGGCCGCGGCCTACGGAGCTCGGCCGCACTCACCTTCTTGCGGCCGCGGTGCAGGGCCCAGGGCCCGGGCGGGCCGCCCTCTGGGGGCTCCGGGATGAGCTCGAACGGGAAGTCCCGGACCGGGTCCCGGGCAAAGAACCACATCGTCCCCACCGCCGCCACGGGCTCGGGCGCCTTAGCTCCGGGTCCTCCGGCCGCCCGAGCCGGAGCGGGGCGGAGAGGGGGCGGGGTCTGCGTCGGACGGGGGCGGGGCTCGAGGCCAGGGCGGGGCCTACGTCGGGGCGGAGCAGGAACCGAATTGGGGCGGGGTGGGGCAGAACCTGAGTTGGGGCGGGAAGGGGCGGGGCCAAGGGAGGGGCGGGAGAGAGGCGGGGACGGGGGCTAGGGAGGGGCGGGGATGGGGGCTAGGGAGGGGCGGGGAGAGGGCGGGGCCAGTCCGGGGCGGTGGGCGGTACTAAGATCAGTACTCCGCCGCCGGGTAAGTCACTTAAAACCCTCCAAGCCTGTGAGCCCTTATATCTAAAGGGGCCTAAATCCTAAAGGATAATAGAGCCTGCCTTCTAGCGTATTGTAAGGATGAGAGCTTAAGAAGGGACAGACGGATGGGGAAACCGAGGCAAAAAGGAGAAGTAGGGAGACTGACAGGCATGAGAGGGTGCAGTGAGGAGTAAGGCAGAGACCCAAGGAGGGAGACTGGCCCCACGCCAGACACTCTCTCCCACCAGCAAGTGGGTGCCTCCAGGCTCCGGGGAGGAGTCCGTGCTGGTGAAGTGACCATTAGAGAAGCACGAGGAGACGCCCCAGAGAAAGAGCGTGGGTGAGAGGCAGAGAGTGAATCCCAGGTTCCAAGGAGGTCCAGAACCCCGGGGCAGGGGCGGGCACCCAGCGAATAGAGGAAGGAGAGACTGAGGAGGGAAGAAGAAGTGACCCCAGGAAAGGAGGGATGGAGAAGGAGCAGCTGGGCAAGTCCGGAAGAGGCCAAAGGGCTGGGAGGGGCCCCTGCTCTCCTGGGCTCAGCTGCCCAGCTCTCAAGCCAACGGATTGCATCTCTCAGTGCCTGTGCAGACAGCCATGGGGTGGTGGTAGCTCAATCAGCACATCACACTGGTGGGGATCCAGACCCTGAGCTGTGTAGGAGGGGCTGGACAGGCAGTGGTTCCTCTGCAGGTAGGGTCTCAGGACCCAGGCTTGGGGACAGTGCCTCAACCACAGCTATGGAGCACTGGTGAGATTCTGGGACCGGTTATGAAAGTCTGGTTGGGATGCCTTTGGGAGATAACTCAAGGGCAGAGATGCCACAGTGAGACAGTGCTGGGTTTCAATCACGGTTCAGCCCCTCATTGGATGTGGGAACTCACACAGTTCCCTTTGGGTGCATTAGGTCCCCCATCTATAAACTGGGGTGAGGGCCAGGCACAGTGGTTCACGCTTGTAATCTCAGCACTTTGGGAGGCCGAGGCTGGCGGATCACCTGAGGTCAGGAGTTCCAGGTCAGCCTGACCAACATGTTTGAAGGGGGCCTGCCCCCTCCACACCTGTGGGTATTTCTCGTCAGGTGGAGACGGGAGACTGAGAAAAGAAATAAGGCACAGAGACGAAGTATAGAGAAAGAAGAGTGGGCCCAGGGGACCGGCACACTCAGTATACGAGGACCTGCACCGGCGCTGGTCTCTCAGTTGCCTCAGTATTTATTACTATTTTCACTATCTCTGCAAGGGGACTGCGGCAGGAGAACAGGGTGATGGTGGGAAGAAGGTCAGCAGGAAAACATGTGAGTAAAGGAATCTGCGTCATAAATAAGTTCAAGGGAAGGTACTGTGCCCGGATGTGCACGTAGGCTAGATTTATGTTTCTCCTTACCCAAACATCTCAGTGTAGCAAAGAGTAACAGAGCAGTATCACCGCTAGTATATCCTGCCTCCAGCCATAGGGCAGTTTTCTCCTATCTCAGAATAGAATGACTGGTCGGCTTTACACCAAGACATTCCATTCCCAGGGACATACAGGAAACAGAGGCCTTCCTCTTATCTCAACGGCAAAGAGGTCTTCCTCTTTTACTAATTCTCAGCACAGAACCTTTACAGGTGTCGGGCTGGGGGACGGTAAGGTCTTTCCCCTTCCCACAAGGCCATATCTCAGGCTGTCTCAGTCGGGGAGGCAATACCCAGGCTTTCTCCGGCAGAGGTCCCTGTGGCTTTCCACAGTGCATCATGTCCTTGGTTAATAGAGAATGGAGAATGGCGATGACTTTTACCAAGCATACTGCCTGCAAACATATTGTTAACAAGGCACATCCTGCACAGCCCTAAATCCCTTTCAACCTTGATTCAATACAGCACGTTTCTGTGAGCACAGGGTTGGAGCTAAAGTTACAGGTTAACCGCATCTCAAAGCAGAACAATTTTTCTTAGTACAGATCAAAATGGAGTTTCTTATGTCTTCTTTTTTTCTACGTAGACACAGTAACAGTCTGATCTGTCTTCCTTTCCCCCACGTATGTGTGGGCGGAGGATTACCTAGGTGCCGAGGCAAGAGACTGAAGGCACAAACTGTTTCAGTATAATAAAGAAAATAGAATAAGAATAGTCATAACACAAATTAGATATAGAAATGATCATGGACAATTATCAATCATTATTATAAACATTATTAATCATTAGCTTTTAATATTACTCTTTGTTGCATTACTAATATAACCTAGGAATAACCGATGGGTATAGGGTCAGATGCTGGAGGGACATTGTGAGAAGTGACCTAGAAGGCAAGAGGTGAGCCTTCTGTCATGCCCGCATAAGGGCCACTTGAGGGCTCTTTGGACAAGTGGTAACGCCAGTGTCTGGGAAGGCATCTGTTACTTAGCAGACCGCGAAAGGGAGTGTCCTTTCCTTGAAGGAGTCAGGAAACACTCTGCTCCACCAGCCTCTTGTGGAAGGCTGGATATTATCCAGGCCTGCCCGCAGTCATCCAGAGGTCTAAACCCCTCCCTGTGGTGCTGTGCTTCAGTGCTCACACTCCTTGTCCACTTTCATGCACCTCCCATACTCCTGGTTCCTCTTTGAAGTTCGAAGTCGATAGCGGTAGAAGGAATAGTGAAAGTCTTTTTTTTTTTTTTTTTTTTGAGACGGAGTCTCGCTCTTTCGCCCAGGCTGGAGTGCAGTGGCGCCATCTCGGCTCACTGCAAGCTCCGCCTCCCGGGTTCACGCCATTCTCCTGCCTCAGCCTCTCTGAGTAGCTGGGACTACAGGCGCCCGCCACCACGCCTGGCTAATTTTTTTGTATTTTTAGTAGAGACGGGGTTTCACCGTGGTCTCGATCTCCTGACCTCGTGATCTGCCCGCCTCGGCCTCCCAAGGTGCTGGGATTACAAGCGTGAGCCACCGCGCCTGGCCGTGAAAGTCTTAAAGTCTTTGATCTTTCTTATGAGTGCAAAGAAGAAAACGCTGATGTATGCTGCCTTCTCTCTGCTTCAGCTACCTAAAAGGGAATGGCCTCCATCCTGTAATCACGTGACCTGCTTCACCTTGTCAATCACTTAGAAGATTCACCCTCCTTACCCTGCCCCCTTGTCTTGTATACAATAAATATCAGCGAGCCCAGCCATTTGGGGCCACTACCGGTCTCCGTGTCTTGATGGTAGTGGTCCCTGGGGCCCAGCTGTTTTCTCTTTATCTCTTTGTTTTGTGTCTTTATTTATTACAATCTCTAGTCTCCACACGGGGAGAACACCTGCTAAGCCCTGTAGGGCTGGACCCTACACATATGTTGAAACCCCGTCTCTACTAAAAACACAAAAATTAACCAGGTGTGGTGGTGGGCACCTGTAATCCCAGCTACTGGGAAGGCTGAGGCAGGAGAATCGCCTGAACCTGGGAGGTGGAGGTTGCAGTGAGCCGAGATCACACTATTGCACTCCAGCCTGGACAACAGAGCGAGACTCCATCTCAAAAAAAAAAAAAAAAAAAAGTGGGAACTTGGATAGGCGCGGTGGCTCACGCCTGTAATCCCAGCACTTTGGGAGGCTGAGGCGGGCGGACCAGAGGTCAGGAGATCAAGACCATCCTGGCTAACACAGTGAAACCCCGTCTCTACTAAAAATACAAAAAAATTAGCCGTGCATGGTGGCGGGCGACTGTAGTCCCAGCTACTCCGGAGGCTGAGGCAGGAGAATGGTGTGAACCTGGGAGGCGGAGCTTGCAGTGAGCTGGGATCACGCCACTGCACTCCAGCCTGGGCGACAGAGTGAGACTCTGTCTCAAAAAAAAAAAAAAAAAAAAAAAAAGTTAGCCGGGCGTGGTGGTGCCTGCCTGTAATCCCAGCTACTCAGGAGGCTGAGGCAGGAGAATTTCTTGAACCTGGGAGGCGGAGGTTGCAGTGAGCCAAGATTGCGCCATTGCACTCCAGCCTGGGGGACAAGAGTGAGACTTCGTCTCAAAAAAATAAAATAATAAAATAAAATAGTGGGAACTTTAAGCTTAGCTAACAGGGATCCAAATGCTTCAAGGGAAAGTATTTGTTGTTCAGCCCACTGTAAGTTATCAAGAGGTACTTGCTAATGGCCCACACTTTGTTTGTTGATGACTTACCATAGGAAAACCTTTGGTGTTCTTTCTATTTTATATTATATTATAACGCATGAAACAGAAAAGCTGCTGTAAACAATGCTGAATCTTATGTAACAAGTTGGCCAAATTTAATTTTAGAAAGTATTTAAATTGTGCTCTGTCCTAGATCTAAATGTTGAGAATTTTAAAAAACAAACGTTTTAACATCTGCAAAAGCATGTAAGAATAACTTCAAGCTGCCGGGTGTGGTGGCTCACGCCTATAATCCCACCAATTTGGGAGGCCGAGGCGGGTGGATCACGAGGTCAGGAGTTTGAGACCAGCCTGGCCAACATACCGAAAGCCTGTCTCTACTAAAAATACAAAAATTAGCCCGGCGTGGTGGCACGCGCCTGTAATCCTCGCTACTCTGGAGCCTGAGGCAGGAGAATCACTTGAACCCGGGAGGCAGAGGTTGCAGTGAGCCGAGATCATGCCACTGCACTCCAGCCTGGGACAGAGCAAGACTCCATCTCAAAAAAAAATAAAATAAAATAAAAAAAATAACTCCAAAATTAACATTATTTTGACTTCCTATTATTGTCTTCCCAAAAAATGGTTCTGTGCTTTTTGTTTGTTTTGATTTTTACTTCTTTGTTTGGTTTGGTTTTTTCGTTTGTTTTGTTTTTAGCAAATATGATGCCTAAAAAATAAACTGTTCAGGGTTCTGGCCTATTGTGGTCTGCGGAATACTAGCCCCTCAAAGATGTCCATGAGCTAACTCTCAGAACCTGTAAATATAGGCCAAGTGCAGTGGCTCACACCTGTAATCCCAGCACTTTGGGAGGCCAAGGCGGGTGGATCACATGAGGTCAAAAGTTTCAGATCAGCCTGGCCATCATGATGAAACCCCGTCTTTACTAAAAATACAAAATTAGCCAGGCATGGTGGCACACACCTGTAGTCCCAGCTCCTTGGGAGGCTGAGGCAAGAGAATAGCTTGAACCCTGTAGGTGGAGGTTGCAATGAGCCGAAATCATGCCACTGCACTCCAGCCTGGGTGACAGAGTGAGACTCTGTCTCAAAAAAAAAATTAAAAACCTACTTACAAAGTCCAGGCCCAGATGACTAGTAACTTCTTCACTACTAACTTCTACCAAACATTTAAAGAATACCAATTCTTCACAAACACTTCCAAAACATGGAAGAGGAAGAGGGAATACTTCCCAACTCATTCTATTAGGCTGATATCAATATTACCCTGATAACAAAACCAGATAAAGACATCACAAGAAACTACAGAGCAGGCCAGGCGCGGTGGCTCACGCCTGTAATCCCATCACTTTGGGAGGCCGAGACAGGTGGATCATAGGTCAGGAGATCCAGACCATCCTGGCTAACACAGTGAAACCCTGTCTCTACTAAAAATTAAAAAAAAAAAAAAAAAAGAAAAAATTAGCCAGGTGTGCCTGTAATCCCAGCTACTCGGGAGGCTGAGTCAGGAGAATTCTAGCCGGTGCAGTGGCTCACACCCGTAGTCCCAGCACTTGGGAGGCTGAGGTGGTTAGCTTGCTTGAGGCCAGGAGTTTGAGGTCAGCCTGGACAACATAGCAAGACTCAGTCTCTACGAAAAAAATTACCCCAGCATGGTGGCACATGCTTGTAGTCCCAGCTACTCAGGAGGCTAAGGCAGGAGGATTGTTTGAGCCCACCCACGAGGTTGAGGTTGCAGTGAGCCGTGAGACATGAGCCATGATTGCACCACTGCACTCTAGTCTGAGCAACAGAGCAGGAAACTGTGTTAAAAAAAAAAAAAAAAAAAGGCCGGGCGTGGTGGCTCATGCCTGTAATCTTAGCACTTTGGGGAGCCAAGGCAGGCGGATCACCTGAGGTTGGGAGTTCAAGACCAGCCTGACCAACATGGAGAAACCCCGTCTCTATTAAAAATACAAAATTAGCTGGGCATGGTGGCGCATGCCTGTAATCCCGCTACTCAGGAAGGCTGAGGCAGGAGAATTGCTTGAACCTGGGAGGCGGAGGTTGCGGTGAGCTGAGATCGCGCCATTGTACTCCAGCCTGGGCAACAAGAGTGAAACTCTGTCTTAAAAAAAAGAAAAGAAAAGAAAAGAAAAATTCTATATCATGATTAAATAGGATTTATCCTGGAAATACAAGGTTGGTTTAACATCTGAAAATTAATTAATGTAATACATACTATTAATAGAATAAAAAGCAAAACAAAAAAATACCTGATCATCTCAATAGAAGCAGAAAAAGCAATTAACAAAATCCACCAGCCTTTCCTTTTTTTTTTTTAGAGGGAGTCTCACCCTGTCACCCAGGCTGGAGTGCAGTGGCACAATCTCAGCTCACTGCAACCTCCACCTCCCAGTTTCAAGCGATTCTCCTGCCTCAGCCTCCTGAGTAGCTGGGATTACAGGCATTCACCACCATATCCAGCTAATTTTTGTATTTTTAGTATAGACGGGGTTTCGCCATGTTGGCCAGGCTGGTCTTGAACTCCTGACCTCAGGTAATCTGCTGGCCTTGGCGTCCCAAAGTGCTGGGATTACAGACATGAGCCACTAGGCCCGGGCCAATCCACCAGTCTTTCATGGTAAAAAGAAGAAAGAAACCAGCCAGCCATGGTGGCACATTCCTGTAGTCTGAACTGAGGCATGAAGGTCACCTGAACCTGGCCAGGCACAGTGGCTCACACCTGCAATCCCAGCACTTTGGGAGGCCAAAGTGGGCAGAACACATGAGGTCAGGAGTTCAAGACCAACCAACATGGAGAAATCCCATCTCTACTTAAAAAAAAAAAAAAAAAAAAATTAGCCACGTGTGGGGGCATGTGCCTGTAGTCCCAGAAGCTGAGGCAGGAGAATCACTTGAACCTGGGAGGCAAGGTTGCAGTGAGCCAAGATCGTGCCATTGCACACCAGTATGGGCTACAGAGTGAGTCTTCAGGTCAAAAAAAAAAAAGGAATGTTTTCAGATTGTTCACTGCTATAGTGAACAGAAATACAACTGATTTTTGTATGTTGATCTTGTATCCTACAACCTTGCTGAACTCATTAATTTTAATAGCTTTCAAAGACTCCATACGATTTTCTGTATACAAGATTATGTCATCCGTGAAGTTTTACTTACGTAAGCCACCACATCTGGCTCCATTTTTAATAACATAAAGAAAGAATAAATTACTAGGAATAAATCTAGGAAAAGAAGTTCAGGCCAGGTGCAGCGGCTTACGCCTATAACCCTGACAGTTTGGAGGGCCAAGGCAGGAGAATGGCTTGAGCCCAGGAGTTCAGGACCACCCTGGGCAATACAGTGAGATCCTATCTCTACAAAAAAAAAAAAAAAAATTAAAAATCGGCTAGTTGTGGTGGCGCATGCCTAAAGTCCCATTTCCTTGGGAGGCCAAGGCAGGTGTATTGCTCGAGTCCAGTAGCTCAAGGCTGTAGTGAGCTATGATTACGGTACTGCATTCCAGCCTGGGCAACACAGCAAGCCATTCCAGACCCTGTCTCAAAACAAAACAAAACTGGCCAGGTGAGGTGGCTCACACCTGTAATCCCAGCACTCTGGGAGGCTGAGGCCAGGCAGATCACATGAGGTCAGGAGTTTGAGACCAGCCTGGCCAACACGGTGAAACCTCATCTCTACTAATAATACAAAGATTAGCTGTGCGTGGTGGCAGGTGCCTGTAATCCCAGCTACTCAGGAGGCTGAGGCAGGAGAATCACTTGAACCTGGGAGGCTGATGTTGTAGTGAGCCAAGATCATGCCACTGCACTCCAGCCTGGGCAACAGAGCCAGACTCTGTCTCAAAAAAACCAAAACAAAACAAAACAATAACTTTTTAAACATAAAGACATCTTCAAGTGGCAACCACTACCTAAATGCCATACCCAGCTAAGCTGTCATGAAAACTGAGAGCAAAATAAAGATATTTCAAACAAAGACTCTCAGAATTTCCCACTCAGAAATCAGCTACACCCCCATCATGGCCTAGACCCCCGCCCAGCCCAGCCTCCTCAAACTGCACGTGGCTAGAACTGAGTGTGATCATCCCCCACATTGTAGCCACAATCATCAGTCTTACCATCTGTTCCCCAGGGGCAAGCCCCTAACTCATCTGCTGTCCCAGGGCCTAGCTACCCTCCAACATACCCCAGCTTCTCTCTCTCTCCTCTCTCTGTCTCTCTCTCCTCTCTCTGTCTCTCTCTCTCCTTTCTCTCTCCTCTCTCTCTCCATCTCTCTCTCTCTCTCCATCTCTCTCTCTCTCCTCTCTCTCCATCTCTCTCTCTCTCCTCTCTCTCTCCATCTCTCTCTCTTTCCTCTCTCTGCTCTGTCTCTCTCCTGTCTCTCTCCTTTGTCTCTCTCCTCTCTGTCTCTCTTTCTCCTCTCTCTCCCTTTATCTCTCTCCTGTGTCTCCTCTCTCTCTCCTCTATCTACTCTCTCTCCTCTCTCTCTCTCTCCTCTGTCTCTCTCTCTCTCTACTCTCCTCTCTCTCCTGTCTCTCTCCTTTGTCTCTCTCCTCTCTGTCTCTCTTTCTCCTCTCTCTCCCTTTATCTCTCTCCTGTGTCTCCTCTCTCTCTCCTCTCTCTCTATCTACTCTCTCCTCTCTCTCTCTCCTCTGTCTCTCTCTCTCTCTCTCTCTCTACTCTCCTCTCTCTTTCCTCTCTGTCTCTGTTTCTCTCTCTCCTTTCTATCTGTCTCTCTTCTCCTCTTTCTGCCTCTCTCTCTCTCTGTCTCCCCTCCCCTGTCCTCCCCTTCCTTCCCCTCCCCTCCCCTGTCCTCCCCTCCCCTCCCTTCCCCTCCCCTCCCCTCTCCTCTCCTGCCCTCCCCTCCCCTCCCCTCTCCTCTCCTCTCCTGCCCTCCCTTCCCCTCCCCTCTCCTCTCCTCTCTCCCCTTCTCCCACTCCTCTCTCAGCCTCCCTTCCAGCCACTCTAGGTTGCAATGCCCCACATTTCTCACTTTCAAGCTGTTCTCTCTGGAGGAAGGCTGCCCTGGTCTTTTCTATCCAGCAAATTCCTATTCATTCTTTGAATCTCGCTCCAAATGTCCCCTGCTCTGTCTAGCCTTCCCTGAATTACTCAGGCAGAAAGCATTGCTTCTAGCCTGGCAAGATGGCTCACACCTGTAATCCTGGCACTTCGGAAGGCTGAGGTGGGAGGATCGCTTGAGCTCAGGAGTTCAAGACCAGCCTGGGCCATAGAGTAGGACACTCATCTCAACAAAATATCAAAAAATTAGCCAGGCATGGTGGCGTGCACCTGTAGTCCCAGCTACTTTGGAGGCCGAGGAAGAAGGATTGCTTGAGCCCAGGAGGTTGAGGCTGCAGTAAGCCGTGATTCAACCACTGCACTCCAGCCTGAGCAACAGGGTGAGACCTTGTCTCAAAATAAAGAAATAAAAATAAATAAATTAATTTAATTAATTTGTTAAAAAGCATTGCTTCTGTGCTTTTCCAGTGCACTTCACAAGAAATGCTCTCAGAGACCAGGCACAGTGGCTTATGCCTGTAATTCCAGCACTTTGGGAGGCTGAGGAAGGAGGATTTCTTGAGCCCGGGAGTTTGAGACCAGCCTGGGCAACATAGCAAGATCCTGTCTCTATAAAAAAAAAATGCTCTTGGCCATGTGCGGTGGCTCACACCTGTAATCCCAGCACTTTGGTAGGCCAGGGCAGGTGGATAACTTGAGGTCAGGAGTTCGTGACCAGCCTGACGAACAGGGTGAAACCCCGTCTCTACTAAAAATACAAAGATTTGTATATAAATTGAATCATGCAGTATGTATTAATGGCAAAAACTGCAATTACTTTTTTTTGAGACGGAGTCTCACTCTGTCACCCAGGCTTGAGTGCAGTGGTGCAATCATGGCTCACTGCAACCTCTGTCTCCCGGGTTCAAGCGATTCTCATGTCTCAGCCTCCCCGGTAGCTGGGATTACAGATGTGCCCCACCACACTCGGCTAATTTTTGTATTTTTAGTAGAGACGGGGTTTTACCACGTTAGTCAGGCTGGTCTTGAACTCCTGACCTCAGGTGATCCACTTGCCTTGGCCTCCCAAAATGCTGGGATTATAGGCGTGAGCTGCCACACCCAACCTGCAATTACTTTTCACTAAACTAATAGTTTTTAAAAACTGGTTTCTTTAATCTCAACATCTTTTGAAATTCTTATATATTACTGGTGTATCAGTAGTTTGTTCAAGATTTAAAACCTTGAGACGCTATGAGCAAAGCTCACCCCCTGCCCTCCAGCATAAAAATTATAGATGATGCCTGGGCACGGTGGCTCACACTTGAATCACATGATGCCTGGGCACGGTGGCTCACACTTGTAATCCCAGCACTTTGGGAGGCCGAGGCGGGTGGATCACCAGGTCAAGAGATCGAGACCATCCTGCCCAGCATGGTGAAACCCCATCTCACTAAAAATACAAAAATTAGCTGGGTGTGGTGGTGCATGCCTGTAGTCCCAGCTACTCTGGAGGCTGAGGCAGGAGAATCGCTTGAACCAGGGAGTCAGAGGTTGCTGTGAGCCAAGATTGAGCCACTGCATTCCAGCCTGGTGACAGTGTGAGACTCTGTCTCAAAAAAATAAAAAATAAAAAAAAATTAAATGATGGCAGATGTGTCCAAGGAATATTTTGGGGATTTGATCCCTTTATGAATCTTGTGATAGATGAAAGCGTGAAGATGGCAACTAGTGGACAACAGAGCAGTCCTGGAACAGTGGTAAGATGAGGGAGAAGCATCCTCATGTTAGAAGCCTTGGAACGACTATAAGCAATGGCGGCTCTGCAGAGAAATCCAAGTCCCTTCTCCAAAGGACTTGTTTCACTGTGATGTAAAAATTGGGCCATGTACTTTTTTTTTTTTTTTTTTTTGAGACAGTCTCCCCTTGTCGCTCAGGCTGGAATGCAGTGGTGCAATCTCAGCTCACTGCAAGCTCTGCCTCCCGGGTTTATGCCATTCTCCTGCCTCAGCCTCTCAAGTAGCTGGGACTACAGGCGCCTACCACCACGCCCGGCTAATTTTTTGTATTTTTAGTAGAGGCGAGGTTTCACCGTGTTAGCCAGGATGGTCTCGATCTCCTGACCTCGTGATCAGCCCGCCTCGGCCTACCAAAGTGCTGGGATTACAGGCATGAGCCACCGCGCCCGGCCTGGGCCACGTACATTTTTAAATTAAGCTTTTTGTTAAGTAAACATTTGTAATAATAAAAATTAAAAAAAAGAGAGATATTTAAAACTTCTACTCCTCAAAGACACTGTTACAAAAAAATGAAAAGAAACACACATATTGCGATAAAACTTTTGCAAAACATATATCTAAACATAAAACAGGCATGGGCGGCGGCCCATGCCTGTAATCCCAACACTTTGGGAGACCAAGGCAGGCAGATCTCTTGAGGTCAGGACTTTGAGACCAGCCTGGCAAACATGGCGAAACCCTGTCTCTACTAAAAATACAAAAATTAATGGGGCGTGGTGGTGCGTGCCTGTAATCCCAGCCACTCCGGAGGCTGAGGCAGGAGAATTGCTTGAACCCGGGAGGCAGAGGTTGCAGTGAGCTGAGATTGCACCACTGCACTCCAGCCTGGGTGACAGAGCGAGACTCTGTCTCAAAAAATACAAAATAAACAATAAACATACAACAGAAGTAAAAAAAGAAAAAAAATCTGACAAGGGACTTCTATCTAGAATATGTAAAAGCCCTTACAACTCAACAAAAGATAAAAATGCCAACAACAATGGCAAGGAAAAAAAAACACAAAATGGCTGGGTACGGTGGCTCACGCCTGTAATCCCAGCACTTTGGGAGGCTGTGGTGGGTGGATCATTTGAGGTCAGGAGTTCAAGACCAGCCTGACCAACGTGGTGAAACCCGGTCTGTACTAAAAATACAAAAATTAGCCAGGCGTGGTGGGGCACTCCTTCAATCCCAGGTACTTGGGAGGCTGAGGCAGGAGAATTGCTTGAACCCAGGAGGCGGAGGTTGCAGTGAGTGAAGATGGCGCCGCTGCATTCCAGCCTGGGTGACAGAGTGAGACTCTGTCTCAAAAAAAAAAAAGATTAAAAAAAGCTTGTTGAGGCTGGGCGCGGTGGCTCACGCTTGTAATCCCAGCACTTTAGGAGGCCGAGGCGGGCGGATCACGAGGTCAGGAGATCGAGACCATGGTGAAACCCCGTCTCTACTAAAAATACAAAAAATTAGCCCGGCGTGGTGGCGGGCGCCTGTAGTCCTAGCTACTCAGAGAGGCTGAAGCAGGAGAATGGCGTGAACCCGGGAGGCGGAGCTTGCAGTGAGCCGAGATTGCGCCACTGCACTCCAGCCTGGGTGACAGAGCAAGACTCCGTCTCAAAAAAAAAAAAAAAAAAAAAAAAAAAAAAGCTTGTTGAACAAGTGTGTTACAATGTATTCCAAAGATAACGCATGCAATGCCCAATTTGTTCACTAGATGGCAGCAAGAGCCAAGTCATTGCTAGTTGCTTCCAGGTGCATCTACTGTGGCTACTCTTGCTTGTCACAGTAAGCTGACAGAGCACTGTCCCCAATTAAAGATAGGAAAACAGAGGCGTAAAGAACACTGCTTTGTCAGAGCCAGGATTCTGGTCTTCCAAATCAACAACCCATGAATGAGAACCCTCCCAGATCTCTTCCCCACACTGTCCCCTTCCCCTAAGTCCTCTCTCTGGTAATTTCATCCGTTTCCTGAAGTCAGAAGTACTCTGCCTGGGCCAGGTGCAGTGGCTCAAGTCTGTAATCCCAGCACTTTGGAAAGCCGAGACAGGCGATCACCTGAGGTCAGGAGTTCAAAACCAGCCTGGCCAACATGGCGGACACCCCCGTCTCTACTAAAAATACAAAAATTAGCTGGGCACCATCGTGAGTGCCTGTAATCCCAGCTACTCAAGAGGCTGAGGCAGGAGAATCGCTTGAACCTGGGAGGTAGAGGTTGCAGTGAGCTGAGATCACGCCATTGCACTCCAGCCTGGGCGACAGAACGAGACTCCGTCTCAAAAATAAATAAATAAATAAATAAATAAATAAATAAATAAATAAATAAATAAAAATGCAAAAATTAGGCCAGGCGTGGTGGCTCACACCTGTAATCCCAGCACTTTGGGAGGCTGAGGCGGGTGGATCACCTGAGGTCGGGAGTTCCAGACCAGCCTGACCAATATGGAGAGACCCCAGTGTCTACTAAAAATACAAAACTAGCCAGGTATGGTGGCACATGCCTGTAATCCCAGCTGCTCAGGAGGCTGAGGCAGGAGAATTGCTTGCACCCGGGAGGCAGAGGTTGCGGTGAGCGGAGATCGCGCCATTGCACTCTAGTCTGGGGAACAAGAACGAAACTCCAACTCCGCTGGGCGCAGTGGTTCAAGCCTGTAATCCCAGCACTTTGGGAGGCCGAGGCGGGCGGATCACAAGGTCAGGAGATTGAGACCATCCTGGATAACATGGTGAAACCCCGTCTCTACTAAAAATACAAAAAAAAAATTAGCCAGGCGTAGTGGCAGGCGCCTGTAGTCCCAGCTACTCGGGAGGCTGAGGCAGGAGAATGGCGTGAACCTGGGAGGCAGAGCTTGCAGTGAGCCGAGATCACGCCACTGCACTCCAGCCTGGGCGACAGAGCCAGACTCCATCTCAAAAAAAAAAAAAAAAAGAAAGAAACTCCATCTCAAAAAAAAAAAAAGACGAAAACAAAAAAACAGCGGATCATGAGGTCAGGAGTTTGGGACCAGCCTGGGCAATATGGTGAAACCCTGTCTGTACTAAAAATACAAAAAAATTAGCCAGGTGTGGTGGCGCACAACTGTAGCCTCAGCTACTCCGGAGGCTGAGGCAGAAGAATTGCTTGAACCCAGGAGATGGAGGTGGCAGTGAGCCGAGATTGCACCATTGCACTCCAGCCTGGGTGACAGAGCAAGACTGCTTCTCAAAAAAAAAAAAAAAAAAAAAAAAAATTAGCCAGGTGTGGCGGTAGGTGTTCCTATAATCCCAGCAACCCCGGGGCTGAGATGGGAGGATCATTTGAGCCTGAGAGGCAGAGGTTGCAGTGAGCCGAGCCGAGATTGTGCCTCTGCATTCCAACCTGAGCTACGAAGTGAGACCCTGTATCAAAAACAAAAACAAACCAAATCTCACACAGGTCCATACCAACCAGCCCCTGATCCTCGGTCTGAGGGGCTTGAGAGGGTAGGTTCTGAAGGGGTTGGGGAATGGTGGAGCTGCCTCTTGAACTCAGGATTATCAGGATGATGAAATCCAAAACTGTGGGCCAGGATCGGTGGCTCACACCTGTAATCTTAGTACTTTGGGAGGCCAAGGCAGGCAGATCACTTGAGGTCGGGAGTTCCAGACTGGCCTGGCCAACATGGTGAAACTCTGTCTCTATTAAAAATACAAAAATTAGCTGGGCGTTGTGGCGTGTGCCTGTAGTCCCAGCTACTCGGAAGGCCGAGGGAGGAGAATCACTTGAACTGGGAGGTGGAGGTTGCAGTGAGCTGAGATTGCCCCACTGCACTCCAGCCTGGGTGACAGAGCGAGACTCTGTCTCAAAAAAAAAAAAAAGAAATCCAAAACTGAGGTCCCTGTGTACAACTGGAGGAGTACATATGGGGAATGCCTGGGGCTTGTTCATATTATTAACAGCAGTCGGCCGGGCGTAGTGGCTCATCCCTGTAATCCCAGCACTTTGGGAGGCCAAGGCGGGCGGATCATGACGTCAATAGATCGAGACCATCCTGGCCAACATGGTGAAACCCCGCGTCTACTAAATATACAAAAATTAGCTGGGTGTGGTGGCGTGCCTGTAGTTCCAGCTAGTCGGAAGGTTGAGGCAGGAGAATCGCTTGAACTCAGGAGGCGGAGGTTGCAGTGAGCCGAGATCACACTACTGCACTCCAGCCTGGCCACAGAGTGAGACTCTGTTTCAAAAAAAAAAAGCGCAGTCCCCTTAACTTGGACAGGAACTTTTGGGGAATTTA
This sequence comes from Nomascus leucogenys, assembly GCF_006542625.1. Taxonomy (NCBI): domain Eukaryota; kingdom Metazoa; phylum Chordata; class Mammalia; order Primates; family Hylobatidae; genus Nomascus; species Nomascus leucogenys. The sequence continues at coordinate 85,149,090 of NC_044384.1, read as the reverse complement.
TGCTCTCCATTTTGTGCTCAGAGGGTGGAAATGACTTCCGGCCTACTTTTCTGCCTCCTCCTGTTGCTGTGATCAGTGTCTGATCTTTACATTTTCAATCCTGGAGAACTTCCTCAACACCAGGAACTACATAGCCCCTGGCGAATGCCCAGCTCCTTTTTTTTTTTTTTTAAGACGGAGTGTCGCTCTGTCGCCCAGGCTGGAGTGCAGTGGCCCGATCTCACCTTGCTGCAAGCTCCGCCTCCCAGGTTCATGCCATTCTCCTGCCTCAGCCTCACAAGTAGCTGGGACTACAGGCGCCCGCCACCATGCCTGACTAATTTTTTGTGTTTTTAGTAGAGACGGGGTTTCACCGTGTTAGCCAGGATGGTTTCAATCTCCTGACCTCGTGATCCGCCTGCCTCGGCCTCCCAAAGTGCTGGGATTACAGGCTTGAGCCACCGCGCCCAGCCTTTCTTTCTTTTTTTTTTTTTTTGAGATAGTTTCGCTCTTGTTGCCCAGGCTGGAGTGCAGTGGCGCAATCTTGGCTCACTGCAACCTCCGGTTCCCGGGTCCAAGCGATTCTCCTACCTCAGCCTCTCCAGTAGCTGGGATTCAGGCATGCGCCACCATGCCCGGCTAATTTTGTATTTTTAGTAGAGACTGGGTTTCTCCATGTTGGTCAGGCTGGTCTCGAACTCCTGACCTCAGGTGATCTGCCCACCTCAGCCTCCCAAAGTCCTGGGATTACAGGCGTGAGCCACTGTGCGTGGCCCCCAACTCCTACTCTTACTCCTTTGCTCTCCACTGAAGTATTTGTGCTTCCACAGAACTTTCTGCTTTGAAAAAGACCTTTCTCCATAGGAAACTGACTGGGCATCAGTTCAGAAGACACTTAACCAACTTAGAGCACCTAGCTCAGCTTCTTTCATAACCAGTGAGACAGATACCCCATCCCCCATTAGATCACTTCAAGGGAAGAGAAAGCTCCTGTGGCCAAGGCCTACACAGGCTGGGTAGATTGGGGGTTGGTGTGCTGCTGACCTGCCGGGCTATTGCTTCATCAGAACATTCTAGACACTGAAGAAAGCAACATAGGGGTTGAAGTGTTGAATGACTAGGATTCAAACCTCAGCTGTGCTGCGTTGGCAAAAGGGGCCCAATCAGAGCAAAATGTAGTACCATTAAAAAAAAAAAAAAAAAAAGGTAGTTCTGCTTCTGAGGCCCCTCCATTAGGCTAAGGGTGTGGCCAGTCACAGGTTCCCCAGGCTGGAAGATTCTTCAGATGTGGGTCCCTCTCTGGTAGGTCTGGGTTTACTAGAATGCATCTCACGCTCCAATAAGCAAGGTCTGACTTTTCAGGGACATCTTAAGGGTAAGGAGGGCCAGGGAGGGTATTTCACCTGAGATCCCAGCCAGTCCTTCCAACAGCCAGATGCTGCTACTAATCCCACAGCACATTCAAAGGGACAAAAGGGGACCAGTGACAACTGATAAAGGAAAATGTGATCCTGAGTGACCCAGGACCTTGGGACTCTGAGGGGGAACCAAAGAGCTTAACTGGCTTAAAAACTTAAAAGGATCAGCCAGGCTTGGTGGCTCACACCTGTAATCCCAGCACTTTCAGAGGCCCAAGTGGATCACATAAGGTCAGGAGTTGAGACCAGCCTGGCCAACATGGTAAAACCACGTCTGAACTGAAAATACAAAAATTAGCCAGGCGTGGTGGTGTGCACCTGTAGTCCCAGCTACGGGGAGGGTGAAGCAGGAGAATCACTTGGACCCCAGAAGGGGAGTTTGCAGTTTGCAGAGATCACGGCACTACATTCCAGCCTGGGCGACAGAGACTGTCTCAAAAAAACAAAAACTTACAGAACTCTTTCCAATGACACACACACCCCCCACCCCATTTCTCCCCCAGCTCAGCTCACAGCCAATTATTAAATAGTGGAAAAGAGGCTACTTAAAAGAAGTTCCCCATTTTCCTGTGGGGGTTACTGGGCTTTTTAGTAGGCCACTCACCCACTACCCTCACACCAATCCCAAGTCCGTACCCTACTTGAAGATTATGCTGTAATTAAGGGAGCTGTGTTTATAGACCACAGATAGAACAAGCCCACAGAACACCGATCTTTTTTCCCCAATCAAGGTTTGTTTATACACAAAAGAACCACAACAATTTAGAGCTTCTCCATTTTTATTACATAAAATTGTTAAGTTTTCAGCAGTAGGGCTTCTCAAAACACCAGCTGCATGGTATCACCTGAAAAACACAAGGCAGTTACATTAGATTCTCATGTAAATATGAATATACAATCAAGTCAAGCTCCTGACAAATTATACATCAAGGATGTATATAGTTCAAAGATACTGTGTGTGCTGTTACCTCCCACCTCCCCAAAACTAGCACCAGCAGAGAAAAGGAGAAATACAGAAAGAGTCCTGAAGACAGATGAGTAGTCAGGCAAAGACGCCGCAGGGATTTGAACCCCGTCCTGGAAACCAGGAGTGCCAACCACCAGCATCTTTTGCTTTTTTTTTTTTTAAAGCTAGAAAAAGGCCAAAAAGCAAAACCTGAGAAAACAAAACGTGTTGTTTTCTCAGGAAAAGAAAAACCTTCATGACCCTACTGAAGAGCATTGGAGATCAGCTTCCGCTAAGATGCTAGCTTGGCCAAGTCTGTTAATGTTCACCTGAAAAAGTCTTAGCAGAGAATTTTTGCATTCCCACCCAAAAGCCCTCTCAGCCACTCAAATGCCTATCTTCTCCAGTCTACAAGTTACATGTTCCCACCCAGCATTACAGTTCTTGAACATGTTATTTCTCCACTTACTGGTTTAAGTTGGTTTTAGTCACTGGATAAGTGTTATATAGAGCTACTTAGCTGTGGTTTTAATATCCTTCTGTTAACAATTTGCAGGCAAATTAATAATGGCCTTTTCTAACATAGTTCAACCCACCAAAGACCTCGGCACCATTGTTACCTTGAAACCGATTATGGATCATGCCCACAAGGATCCAAGCTACCAGCTGCATCGAGGTGAGGGGTGAAGGGTCTGTGCTAGATCAAAAGGCACGGGGTGGCGATGTGGCAGAGAAGTTGCTTGTGGGGAGACCTTGCTTTTAACAGGCTTCTGGAAAAAGCTAGGGAAAAGTGGTTGCCCGCTTTCCCCCTTTCCCTCCCCTTCAAGCACCGCTTGCGATTTGGGCTTTATTAAGAGCTGCTATAAAAACAGCTTGCTTAAATGTTAAGAAAAGCCCAGGGGTACTTCAAGCATTCCTTCGGATGCTTCACTCCAGAAAGAGGGAGTTAAGGCAAGTCCTCATTACTAATAAAAATCAGGTGAGGCTGACACTTCTCTTGACCTTAGGATAATAGCGCTTTGTTGTCTCTCTTGCCACAGGAAGGCTCCATGGTTGTCCTACTTTAAAGCCTTCGGTGCCTTTAGTGAGGGGTACCTGAAAAATCTTAAAAAAAGGCTTAGCGCCCACCTCACCCCTCCACCCCCATGCCAACAGTTTGCTCACATGCCAATTACTCCAGCATAAAGCTGAAATCTATTCAATACTATTGTCCCATAACTGATCTGACTTTGTATGTAAATACAGAAAAAGCTTGTTCACCTGTTGTCCTCATTTTGTCCACTGGTGAATTCAACTGGAAACTCCTTCTATAGTCTGAAGAATACCATCTGAAAGAACTAGTGGTTCCCAATCCCCACATTTAAAATGGAATGTTTGGTTTGTTTATTTAAAGTAAATAGGCTATTTTTTTCTTACTGGGTCTGGCTTCTCTGGCCCTTCGCATACTTGTGTCTGCTGAGTGTTCCTGCATGTAAGAATTAAGACCAAGGGAGGGGAGAGAGAAACCCACACAAAAACAATGCACTAAAGATCACTGAACTGTTAAACATTTCCACTTGCCAGTTTAATTTCTTGAAGACTGTTGCTTGTTTGGAATTTGTTTCTTGTCACTGATTTTAAGGTTGCATCTGCAAAAGACTAAAGGCTTCAGTCCCCTCCCACCACCAGAAATGAACAAAAAGCATTTTACCTAAAAATAACACAGCAAAATGTACTTAGCTTCAATCACAAACACGACTGCTTAAAACTGCAGAAATTTCCTCAACACTCAGCCTTTATCACTCAGCTGGATTTTTTTCCTTCAACAATCACTACTCCAAGCATTGGGGAACACAACTTCTAATCATACTCCAGTCGTTTCACAATGCATTCTAATAGCAGCGGGATCAGAACAGTACTGCATTTACTTGCCAACAGAACAGACAGACCTGAAGTCAAGACAACTGCATTCTGTGAAGTCTGTAAAAAAAAAAGCTAAAACAAGTAAGCCCCACCCCCTCCTCCCGTCCCTCCAAATTCCAGGAAAAAAATTTTGAGTATGCTGATAAACTCACTGCAAGGTCTCATACACTCACTAGGAGAACAGAGAAGAGCCAAGCACCCATATGCAATTCAAAATCCTGAACAGCTTCATGAAGGATGAAATGCCTCTGCAAAGGAAAATTCTTTAAAAACCCACAGGCCCCCCCCATGCCTATATAAGATCAATAATGTAAAACATTGCCTTCCACTCTAAGATTGTAAGCATTTAAAGTTAACATGCAAACTTTGGAAATGTGAAAAAGTACTTTATTACTCTAGTCACTGTCCATTTATAAACCCCTGACTTTCTGGAAATAAAGTGTGTCATTACCTTTTACTCTGATCATAATCTCCCACCTGTCTAAGAGATTATTTATTCCTTATTTAGAGGGCCTCTATTGCCATGTGCCTGGAATTATTATATGCTCATCACTTTATGAAGAATAAAATTTGTCTTTCCTGCCTTAAAGTTACATTCGTTCTTCCGCTCAAATCCTGATCTGGTCCATTAAAGAGTGTTCGCAGACAAAGTTTCTGAAAGATCAGAGAAGAATCCCCCCCAAGATTGCCCCAACACTAAACTACAGACAAACAGTATTTTATTTAAATAAGGAGACAGCTTTCTAAAAAGTATACATTCTCTAATAAAAATAGTTTATTATTTTGAACGATTTAATGGTTTTCTACACAATTTACATCACAACACGTAAATTTTAGCAATAACATCTGATTCTAACAGCACATCATGCTATTCCTTCATAAAGTCTTCAGAGATTCAATGCTAAACACATTTCCTTAGTTGCATTAAGGCACTAATCACTTTAGAGGCTTTTAAGAAATTATTTAAAGATGCAAATGCCTCTGAGTGAACTGTACTATCCCATCACTGAAGCCCACAGAACAAGTCCTACAACTTTAAAGAGGCTTGATGGGAAAATTTCTCAATCCTGAAATCCCCTTGGGAAGGGGTCAGGAAAAAGTGCCATGGTTGATATTTAAGAACTCCACCGCTCTTAAAAATAAACACTTATCCCTAACATGCAATACTGCAGATGCAAGTTAAACTTATCTGTTAACAGCTGCCTGCTGTTTTCTGCTCCCAGATGAAATGAAGCAACTCTTCTGATAACGAAGAGATACCTGTCTGAGGCAAACGAAACATTGGCACACAGCACAGCCTCCTCAATCCACTTGATCCCAACTCATCTCTCATTTATTTCGGCTTCTTTTATTCCAGGATTAATGTAGTGTAACATTTTCATTTCATTTCGCTTTTATTCTGCTTTTGTAAAAGCAATATTTTGAGATGGACATTGGCTCTTCATTGTATTTCTCATCGATTCATTATTTTTGTGGTTATAGCTTGACAAGCAATTAACTTTAAAATGGTAGATCCCATAACTTTAAATTGGTAGCTTTCATTTGCTTAAATTTTTTTGGCATATGCAGATAATGTTCTCATCAGTAGTAAGAATCTCAGGGTTATGCTTATTCCCCAATGGAGGTATGACATATAATCTTTTCTGCCTTTACTTATCATTCACCAAGGAGCTGTTTTCTCTGCATCTAGGCCATCATACTGCCAGGCTGGTTATGACTCAGATGTTATCTGAAAAAAGTCTATAGAAAAAAAGTTTCCCCTCCCTCATCAACAAAAGCCCACCCTCTAAGAGACATTCAAGCTGAACTATCACAATTCTTAATCAGTTACGATTTACAAACAGAGAAATTTAAAATACACAATTTACAAAATTTTTGAAGCATACCTTAACATCTTGTTTTGCAGTTAAACAATGGAAAAGTATTACTCCTACGCTAAAAAAAACTTGCTTACACACAACTGAAAATAGAATCTTACTTGATAATACAAAAGCTACCATCAGAAGAAATCCCTTCAGGATCATTAAGCCACTTCCTTTGCTCTGAAGTTTCTATAGTAGTTTTAAGTTATTATTAAATCACCTGAAAAAAATTCCAAAAGAGAACCACACACTACCATATCCAAACAACTTTTGCATTTCCCATTAATTGTAGTTAATGTCAGCCCAGTGGGCCAGACCAACCCCCAGTTCAATACTTTCCTTCCCCAAGCTCTGTACTTTGAAGGAAAACAGATACAGTATCAAATTATGACACTTTTCTTGCCCAAATTAATGCACTGGTACACCCAGTGGCTCATATTTAACTTCCCCCAGCTTCCCAATTCAAAAACTGGGGGAAACAAAAACTAAATCATTGGGAGTTACTTGCCAACTTGGAAGCTGGTATTTCTTTACCTTTTCCATCCTAAGACTTTAAGTTCTCTGGCATGAGTTTATCTGCAATCATAAACTAAACAATTACCTAAACCCACCCCACCAATCCCAACCGTAACAGGCCACTGCCAACTAATTGCCAATATTTGCCCCTCCCCTTTAATAAAACTTTTAACAAGTCACATTATTGGAAAACTTAACTTCAACATTTGGCCTACTCAAGCTCTTCTGAAGTTCTCCTGAGATGACTATGAACCAAAGCTGCACTGTGCTGTACTTTTCAGCTTCAACTGGGAATACTCTTCCAAGGATAAAAGCAGCTCCAGTCCCTGAAGGTGTTCGTGCCAACAGCACAGCGGTACACTCCTTTTCTAACCCAGTTTGTCAATAGTACTATAGCATCTGTGGAAAATCTTAGAAAAAAAAACATTTTCTCCCCCACCCTCTCTCTTCCCTGTTAAGACCATCCCAAAATACTTCACAAGTAAAAAATAACAAGTTTAAGGGGTTAAGCACTTTTAAAGTCTGATTAAGGGGGTGGGGGGAAAAAAGAGTAACTACCAGCCATTTCTCCAATGGACATCTCTTCCACAGACCTCAACGTGAGAACTGCTCTAGTTCCTATAAACTGTAAACCTGTGGTGGTCTGATTATCCTGATACTGGATTTTCTTGTTTTCTGTTACACCTTGAGTCATTTGCCTTTAGGATTCTAGACAGACCTAAGGGAAAAAGAACTGAAAACATATTTTGCCCCCACCCCCACAAAAAAAAATACTGAAAATTCCCCCCCCTCCCCCCCGCCTCAGTTACACATCCAAACTCTCTACATTTACAAAACGAATTCAGGGTGAGGAAGTAAAAACAGGTCATCTATTCACAAAACTGAAACACTTCATTACCCCAACTAAACATACAAACTGCTTACAGATTTGCTGAGATTTTGTCTCACTTTTGGCTATCAAATTCATTGGCTTTCCTCAAATTCGTAAAAAAAAAAAAACCACAAACTTGCCATCTACTATTTCTCCAGGACTTGGCAGTCTGCCCTCAAAAGCTTCAGACAAGATTCATGAGTATAAGCCTGAAAAAGAGAAACCTACAACACCCGGAAATCGGCCTACGTCCCCATATAAATCACTTTACACCTCAGTACGACACTCCCCCATTACATAAGAAAAGTAAATAAAAGGTTACCATACTCAAGTTCCAGAAAAACAACATATTGCCGACCTCACGGATTTTTACCAACCACTCGCTTTCCCTGTGGCCTTGGCACACTGGCATGCTGGTCTAGGATCCTCTATCTACGCACAACGCCTGCTCGCCTCCTCCGTGTGGTTGCCAAGCCACGCCGCCTGCTAGCTTCATCACCAAATCGCACTGGCTCCTTCCTTGAATCCTTTTTCCTAGCTTCACCACCAAATCGTTAGCGCTCCTTCCTTCTTCCTAGCTTCCTTCACCAAATCGCACTGGCTCCTGGACTCTTTTTCCTATCTTCACCACGAACTGCTGCTTGCTCCTCAGTCCTAGCTTCATCAAACACTGGTTCCTGGAATCCTGTCTGCTGCTGTCTTCCTAGATTCACTGAATCCACTTCTGTGTAGCACCTGGGTCAGCTGTCAATTAATGCTAGTCCTCAGAATTTAAAAAATAATCTTAACTCAAAGTCCAATGCAAAAACATTAAGTTGGTAATTACTCTTGATCTTGAATTACTTCCGTTACGAAAGTCCTTCAAATTTTTCAAACTAGGCTACTGTATTTAAGGCCTTCCAAATTCTTCTAACTCTTCCAAAAGCCTTCTGCCTTAGTTTTTTTAAATTACACCAGTCCTTTTAGTAGCTTTTTGATGTGATTTTTAACCAACTTCCCTTCTAGCTTCAAATATTCTTCTAAATTGGTTCTGGTCTACATAAAGACCCTCATCTTCTCAAGCTTTACCTTCTAACTTCTGCACCACCAGAAACTAAATTGATGGGCTTTTAAAATAAATTGGTTACCAATAATTTCCTTTTTTCAGTGCTATTTTATCCAATTTTTGGCTTTATATTTTTCTATCTTCTATGCTTCTCCAATACTTGTCTTAGCTTCTGTTTTTCATTTTCTATCTGAAACTCTTGACAATATTTTCATTTTCTATCTTGTTTCTATCTTCCAGTTTTCTTCTAAGTTTGTACATTTTTGCCCTTAGTTGCTTTTGTTTCCTAGCTTGTCTAATTTTTTCTTCTGCTTCCTACTTTTCAGGTTTAAATTTATCTTTTTTCTTCTAAAAGTATGTTTTTATCTTCTAATTTCCCTATCTTTATTCTTTTCTTCGCCTTCCTGTACTTCTGTCTTCCAGTTTTCCACTTCAAACTTCTAATCTTCTCCAAATTGTTTCATCCTACCACTCCCAATTAATCTTTCCATTTTCGTCTGCGTTTAGTAAATGCGTTAAGATTAACTAGGCTTTAAATGACGCAATTCTCCCTGCGTCATGGATTTCAAGATCTTTTAATCAACTTCGGTTTAATCTCTTTTTAAATGATCGCCTTCAAATTATCTTATCACCTACAACTTTTATAGTAAACTTAAGCTGTTTAAGTCACCTTCATTTTAATCTAAAAGCATTGCCCTTCTACTGGTATTAATTCAGGGCTCTGTAGTCCTTTCTCTCAATTTTCTTTTAAATACATTTTTTACTCCATGAAGAAGCTTCATCTCAACCTCCGTCATGTTTTAGAAACCTTTTTATCTTTTCCTTCCTCATGCTACTCTTTAAGTCTTCATATTTTCTCTTAAAATCTTATTAAAATTAAGAACTTAACGCTAAACAATATCTTAATAACCTACTGACTATATTTCTTAAGCAGTTGTATTAATCTCCCTTCCACAGAGAAAAAGACTTATCTGCGGTTTCCTCAAGCTGCGCCTGCACCCTCAGCAGAAACCCCTGCGCTGGCTGCCTCAATGCCTGCCGCACAGCCCGGGCGAGGCATATTTATAGACCGAAGACAACTCGCATCACCGGAATTCGATCACCTTCCGCCGCCTTTGTGAGGGAGGCAAAAAGTAGTTCTTCGGTTAAAAATAGGTTCTAGTTTTACTTTTCTAGATTTTTCTTAACAGCTTATGGAACTTGAGTGCAAACTGCACATGCAGAAATATTTAAATTACTAGCGTGTGGAAAGATCTGAGCTGAAAACTTTAGACAAAAGAAACATGTAAATCATATTTTAAACGGGTCATCAAACACCTCACAAAACCCCCGGAAGTTTTTAAATACCTCTTAAAGCACTTTTTGTGTTCTCTTGAGGGACGGTAGATATAGTTTACTACCCTTTGAAGGAAGATTAAGGTGTCATAGTTCAGGGCTTTATTTTCCATTACGCAACTGAGCCCCAGTCTTGCAGGGACGGTTGAGAAGTGACAAAATGGCTGACTTTCTCCCCCAACTGCCTGCAGTCCTGCGACTTGCTCCAAAGACAGCCACGTTTTGCTTTTTTATTTGAGAAATCCGAGCAGCACGGGCTGTCTGCTTGCGAAGTCTTAGAAACGTGAAAACCCACTCTTGGATAAACGCCTCACTCCCACACCACAGAGCTGCTCCCCGCCTGAGCCCCGTGGTCCGTTGGCTGCCAGTGGCCCACTCTGATCTGCGGCCCCCACTTGTCGCCAGTCCCCCACGGCCCGCACGGAAACTTTTCTACCGTTTTTCAGCTTCCAGGCTCTCCTGAAAGTGCTCACAAGGCAAATCGCCATGGAAAGCAAGTTCAAGTGGCCTTTTAAAGTAGCCCGACTAAGCGAATGACTTTGTCTCCGAAAACACAGGGACCTTGGGCAGCCAGTCAGGGACACACCCTGGAGTGTTTACACTGCCCTGGGTCTGCTTTTCTAGGGGTTTTTGTTTTGCAGATTCTGTGTTATGCCTGGTTAGGTCTGAGCTTCAGACTTTCTGAACCGGAGCAGGAAAAAAAAGGAAAAGCTTTCCTCCAAACCCCAAGACCAAACTGCAGGGTTTGAGTGGTTTTATCTAAATACCACCACCTGGAATAGCCAGCCTAAAGGGACGGCTAAGGTAACAGCACAACTCGTCGCTGCGTCCCAAGGACTCAGAGAAACCTGGGCTCCGAGAGGCAGCAGAAGGGACCCGCCTTCAGGCGGGCTGAGGCTTCCCAGCTCCCGGTTTCCGCGTTGCTAAAATGGCGCGACGCCTAAGAGGGCAGGTGAGAAGCCAGTGCGGGGTCCCAGTCCTTTACAGAAGCCTCGGGCTGCGGGCCGCGGAGAGGAGAGCGGGGGCGGGGAGCGACTGGGCAACCGGCGGGTCTGCGGCAGGGACAAAGGCCGGGGGAGGGGCAGCTCGCGAGCGCCGCGCAGGGATACGCGAGGGCCGTGAGCCGCCCTCCCTTTGTGAGGCGCTGGCTCGTGGGCGGGCGCCACTGGTTCTAACCGGCTCTAGCCGGTCCTGGCCGCCTTCCCGGAGCTGTGGCGGTTGGCGCAGGGCGTGACTGCGCACGCGCGCCCCACCCTAACGCGTGTGCCTGTTCTGGGGAATGGCATGGGGGCGGGGTGGCAGCTGGCCTGGGAACTTCTCGGTCGCTGCTGCGCTGTCACCGCACTTGGGGGCTGGTCTTCCTTTCGTGGAGCTGCTGCCCAACTTCCCTTTTCAGTCTAGGTCTTCCTTTCCCACCTCTCTCCTGTCCTTTGTCATTTCCTCCATATAGTCTCGATGTCATCCATTAATTTAAAATCAGAACACGACCCTCGTGTAGCTATCAAGGGCTATGGCGTTATTGTAAAATATCTTCGTCGTTTGTATGTCACCAGGTCTTACTAGTCTAGAATTCTCGGGGCAGAAGTGGTCTCAGGCTGACCTTGCAACAGCCTAATTTTTTAGAAAAGAAATAAGCAATGACCTAAAATGGAGAGTTGCAGGGCACACACAGCTTGGAGCTGGACGGGGTGGTGACACCCACCCTCTAAGCTCCCTCACCCCCGGGTCTTTAGAAGCTGTATCCATGGCTTGTTTTTAGGCAGTCAACTCCGAGGGGAGAGATTAGTGACGCTGTATAGGTTAGGATGGCAACTATACAATGATACAGCAACTCTGTGAAGTTGATTTCTTTTTTTTGTTTTTGTTTTTTTTTTTGAGACGGAGTCTTGCTCTGTGCCCCAGGCTGGAGTGCAGTGGCGCGATCTCGGCTCACTGCAAGCTCCGCCTCCCGGGTTCACGCCATTCTCCTGCCTCAGCCTCCCGAATAGCTGGGACTACAGGCGCCCGCCAACACACCTGGCTAATTTTTTGTATTTTTAGTAGAGACGGTGTTAGCCAGGATGGTCTCGATCTCCTGACCTCGTGATCCGCCCGCCTCGGCCTCCCAAAGTGCTGGGATTACAGGCTTGAGCCACCGCGCCCGGCCGAAGTTGATTTCTAAAACCCCTTTGGCTCCTGTAAATGATGCAGGTTGTGTAAGGTGTTGGGGAGCTGCCCTGGGGGCTCCAGCAAATGAAGGTCCTGTTTTCTGGGCCAACTCCTTGTCCCCACCTGCCCACATAAAGCAGGGCCTGTTGAAGCAGCTGTTCTCAATTGACGCTGGTGAAACTGTTATTGTTTTCTTTTTTTTTTTTTTTAAGCCTGTAAGAGTGGAATATTACTGAGATGCAGCCGGATCCCTTCAGGCACAGTCCTGATGCTTGCTCTGGGGTTGGAAATTTTTTAGTAGAATTTTATCGCTGGATGGAGGAAAACTGAAGCAGGTCACCTCGTTTCGCAAATGGGGATTTGGGGGCCTGGAGATTTTGTGATTTGCCTGAAGTGACGCACAGCTAATTAATAGCAGAAGCTGTTCTTGAATCCCAGATTTTCCACGTCCTGCTGCCTCCCTTCCTCTCCAGCAATTCTGTCAGTCTCGCCATCTGCGGTTTTTCTATATCTGGGAGGGAGGACCTAGGACCTGCTCTGTGCTATCTCTACTCTCTCCCTCACTCAAGAGCGAGTGAGATGAACGTTAAGAGCCCTGAAGTGCTTTAAATTATTGTCAGTGTCAATGCATTAATTTCCTTTACAGATTACAGAATGTTTCTTTCTTTCTTTTTTTTTTTTTGAGACAAAGTCTCTCTGTCGCCGAGGCTGGAGTGCAGTGGCGCGTTCTCGGCTCACCGGAACCTCCGCCTCTCTGGTTCAAGCAATTCTCTTGCCTCAGCCTCCTGACTAGCTGGGACTACGGGTGCCTGCCACCAAACCCGACTAATTTTTTGTAGTTTTAGTAGAGACAGGGTTTCACCGTGTTAGCCAGGATGGTCTGCATCTCCTGACCTCGTGATCCGCCCGCCTGTCTTCCCAAAGTGCTGAGATTACAGGCTTGAGCCACCGCGCCCGGCCGCCAGAACGTTGTAAGTCATCCCTTGGTATCCATGGGGCATTGGTTCTAGAACCTCTCCTCGGATACCAAAATCTGAAGATGCTCAAGTTCCATATGTAACCTACACATATCCTCCCATATCCCTTAAATCATCTCTAGTTTGCTTATAATACCTAATACAACGTAGTTTTTATATTGTATTGATGAGGGAATAATAACGAGAAACGAAGTCTGTACATGTTCAATAGAGACTCAATTTTTTAAAATTTTTCTTTTTTTTTTTTTGAGATGGAGTTTTGGTCTTGTAGCCCAGGCTGGAGTGCAGTGGTGCAATCTCAGCTCACTACAACCTCCACCTCCCGGGTTCAAGCGATTCTCCTGCCTCACCCTCCTGAGTAGCTGGGGTTACAGGCATGCACCATCACGCCTGGCTGATTTTGTATTTTTAATAGAGACAGGGTTTCACCATGTTGGTCAGGCTGGTCTTGAACTCCCAACCTCAGGTGATCTGCCTCCCTTGGCCTCCCAAAGTGCAGAGATTACAGGTGTGACCCATCATGCTTGGCCTTTAAACATATTTTTGATTCACAGTTGTTTGAATCCACAAATGTGAAAACCCATTAAGGGGCCAAGGCGGTTGGATCACATGAGGTCAGGAGTTCCAGACCAGCCTGTCCAACTTGGTAAAACCCGGTCTCTACTAAAAATGCAAAAATCAGCCCGGTGTGGTGGCGCGCGCCTGCAGTCCCAGCTACTCAGGAGGCTAAGGCACGAGAATCACTTGAACCCAGGAAGCAGAGGTTGTAGTGAGCCGAGATCGTGTTACTGCACTCCAGCCTGGGCTACAGAGCGAGACAACGACCAAAAAAAAACAAACAAACAAAAAAAAAAAACTCTAAAAAATGAAATAATAAAAAAAGACAGCCTAAAATTGCCATGTACTTTAGTGAGGAGATTAATAATATATTTGATTATGTGGCCTTCTCACCACTCTTGGAACTAAGAATCTTTTTAACATAACACTGAATTTTTTCAAGGCACCTTTTCTCTGGACTGCATCTGTGCTCCTTTTAACTTCATAATGTCCGATGGAAGCTGCTCCCTCCACTAGTCCTTTAATATCATGTTTGTTCCCTTTCACTTTAGTCTCAAACGTAGACTTCATTTGGGCCTAAGGACACAAATATAAGAGGGCAAATATGTTTTAGCCAGTCATCTCATGCTCCCCTCAAAAAAGCCCAGGCTAAAAATAGAAGGCCCTTGGTTCTGGTTTCTGGCAATTACTCCACTGACAAACAGCCCTGTGACCTCAGGCACCAACCCAAATAACTTCCCACTAGCAACTGAGATATGTAAAATGAGAGGATTCCATGCAAGAAGCCATGATGCTGATTCTATAAAATACAGTAAACAAAGGGGTGGGGAGAGGACATGAAAGACTTTAGGCTGGGGCCGGGCGTGGTGGCTCATGCCTGTAATCCCAACACTTTGGGAGGCTGAGGCAGGCGGATCACCAGGTCAAGAGATTGAGACCACCCTGGCCAACATGGTGAAACCCCATCTCTACTAAAAATACAAAAATTAGCTGGGGTGTGGTGGAGGGCACCTGTAGTCCCAGCTACCTGGGAGACTGAGGCAAAAGAATAGCTTGAACCGGAGAGGCAGAGGTTGCAGTGAGCTGAGATGGTGCCACTGCACTCCAGCCTGGCAACAGAGCAAGACTGTCTCAAAAAAAAAAAAAAAAAAAAGGAAAGATCTTAGGCCTCTTGGCTGTACCTTCGAGAAGGTGGTGTGCTAAAAGAGGGCAAAAATTTTGCATCCAGCATCCAAGCATACAGTCAGCAGGCCCTACCTTAATCCTCCTGACTCATGCCAGGCCAGAAACCTCCAGAGAATGCCGGAATCCACTCCACCCCTTCCCTGATTGGCAAGTCCAGTCAGGCATAGTCAAGAGACAAGCTTCTGAGAGATCCTTCATCTACGGCCCTGGAGCCCAGAGGCTGGAATGGCTGAGTCTTCATGGCACCTGGATTCCTCCCAGGCCTCCTTTGATTTTATCTAATCCTGTAATTTTTTCTTTTTTTTTCTTTTTATTTTTATTTTTATTGTATTTTTAGTAGAGACAGGGTTTCACTATGTTGGCCAGAATGGTCTCGAACTCCTAACGTCGTGAGCCGCCCACCTCGGCCTCCCAAAGTGCTAGGATTACAGGCTTGAGCCACCGCGCCCGGCCAGTAATTTTTTCTTTAATTCTGCATTTCCAGAGCTCTCTAGAAATGCAGGTCAGAAATGAAGGGCAAAGACAGTCCCAAGAAAACAACTTTTTTTTTTTTTTTCTTGAGACGGTTTTTTGCTCGTCACCCAGGCTAGAGTGCAGTGGCGGGATCTCAGCTTACTGTAACCTCTGCCTTCCGGGTTCAAGTGATTCTCCTGCCTCAGCCTCCCAAGTAGCTGGGATTACAAGTGCCTGCCACCATGCCCGGCTAGTTTTCATATTTTTAGTAGAGACAGGGTTTTACCATGTTGGCTAGGCTGGTCTGGAACTCCTGGCCTTAAGTGATCCGCCTGCCTCTCTGCCTCCGAAAGTGCTGGGATTACAGGCATGAGCCACCACACCCAGCCCAAACTTTGTTTTCTAAAGATTTTAGGAATTTGCAGTTCCCAATCCCGTCCCCTGGCTGCCCACCTTCCCAGAGCCGATTGCTGGAACAATGTGACCTTCTGTAGCTGCTGCACAAACTTAGGCTCCCTCACCTACTGTGACCGCCCCCACAGCAGGAAAAAACCTACAGAGATGATGCAGCTCAGAGCTCTATGATATGGAAGACAGAGCATTGTTTTCTAGGGGATTTTGGACAGCTAATAATTTACCCTGTAGAACATGTAAAATTATCCCTTGAAACCCACTAGACAGGCCCATCACTTCACAGAGAGCTGAGGGCAATTCCAGCAAGAATGAATTACAGAAACTAGAAGTGGCTGTGTCATTGACCTTCCCAAAATGATAGGCGAAAGAGGCAGCCGGGGCCTCTTCCATCACAGCCCTGAACACCAGGGCAGGAGGGTAGGGGAAACAGATTCTCTCTTCCTGAGACAAGAAAATATCTTCTAGGCCGGGCGCGGTGGCTCACGCTTGTAATCCCAGCACTTTGGGAGGCCGAGGCGGGCGGATCACGAGGTCAGGAGATCGAGACCACGGTGAAACCCCGTCTCTACTAAAAATACAAAAAATTAGCCGGGCGTGGTGGCGGGCGCCTGTAGTCCCAGCTACTCGAGAGGCTGAGGCAGGAGAATGGCATGAACCCGGGAGGCGGAGCTTGCAGTGAGCCGAGATCGCGCCACTGCACTCCAGCCTGGGTGACAGAGCGAGACTCCGTCTCAAAAAAAAAAAAAAAAAGAAAAAAAGAAAATATCTTCTAAATGTACCCACCTCTACTTCTAGCAAGCATTCCTTGTTAGATAGAATCCTCTTTCGGGGAGGGGGATAAAGGAGAAAGTGTCTTTTTTGTTGTTGTTGTTCTTTCTTAGGAGAAAGTGTCTTCAGAAAGCAATTCCCCACCCCCCCGCCTGAAAGTTCCAGGCTCCTAGTTCCTTCCTTGGTCTATTTGCTGCATAATATACTTGGCCCTGGGCCCTGAAGCCTGTTGGTGGATCCTTCCGGAAGGCCTGGCTGTGGTAGCCCAGCTGTAGCACTGTGGGCTGTAGGAGGACAGATTGACATCGAGGGGCACAACGGGGCTGTCCAGAGGAGATGTTTGGCCCCTTTCCTCCCCTGCTTAAAAACTCTGCAGGACCCCCCTTGGCTTCATCCTAGCCTCTAGTTTCTAGACTTCCTTTCCTGGGATGCCTGCCCTCCCACGGGCCCCTCCTTTTGGGCCCAGTTAGTCTCGGACAGAGACTTCCTAATTGCCCTCCTCTCCCCTAGCACAACAGAGTCCCCATGCCTTCCTGGGGGCCTCCATCGTCCCTGCCACGTCTGTAGAACCGTCTATCCACTCCATGTGCATCTTTATTTTCTGTAACATGTATTGAGTGCTGTGCCTCACAACAGCCCTGTGGGGGAGGTGGTGTTGCTCTCCCCTTAGATGGATGAGGAAACTGAGGCAAAGAGCTGTCGTTTGCCATATCACCAGAGCCTGGCACACAGTAGAAGCTCCATGTGTGTCTACTGAGTAATGACTCAATTAATACATTGGAATAGTATCTTTTTTGGAATTTATAACACACACACACACACACGCACACACCCAGAACATTGAAAAGCTCCCACAGGAACAGATCATTCCACAGGAGCAGAACGGATTTAGACTGGATGTAAATGCGACTGCCCATCAGGATGGAGTGGAATGGCGCTGAGCTAGCTGTACTGCGTGGGAAACTGGGAACTGCTTTCCTCTGGAGGTCTGTTCAGAACTTCTGAACCGACTGCCATCCACAGAGACAGGGGAGAAAACCCGGAGGCCACCTGTGGTTTCCATGCAGCTCTGATGCAGCATTCACCCCTCTACCTCCTACCCACCCCCTGCCCGGTGCAGGGTAGTGAGCCCGGCTCAGCCCTTGCTGTCCTTGCCCCATGATGAGTCACCGCGGGAGACGCCTGCTGAGTGAACCTTCCCAAGTGGCCTGAGGGAACAATGAGGCTCTCAGGGAGTCGCAGCCGCGTGCTTGTGTCCCTGATCTTTTCAGTCATGCTTCGGGTCCCTGGCAGATGTTTGTATTGGCCTGGCATACTCAGCATGAGGCTGATTAAACATCCTCCATGAGCATGCTCACACACACACACACACACATATTCATTCTTCCTCAATGCAAGTGTGGCCCACATCCCACAGACACACATCTCCTGGGACAAGGTGGCAGCGGCCACAAGGTTTCAGGCACTTTGCCGGGGTGTGTTTCTCAACAATCCCGGATTAAAACAGAAGCCCGCAGAATGACAGAGCCTTCTCCTGAACTGGTAATAGTGGATCAGAGCCACCCAGTGTTTGAGTGGAATAAACCTCTAGGTAGCAAGTTCCCATTCCTGCAGGTATCCTCCGGAAGCTGGGTGACCTTCCTAGGGTTCTGCAGTATCCCTGCATTGCAAAGAAGCTGGTCAAGAAAACTTGAGATTTTTATTCCAATCCTGAAAATCCATAATTCTAAGTAGCCCCTCATGTTACAATTGAAGAATCTAAGACAGAAAAGTTACATTCCCACAGCACTTTTTTTTGTTTGTTTGTTTTTGAGACGGAGTCTCACTCTGTCGCCCAGGCTGGAGTGCAGTGGCACGATCTCGGCCCACTGCAAGCTCCACCTCCCGGGTCCACACCATTGTCCTGCCTCAGCCTCCCGAGTAGCTGGGACTGCAGGTGCCCACCATCATGCCCAGCTAATTTTTTGTATTTTTAGTAGAGACAGGGTTTCACGTGTTAGCCAGGATGGTCTCCATCTGACCTCGTGGATCTGCCTGCCTCAGCCTCCCAAAGTGCTGGGATTACAGGCGTGAGCCACCGTGCCCGGCCTTCCCACAGCACTTTTTAGAGATGTGGGCAGATGGCCTCTGGGGCCCGGACATCTCCCTGAGTTAGCTGTAGGGACACTCACACCCTGGCTGCCCACCCTCTGGGCTTTCTCCTGGAAGCTTATCCAAGGGGTCAGGCTGCATTCGGTCTAGCCATGAGGGAAGCAGATTAGTACAGGAAGTGTTACAACAGGAACAGAGCCCAGGAGAGGCTGTGTTCTGGCTAGAAAATTCCAGAAGCCAGGCTGGACGTGGTGGCTCACGCCTGTAACCACAACACTTTGGGAGGCCGAGGTGGGCAGGTCATTTGAGGTAAGGAGTTCGAGACCAGCCTAACCAACATGGTGAAACCTCGTCTCTACTAAAATACAAAAATTAGCCGGGCATGGTGGTAGGTGCCTGTAATCCCAGCTACTGGGGAGGCTGAGGCAGGCAGCAGAATCGCTTGAACCCAGGAGGCAGAGGTTGCCATGAGCCGAGATTGCACCACTGCCCTCCAGCCTGGGCGACAGTGAGCCTCCATCTCAACAACAACAACAACAAAAAGGATGTGTAGGATTTAATAGACTTTCATGAGGGGCAGGGGGTGGAGAATATCCCAGACAGAATAGGTGAACAGAGGCCCTGCACCTGCACACCCCAAATTGGCAAGGCTTGTGTGGGGAGGAGGAAATGACTTGCCAGGTGGGTGCTGAGTGCGGCTGTTGGCAGGAAAGCAAGAGAAGACTGCAGTGAGGTCTGGGCTGGCGTGGACACCTGGAGAGGGCCATGGACATGGCTCTTAGGGCAGAAGGATGGCTTCTGAGCTGGGAGAAGCCCTGGCTTCCAGAAGCATTGGCTGCTCTGGGCAAGATGGCAGAGCTGGGAGAGGCAGCAGAGGGGAGGGCACTGAGTCCCAGTGCCATAGCCCAGGCCAGAGGTCATGGGGCCTAGATTGGGAGTGGGGGGGTGGCCATGGGACAAGAGAAAGGAAAGGCTGTGAAAGAGTGGCTTGAAGCTGCCTGTGCCCGCAATGCGGGCCTCCTCCCTCCTGTCTCTTAGTGCCCCGGCCCTTCCAGACTCCTGGTCTTTGCTGTCTTCGGCCTGTCTTCTGGGAATGCTCCTCTACAGCTCTTCAGAAGGCAGACTCTTCGTCACCCTGACCACAGGGCACTCCTTGCACAGGACCCCTCTGGCCACTGTATCCAAAGTCACTGCTTATCACCACCCCATCAGTAGTCTCTGCCTACATTTTCTCGGATGACTATGTGTTTGTTAACAGGGCTCCCTCACTCCTCTGTGGATCAAAGGGGACAAAGGGGATTCCAGAGTTTCCAGTCCGGTTGGCAGGGAGGCCTCAGGCTCACTCCCAGTACAGACATGAGAGAGAGGCAGGTCTGTGCCAACTCCACTGAGGGAGGGTCCCTCTCACCCTGGACAAAGGGCAGGGACATCATAGGGATGCCATTTTGCATTCGCAGCTGCTGCTGCTGTTCAGGAAGGCCTAATAGGAGGTGGGGTGGAGCCTGGAGCCCAGAGTAGGGAAAGGAAGGCCAGGCAAGGGGAAGGAGCTGCCAAGGTCTTCCCAGCTCCTCTTTCCCCTTGAAGTCACTTTTTCCCCTTGGAAGCTTCTAGAGATAGAAATATAAAATACTTCCCCTGAGAAAACAGTGGACCCAGATCATTTCTGGAGAGCAGAAGTGCTGAACCCACAATATTTAGGTGACCCTGGGCTTGTTCCACCCCTGCTGCCCTTACTCTGGGGGAGGCTCATCGGTGATGAGCTGATCTGACTCAAGTACTGCTGTGACGGAGGAGGCTTTACTCCTCTTTGCCCTCCCAGGAGCAGGGACCCTGGGGCGTCTGGGACTTGTCAGGCACGGGGGATGGCTCTGGTATTTCATGGCAGCTCAATGCCTCACATGCCTGAAATTCTGATGTGTCCACTCCACCGGCCTTCTGTGGCTGTCCTCGTGACCTGGAGGCTGTCCTCGGCCTCTTCAAGCCTGCAGCCCCCACAAGCGGAACTCAGCCCAGCAGGGCCTAGAAGAATGTGGAGCTGGGGACTGAGTGCTGGGAAAGGAATGTGGGTGGAGATTTCCATGACTCTTCTGCTCAACCAAAGACTGCAGCTGAGGCCCAAGATGTCAACAGAGACCAGGGCCCAGGTCACAAAGGGTCACTTTTCCTCTCTCTGGGCTCTTTATCACCTACTGCCCCACCCTGAGCCAAGGCCATAAACCTCATGCAGTCCAGCCTCCTCTGTTCCTGCCCTCCCCACCCCCGCCCCCACTGTTTGTGGCAGCAAGATCCCTACTTTCCCTACTTGCACTGACCTCCCTCCACTGCTCCCCACGGTCATGGCCACTCTCCTGGCAGTGGGAGCCCCCCAACTTCAGGAGCCAGGTCAAGGCCCCTTGAACCTGGTCAGTCCACGCTGCAGATTCCTGCGGCCTTCCCCGCCCAGTGACGTCACCAGCACACCTGGGACTGTGCCCTTCATTTGGTGACTCAGCTGTTGTTTTTATTTTTTTATTTTCGTTTATTTTCTTCTCATTGTCCAAACCCATCTCAGCTCTTGTTATCCTGAGCTATGGTGTGTGGCTTTTCTTGCTGTTTGTCATTGTCACCTGTCTTGAAAACAGAGTTCATGTCTTCTTATAGTTCTGCCTCAGCTCAGGATGGCTCTGCACAGGACTTAGGCGGCATCCGCCCACACAGTCAGTCCCATGCAGCCTTGGGCTGGTGCTGGGGACTCTGAGAGGCTCACCGCAGTCCCAGTTGGTGGTCCCTGTGGATTCCCCAGCCAGATCAGGCAGAAGTGTTTGTGGTTTGCCCTCCCTCTCTGCCCCCAGCCAGAATTCCAACCTGGCCAGTTCTAAAAGCTGAACTGTGAGGACTCAGCCCTGCCTGGCGCAGCCTTCCCTGGAGCCTGGCTGGCTGCACCCACCAGCCGTCAGCTCTGGCCTAGAAACTTGGGGATCCTGGAGACAGCAGGTCCTGCTGCCTCCCTGTCCTCCATTCAGCCGAAATGTCCACCTCCTTGGGGGCCTTCCTTCAGCTCACCTGCAGACCATAGAAGTCTCCCTGCTGTGCACCCATCCCTTGCGCTTTGGCACTTCCCACTCAGCCCCAGGGTGTCCTGCAACATCGGTAGCATGACAGAGGGCTTCTTAGAGAGAGGGCGCCCCTGCTACCAGGGTCCACAGGCTCAGTCTGAGCCTGGTTCCTGTTTGTGGTGCCCCTTTCTCAGGCCTGTGGGGATGTCAGGAGCTTAGGACAGCCCCTGGCTCAAGAGATGTCACTCCTGCTTTCGGTACTCAGTGCAGGCAGGGTTCAGTGCAGCAAGTAACAGCTATGGGTTACTGGATTGGCTGCAACCATTGGCGACTGAGAGATCCCTGCAGCCCTCCCAGCCCCCCGATCTGACTGGAGCCAGGCCCACGTGGGGAAAGGGTTAAACGTGGCAGTGACTTCATCCCTGCATTGAAGCAGGCGGAGGCAGAGTAGGTAAAAAAATCAGGACACAGGCTGGGTGGAATTTTCCAGTGCTCATAAACAGGACCAGTCAGGGTTGCTAAGGGAGGTCACCATGGAAACGGTCACGTGCGCTTGCCTCCTGATTATTCCACCCTGGTCAGGAGGATGATGCAAGCTCCGAGCCTCTTCATTGGCTGCCACCTTTCTCTTGCCACCGAAATCTGGTGGGAGATTGGCCGAGGACAGTTGCTGGGCTGGAGCTAGCCTTTCCCTTTCTCCCCCATCCCTCCCACAGGAACCTGCTGGAAGCTGTTGTTCTGAACCAGAGAAGGATGAAAATAGCTGCCAAAGATGTTGCCATAGCAACTGCTTTCCTTCCTGACCTCCTTGGAAGTTAGTAGTTGACTTTGTAGTTGAAGTACTTTTCTGAAGGCAGAAGAGGCTGTCAGCCATTTTACACTGACCTAACTTTCTTCTCTTGAAGGTGAACTCCCTCATTTTCCAGAGTCCTCAAGGAATTTCTGTGCCTCTACCCATGGCTTTGGTTACCAACCCACCCCTGGGGGCCTTGGTTTCTTTCTGTGAAATGGAATATTCATTCCAGCACTCACTACCTTCTAGGCTGGAGTAAGGCTACAACTTTGCAAATGCTCTTAGTAAACTGTAGAGCTCCGTGCACTTCCACATGTCTTTACTTGACCAACACTGACACTCCCTTGGGCTAATGGCTCTATAAATTGGAGGATGGGGGCAGCTAACTTGTTCAACAAGCCCGGAGCCCCAGGACAGAGGACCCCTTTGGAGTTTGATTCCTGTTCTATCACCAAAAGCCCCTGGGACCTTCAGCAGGTCACGCAGGCCCCCAGGGACTCATTTTCTCCTGTAAAAGGACACCTCTCTAGTTACCTCAAGAGGCCCCTTCCAGCTCTGACATTCCATGACCCTACGTTAAGGGCCAGCCTGCTTGCCATAATAAATCTGTGGAACTTACCATCCATATAGGAGGTGAAAATGCAGCTATGCTGCACTGAGTCCCTTCTACATGGCAGGCACTGTGGCACATGCATTCACTGAATTTTCACAGAAGATAACTGTCATGATTACAGCACCTACCCATTTTACAGATGAGGAAATGGAGGCCCAGAGAAGTTAAGTAAACTTGCCCAAGTTTGCACAGCCAGTAAGTAGCAAGGTCAAGACTTAAAGCCTGGTGGTCCAGTAGCTAGTCCACACAGCTGTCTTTCTAGGTACTGACTAGAATGACAAAAACAACATGGGTCAGTTCATAGCAGGTAAAACGTTGAGTGGAGCAAACCCTGGACGAGGCACCAGCAGCCCTGGGTTCTACCCTAGGCTGTGCCATCAAGTGGCACCCTGTTACCTCCAGCAAGTCACTTCCTCTCTTTGTCTCAGTTCTCCCATCTGTAAAAATAAGAAGTTAACCGACTGGGTATGGTGGCTCACGCCTGTAATCCCAACACTTTGGGAGGCCGAGGTGGGCAGATCACCTGAGGTCAGGAGTTCGAGACCAGCCTGGCCAACATGGCGAAACCCTGTCTCTACTCAAAACACAAAAATTAGCCGAGTGTGGTGGCATACGTCTGTAATCCCAGCCACTTGGGAGGCTGAGGCAGGAGAATCGCTTGAACCCGGGAGGCAGAGGTTGCAGTGAGCCAAGACCGTGCCATTGCACTCCAGCCTGGGTGACAGAGCGAGACTCCATCTCAAAAACAACAAAACGAAACAAAAAACAAAAATAAATAAGAGGTTAACCCAGATCTCTGAGGGCCTTTCTACACTAAATACTCTCAGTCTTTGAGAGAAAGCAGCCCAGAGAAGACAGGTGCCAGCTTGCGCGAGTCACAGAGTGAACAAGCACAGCCTCACTGGCTACCCACTAGCTTTGATCTCAACCTTTGAAACAAACAAGGTTTGGGAAGGGTTGTTTGAACCTAGGGCCCATGAACCAGAAACAGTCCGTGGGACCGTCAGCTGTGACTTTTCCAGAAAACTAACTGCATCCCATTTTAAGAAGGTCCTTTATTCAGAGATTAAGCCTGTGAAAGGAAAATAAATCTTGGAATCCCAAAATCACTAAGCCAAGGGAAAAGTCAAGCTGGGAACTATGTCAGGGAAACCTGCTTCCGATTTTGTCCCTAAATAAGATAGCTATAAAGATTAAAAAAAAAAAAAAAAAAAAAAGCTACATGCCTCCTTCACAATTTGCCCACAAGGAAATTCCTTGTGGACAAAGGACAGACAGAACTCAAAGTCATCCCGCCGAGGCTCACGTGAGACTAATGCATATCAGATTGCTTCCCCTGACCTCTGATTTCACTAAACCAGAAGTCACTACTCCTCTGTCCTCCTCTCAAATGTAAATTGCGTATTAGGTGAAAGGCTAATCAGAAACTCAAAAGAGTGCAACTCTTTGTCTCTTATCTACCTCCTGAGGCTGTATCATGGGTGTGTCCTTAACCTTGGCAAAATAAACTTTCTCTTTTTTTTTTTTGTTTTTTGAGACGGAGTCTTGCACTGTCGCCTGGGCTGGAGTGCAGTGGCACGATCTCGCCTCACTGCAACCTCCACCTCACGGGTTCAAGCGATTCTCCTGCATCAGTCTCCCAAGTAGCTGGGATTACAGGCGCCCGCCATCATGCCCAGCTAATTTTTTGTATTTTTAGTAGAGACGGGGTTTCACTATGTTGGGCAGGCTGGTCTCAAACTCCTGACCTCAAGATCCACCCTCCTCGGCCTCTCAAAGTGCTGGGATTACAGGCGTGAGCCACTGCGCCCGGCCAGCAAAATAAACCTTCTAAATTGGTTGAGGCCTGTCTCAGATATTTTGGGTTCACAAGCCCTTCTTGTGTCTTTGATGTTATAAAGACTTTTTTCTTATGAAACGGTGTGATAGTGCAGGGTAATTTTGTTATAATTTTGTATTTGGGAAAAGTTGGCTCACCGTTTGTATTTCCAATACTTAAAGGTGTTTTGTTAGGGAAAATTTCAAACATAAAAAAGTAAAGGCCAGGCATGGTGGCTCACGTCTGTAATCCCAGCACTTTGGGAGGACAAGGCAGTCGAATCACGAGGTCAGAAGTTCAAGCCAACCTGGTCAACATGGTGAAACCCCATCTCTACTAAAAATGCAAAAATCAGCCAGGCATAGTGGTGCACGCCTGTAGTCCCAGCTACTCGGGAGGCTGAGGCAGGAGAATCACTTGAACCCAGAAGTTCGAGGTTGCAGTGAGCCAAGATCACGCCACTGCACTCCAGCCTGGGCTACAGAGCAAGACTCCGTCTCAAAAAAATTCTCAAAAAACAAAATAAAAAGTAAAAAGAATAGTTTAGGGCCGGGCGCGGTGGCTCATGCCTGTAATCCCAGAACTTTGGGAGGCTAAGGCGGGTGGATCACCTGAGGTCGGAAGTTCGAGACCAGCCTGACCAACACGGAGAAACCCCGTCTCTACTAAAAATACAAAATTAGCCAGGCGTGGTGGCGCATGCCTGTAATCCCAGGTAATCAGGAGGCTGAGGTAGGAGAATCGCTTGAACCTGGGAGGCGGAGGTTGTGGTGAGCCGAGATCGTGCCATTGCACTCCAGCCTGGGCAACAAGAGCAAAACTCTGTCTCAAAAAGAGAGAGAGAGAAAAAAGAATAGTTTAATGAATCCCCATGTTATTTCTACCCAGCTCCAACAGTTACTAACTCCTGCCACTTCCCTTCCGTCTAAACTCCCAGTCCCTTGAAGGGGATCAGAATATCTCAGCCCCACCAAATGCTGCTTTGGTATAAGGATAATTCTGAACTGAGGCATTTGAGATTGGACAGATGCAGAGAGAAGCCTTTCTTATCTGACTACAAGCAAAAACTCCTAGAAATGAGGACTGCCATAAATATCCTCTTCCAGGGAAGGTTTATGGCCATGAAGACAGAAAGTCAGGCCAGGCACGGTGGCTCATGCCTGTAGTCCCAGGACTTTGGGAGGCCGAGGCGGGCGGATCACGAGGCCAGGAGATCAAGACCATCTTGGCTAACACAGTGAAACCCCGTCTCTACTAAACACACACACACACATACACACAAACACACAAAAATTAGTTGGGTGTGGTGGCGGGTGCCTGTAGTCCCAGCTACTCGGGAGGCTAAGGCAGGAGAATGGCGTGAACCTGGGAGGCAGAGCTTCAAGTGAGCCGAGATCACGCCACTGCACTCTCCAGCCTGGGCGAGAGAGCAAGACTGCGTCTCAAAAAAAAAAAAAAAAAAAAAAAAAGGACAGTCGGCACTGAGATGAAACTACACAAAAAAATCTTACTAAATTCAGAGTGATCTTCCACTAGTTTCCCCCATATATTTACCATCCCATGGTTTTGTAGCCCCCAGAAGCTTAAAACCCTTTTCCCTTTTGTCGTCACATCTTCATGATGTACTGCTATCTTGAAAATGATATGTAAGCTCTCAGGCCAGGCAATAAGAAGGTGGAAGAAAGTATTTCTTCTTTCTTTGTAACCCCCATTACATGGAGTATTTTGAAACAAACCATAACTATTTTTATTATTTTTTCTTTTTTTGAGAAGGAGTCTCGCTCTGTTGCCCAGGCTGGAGTGCAGTGGCTCTATCTCAGCTCACTGCAAGCTCCGCCTCCCAGGTTTGCGCCATTTTCTTGCCCCAGCCTCTTGAGTAGTTGGGACTACAGGCGCCTGCCACCACGCCTGGCTAACTTTTTTTTCTTTTTTTCTTTTTTAGTAGAGACTGGGGTTTCACCGTGTTAGCCAGGATGGCCTCGATCTCCTGACCTCATGATCTACCCGCCTCAGCCTCCCAAAGTGCCGGGATTACAGGCGTCAGCCACTGCAGCCAGCCTATTTTTATTATTTTTTCAATTTGCAGAACATTTTTTATATAATCAAAACCCTATTAGCATTTTCACACCTAAAAAAATTAACCAGAGAGCCTCTCTGAACCTATTCTGGTTCAAGGACTGCCTGAAAACAAACAAAACAAAAAACTTTTTTTTTAGTATTAATCTTCAAATACACAGTTTGCCTCAATATTTTTTGAGAGTTGGTTAGTTCAATCAGGACCTAAGTGGAATCTGCACATTTCCTTGGATTTCCATGTCTCTTAAGACTCTAGCATACTCTATAGGTTTCCTCTCCCCACCATTTTTCCCACTGAAATTTATTTGCTGAAGAATCTGGGTGGTTTGCCTTTGGAATTTTCCACATTCTGGATTTTGCCCATCATATCCCTGCGGTGTGGTGTGACATAGTCTTCTGTTCCCTCTGCATTTCCTGTAAACAAGTGATTAGATCTAGAGGCTTGATCCAACCTGGGTTCCCCTGGGTTCCCCTTTCTTTTTTTTTTTTTTTTTTGAGACGGAGTCTCGCTCTGTCACCCAGGCTGGAGTGCAGTGGCGCAATCTCGGCTTACTGCAAGCTCCGCCTCCCGGGTTCACACCATTCTCCTGCCTCAGCCTCTCCAAGTAGCTGGGACTACAAGCGCCCGCCACTATGCCCGGCTAATTTTTTTGTACTTTTTAGTAGAGACGGGGTTTCACCGTGGTCTCAATCTCCTGACCTCATGATCTGCCTGCCTTGGCCTCCCAAAGTGCTGGGATTACAAGCGTGAGCCACCGCACCCGGCCATTCCCCTTTCTTTTTTTTGAGACAGGGTCTTGGTCTATCACTCAGGTAGAGTGTAGTAGCACAGTCACGGCTCACTGCAGCCTCAGCCTTCCAGGGTGAAGCGATCTTCCCACTTACCACAGCCTCTCAAATAGTTGGGACTACAGGCACACGCCACCACCAAGCCTGGCTAATTTTTTTTTTTTTTTTTGTATTTTGCGTAGAAATGGGGTTTTACAATGTTGCCCAGGCTGCTTTTTTTTTCTTTTTCTTTTTGAAACGGAGTTTCGCTCTTGTTGCCCAGGCTGGGGTGCCATGGTGCAATCTCAGCTCACTGCAACCTCCGCCTCCTGGGTTCAAGCAATTCTCCTGCCTCAGCCTCCCAAGTAGCTGGGATTACAGGCATGCGCCACCACACCCAGCTAAGTTTTGTATTTTTAGTAGAGACAGGTTTTCTCCATGTTGGTCAGGCTGGTCTGGAACTCCTGACCTCAGGTGATCCACCTGCCTCAGCCTCCCAAAGTGCTAGGATTACAAGCTTTTTTTTTTTTTTTTTTTATGAGACGGAGTCTCGCTCTGTCGCCCAGGCTGGAGTGCAGTGGCGCCACCTCGGCTCACTGCATGCTCCGCCTCCCGGGTTCACGCCATTCTCCTGCCTCAGCCTCCCGAGTAGCTGGGACTACAGGCGCCCGCCACCGCGCCCGGCTAATTTTTTGTATTTTTAGTAGAGACGGGGTTTCACCGTATTAGCCAGGATGGTCTCGATCTCCTGACCTCGTGATCTGCCCGTCTCGGCCTCCCAAAGTGCTGGGATTACAAGCGTGAGCCACCGCGCCCGGCCTTTTTTTTTTTTTTTTTTTTTAAAAAGAAAATTTTACAGATGATGTTGAAGTCATTCGATTAAAAAAATGTAAACCAGAAAGCGGGGAGCCACACTTCTCTGATGGGAATTCAGTACATCCATTCCTCTTTGGTTTTAGCCGTCGCCCCTGGGTCTGGCCAGAGCACCCACAAAGCTCTTCTGTAGCCTTGCAGAGCTGCCCTCGCTGAGTCATTCCTAGGCATCCCACTCTCTGCTGATGCTGCTGATTTGGATGCTCAGTGAACAATGCCCTTAGGAAAGCTGCAGTCTATTCTCAGCAGCCACCACATCCCTATATGGAGACCTGTATGAGAAATTCCTTAGATATTAACTGTCAGCAAAAAGTTTCCTTTCTCTGAGGAACTGGGATGCTTTTCCTGTAGAGGCAAGAAGAATCATGCAACTACCTTTGTTCCTCTTCCTGTCTCTTTGGCTCACAGAAGCTCAAAGCAATGACTGAGGCACAACTCTGGCAGTCATACAGGACTCTGGCCTTTTTTCTTGGTCTTATCTTTTAGGTATGCATGAATTTTCTCTGCTTGATTCTTATTTTATATTTATTTATTTATTTATTTAATTTTTTTTTTTTTTGAGACAGAGTCTTGCTCTGTCACCCAGGCTGGAGTGCAGTGGCATGATCTCGGCTCACTGCAACCTCCACCTCCTGGGTTTAAGCGATTCTCCTGCCTCAGCCTCCTGAGTAGCTGGGATTACAGGTGCACGCCACCTCGCCTGGCTAATTTTTCTATTTTTAGTAGAGATGGGGTTTTGCCATGTTGGCCAGGCTGTTCTTGAACTCCTGACCTCAAGTGATCCACCCACTTTGGTCTCCCAAAGTGTTGGGATTACAGGTGTGAGCCACCGTGCCTGGCCATCTCTGCTTGATTTTTACCTCTCTATCTCAATCTCATTGTATGTTGACAAGCTGACTCCAATTCTTTGTGTAAATGATTGATATAAAGAGTTAAAGGGAGGCTGGGGTGGTGGCTCACACCTGTAATTCCAGCACTTTGGGAGGCTGAGGTGGGCAGATCACCTGAGGTCAGGAGTTCGAGACCAGCCTGACCAATATGGAGAAACCCCGACTCTACTAAAAATACAAAATTAGCCGGGCGTGGTGGTGCATGCCTGTAATCCCAGCCACTCAGGAGGCTGAGGCAGGAGAATTGCTTGAACCCAGGAGGCAGAGGTTTCAGTGAGCCAAGATGGCACCAATGTACTCCAGCCTGGGTGACAGATTGAGACTCCACCTCAAAACAAAAAAACAAAAACAAACACAAAAAAGAAAAGAAAAATAAAAAAAAAATACTAGTAGCAGAGAAGGACCTAGTTTTCCTGACTTCTAGCTTCAATTCCTTACTTGATCTAGGACAGAACTTCATTCACTCAACAAACACCCTTTATGCAAGGTACAGCTAGTAAAAATAAGGCAGGAAAAAGGCAAGAATTCCGCCTTCCTGGAGCTTACATTCTAGCAGAGGATTCAGGTAACAATTCTAGTGAATGAGCACTGTACATGTTCTGAGAAAATATAGGTGATAGAATGAAGGGAACAGAGGAGAGGACCAATTTTGGCAAGGGTTGACAAGGAAGGTGACATTTGAGTGGAGAGCTAAAGGATGAGAATACACCACCTTTGAGAAGAGGGGAAGATTTCAGATGGAGGGAAGAACAAGGAGGGGCAGAGGTGCCAGAGTGACAGAGATGTCCCTCTGGGAGGTGGGCTCCCTCCCCCGACCTTCCACAGGGAGAGGGGTGTTCCAGACTTCAGCCACCACCACCTGCCTTGAAACAAATGCCTACATCCTTCCCAGGTGGTGCAGGTCCCCGGCCTTCCCACCCTTGAGCTGAACTTCAGAGACGCCCAGTAAGGGATCTGGAGGCTGCAGAAGCCCTAGCTCCCTGCTCCAGGCCAAATAAGAGGCACCACCTTCTCTAGCTCATGGAAGTGGACATTTAATCAGTGCTGATGTGGGGAATCCCTGAGGGGCCACTATAGCACAAAAGTCAGTCTTAAGCCAGGGTGGCATAGCTAGGAGGGCTTCCAGGGAGAAGTGATTCACAATTCAAAAACGCCTGAGAACATAAACCAAGAGGCTTGGGACTTTGTTTTATCACAGCTCATTATGTAAACCAGTGGCCAGTCTCCAACACACAGTTGCTGCTCAGTAAACATCTGTTGAATGCATGAATGAACCAGGTTTAAGGGGGTGTTAACTTCAAAATGTTTTTAGTAGTAGTAGTGAGCTCCCTGTAAGTGAGAGATACCAGGGAGCTGTTAAATGGCTCCTCCTCTGGATTCTCGTCTTGGGGAAGGGTGAAGGCCTAGGACAGCCTAAATCCCTTCCATGCCAGGGCAGTGTGGGGGTAACCTACAATCACCTGGAAAGGGAATCACATCCAAACAAATTCAATCACGTTCAATCCACATTCGCTGAGTGGGCTGAACTTAGAACCCCAGACCTCTCTGCTCCTCAGTAGCCGCTGGCCTAGTCCACCCGCGCCTGGCTGCACGACCTCCAGCCCTGAAAAGCCCTGGGCCTCGCCCCCGTAACTCCCTCCTACCTCTGGACGCTTGGGGCGGGCAGCGGGAGCTGACGCAGCTGCCAGCGCCCTTGGAAGACTCGGGCTCAGGGAGGCGAGGCGAGGCGCGACTGTGGGACGCAGTGCAAGCTAGGCGTCACCCCCTCGGCGTCACCTCGGAGGGAGCTCAGCCCGCCCCCGCAGCCAGAGCCCGTGCTGCGCCCCTGAGGAGCGCAAAGGTCACCTGGTGGCCATCAAGCAGACCAGGCAGAGGCAAAACTCTTTATCTGAGGAATTCAGCAGTAATGAGACTTCCCTGTACCATTTGGTTCCTAGCTCCGGTCCAACAAAATTTCCAAGTAATTAGAATTTCTATACATCTCTGCAAATGCATGCCTGTCCAAACTCATTGTGCAACCCTTGCTGACTGACATTAGGCACCAAAATGTCTACAAATGTAATCATTTATCATGACCTATGTGGCTAGCGTGGTCCAAGTTACCCTTAAGCTTCCTCTTTAAGGTCCATAAATGCCCCTAAGGAAAATCCCTAAGTCCTCTAGCTGAGGTGCCGCTCGGCTGCACTCTTCTGTAGTACTTTTTCTTTTTCTTTTAATTCTTTTTTTTTTTTTGAGACGGAGTCTTGCCTCACTCTGTCTCCCAGGCTGGAGTGCAGTGGCCCCATCTTGGCTCACTGCAACCTCCGCCTCCTGGGTTCAAGCGATTCTCCTGCCTCAGCCTCCCAAGTAGCTGGGACTACAGGCACGTGTCACCACTCCCAGCTAATTTTTGTATTTTTAGTAGAGACAGGGTTTCACCATGTTGGCCAGGCTGGTCTTGAACTACTGTCCCCAAGTGATCCACCCGCCTAGGTCTCCCAAAGTACTGGGATTACAGGCGTGAGCCACTGCGCCCTGCCTTGGTAGTGTTCTAGGTAATGAAACTTTCGTTTTCAAATCTACACTGCCCTCCGTAGTGCAAACCGAACAGCCAGTACTGAGGTGCAGAGAGGCCGCAGGCACCAGGTGGCAGCAGGCAGGAAAGGCACGTGTGCGAAAAGGGAGGAAAAGGGGACGGCCAGCGCACTGGCCAGGGGAACGGAGTCGGTGACAGAAAGGGCCACTGGCCGTGTGGGGTGTGTGGGCTCTGTGGGGTGGGGTGTGTGGTGTGTGTGTTTTGCGTATTTTTAATAGAGACTGGGTCTGGCCAAGTTGCCCAGGCTGGTCTCAAACTCCCCTTCCCGTCCTGGAACCCCTTGGACTCCCCAGTTCATAAGGCCAGTGCAGAGACCCTAGGGAGGAAGAAGCAGGGCCAGATACCACCGCCCTTCCGCTCCAGACGGTCCAACAGGTTGGCCAGGCCCGGCCACCCAGCCAGATGCTTCCCGGTGACTCATTGCTCGGTGTGTCACGTGACGGCGGGTGGGCACCCGCGCAGGAGCCGCTGGGAGTCCCGCGCTGCCTCCCCTGCCCCTGCGCCGGGGCCACCTCCCCCAGCCAGGTCCCCTCTCCCTGCCGTGTCCCCAGGGCAGGACCGCATCGGAGAGAGTCCAGGAGGAGGCCGCGCTCCTGGGGGCTGGAGACCCGGCGGCGGTGGCCACCGCGCGCTGTTCCAGCCTTGAGGGAGGAAACCGCGGGCCTGGGTCCGCCTTAGGATTTGGGAACCGGTTTCCTGCCGAGTTGACCTAACTTGAGCCTTCAGTAGTTCCGGGGCGGGTGTTGTGGTCTCCGTTCCAAAGTCGGGAAGGGCCGCGAGGGTGGTGGGAGGACCCTGTGGCTGCGCCGACCAGACCGCGGGAACCCACACTGAGTGGGGTGGGGCGGGCTGCCACCCCGGCTTTGTCAGCCCCATGCTCCCTTCTGTCCCTTCATCCCCTGCTCCCTCACTTAGGCTCCAATTCCTCCTGATTTTGTTCTGTTTTTCCCTTCGGGTATCCAAGGCAGCCACCTGCCCAGGCCTGGGCCTGTTCAAACACTGTCTCCGCTGTACTCCCTGGCTCCTTCCTTGAACCCCTACATTGTCTGCATTCAGGAAGTTTTGTGGCTTTTTAGGATGTTTTTTTAAACACAGGGTCTGGCTCTGTTGCCCAGGCCGGAGTGCAGTAGTGTGATCATAGCTCACTGTAACCTCGAACTCCTGGGCCCCAGCCATAGGAAGCTTTTGATAAAACAACCTTTGCTCCGACCGCACCCTGGCCTGCTGAATAAAGCCAGGCCTCTCTCTTGGGTTACAGCAGACCCTTCAGGACTTGGCAGCCCCTCTCTGTTCCAGCTTCTCCTGATGTTCCTCGCTCACCCCAGAACTCCTTTCCCAAAACTGAGGGAACTCCAGCTTGTCCTTAAGATCTCAGCTCTGCCCAGTGGTCTCCTTAGACTGGGTGTGAGGGTCCCGCTGTGGACTCCCTGAGCTTAGGGAGAAGGCTGATTCGTTCCTGCTCTCTCAGGCCCGGTTTAGGCCTCAAGACAAGAGCCCAGGTTGTCTCCTCAGAGCTCAGAATGCTGCCACCACGTGTGGTCAGACCACTATTGGCCCAGCTCTGACCAGTAACTAGGGCAAGGCTCAGGATTGCTGAGAAAGATTGGGGGCAGCAGAGAAGCTTCTAAGAAAAGGTTAAATAATACACCTCTTTTTCTTGTTGTTGTTTTTGTTTTTTGAGATGGAGTCTTGCTCTGTCGCCCAGGCTGGAGTGCAGAGGCGCGATCTCGGCTCACTGCAACCTCCACCTCCTGGGTTCAAGTGATTCTCCTGCCTCAGCCTCCCAAGTAGCTGGGAGTACAGGCATGTGCCACCACACCCAGCTAATTTTTGTATTTTTAGTAGAGACAGGATTTCACCATGTTGGCCAGGATCTCGATCTCCTGACCTCGTGATCCACCTGCCTTGGCCTCCCAAAGTGCCGGGATTACAGGCGTGAGCCACTGCGCCCTGCTGATACTCCTCTATTAAGAAAAAAATATCGGCTGGGCACGGTGGCTCACGCTTGTAATCCCAGCACTTTGGGAGGCCGAGGCGGGCGAATCACAAGGTCAGGAGATCAAGACCACGGTGAAACCCCGTCTCTACTAAAAAAAATACAAAAAAAATTAGCCGGGAGTGGTGGCGGGCACGGTGGCGGGCGCCTGTAGTCCCAGCTACTCGGAGAGGCTGAGGCAGGAGAATGGCGTGAACCCGGGAGGCGGAGCTTACAGTGAGCCGAGATTGCACCACTGCACTCCAGCCTGGGCGACAGAGCGAGACTCCGTCTCAAAAAAAAAAAAAAAAAAAAGAAAAAAATATCGGCCGGGTGCGGTGGCTCACGCCTGTAATCCCAGCACTTTGGGAGGCCATGGCGGGCGGATCGTGAGCTCAGGAGATAGAGACCATCCTGGCTAACATGGTGAAACCCATCTCTACTAAAAATACAAAAAAAATAGGCGGGTGTGGGCCGGGCGCGGTGGCTCACGCCTGTAATCCCAGCACTTTGGGAGGCTGAGGCGGGTGGATCACGAGGTGAGGAGATCGAGACCATCCTGGCTAACAGTGAAACCCCGTCTCTACTAAAAATACAAAAGAATTAGCTGGGCATGGTGGCAGGTGCCTGTAGTCCCAGCTATTTGCGAGGCTGAGGCAGGAGAATGGTATGAACCCGGGAGGCGGAGCTTGCAGTGAGCTGAGATCGCGCCACTGCACTTCAGCCTGGGCGACAGAGCAAGACTCCATCTCAAAAAAAAAAAATTTTGAGAAGGCAAAATGAAGACCAGTCCCAAAAGGTGGCCATAGGATGACCTATGGGATTCTCTAGGCATGGCACCTCTCTGACTTATTCACCATTGATGAGGCTGGGCTCTGATGAGTAGATTGATAATATGTAGCTAGCTTCTGTCAGGTAGAAAAGATGACCCAAGATAATGGGCTTATTACCCTGCAGGGCAGCAGGTACTTTTGGATGTAACTCAGCAATCATTCCATCATTGTTTTTTCAGTGCCTCTGAGTATTTCAGTCTCTCCAGTTCCCTTTGAACTAGTGTTTCCACCATGATAGTAGTTTCTTAACACCTAAAGTAACCTTTGGTACATACTCACATTAAAGACAGTCATGTTTATAACTTTGGAAATTATATCCTGTGACACATTTGGAGACTGTCTCACCAAGGTGTCCAGTTGGTTTTGGCTGCCAGAGCCAATTACACTTTGTTGCATGTGATGTTTGCCTCATAGGTTCACCTGCCTCAGGCTTCCTGGCTCCATCCTGTGACTTACTATTTTTTAAATAATACCCAAGTACAGCTGGGTGTGGTCGCTCACACCTGCAATCCTAGCACTTTGGGAGGCTGAGGTGGGTGGATCACCTGAGGTCAGGAGTTCGAGATCAGCCCAGCCAACATGGTGAAACCCTGTCTCCACTAAAAATACAAAAATTAGCCAGGTGTGGTGGCGGGTGCCTGTAATCCCAGCTACTTGGGAGGCTGAGGCAGGAGAATCGCTTGAACGCAGGAGGCATAGGTTGCAGTGAGCTGAGATCACACCACTGCACTCTAGCCTGGGTGACAGAGCCAGACTCTGTCTCAAAAACAAGCAAACAAATAATACCCAAGAACATGGGTATTTTCTTTTAAAATTCAAACAGTAAAGTTAAAGTTGGTTGGACAATCACTTCCTATCCTAGGCCTGTTGTAAAGTTGACTACTGGCTGGGCACAGTGGCTCACACCTGTAATCCCAGCACTTTGGGAGGCCGAGGCAAGCAGATCACTTGAGGTCAGGAGTTTGAGACCAGCCTGGCCAACATGGCGAAACCCCGTCTCTACTAAAAATACAATAATTAGCCAGGTGTGGTTGCACGCACCTGTGGTCCCAGCTACTTGGGAGGCTGAGGTGGGAGGATTGCTTGAGCTTGGGAGGCAGAGGTTGCACTGAGCAGAGATGCCCCACTGCACTCCACCCCAGGCGACAGAGCCAGACCCTGTCTCACAAAAACAAAGACCAATAAAGAGATAGTATAACCTTATAGGACCACTGTCATATATGTGGTCCACCACTGATGGACATGACTATGTATGTATATATACACATACAAACATTTATAATGTGCTTGTGAATGTGTATATATATTCATATCACACACGTAGATATATACTAATATATGTATAAATAGTATATGCATAATTGAAATACATCATTTTAATGGTTCAAGAACAGCCTAGGCAGCATAGGGAGACTCCATCTTGCCAAGACATTTAAAAAAAATTGGCCAGGCGCGGTGGCTCATGTCTGTAATCCCGGCACTTTGGGAGGCCGAGGCAGGCAGATTGCCTGAGGTTGGAAGTTCAAGACCAGCCTGGCCAACATGGTGAAACCCCATCTCTACTAAAAATACAAAAATTAGCCAGGCGTGGTGGCAGGCGCCTGTAATCCCAGCTACTCGGGAAGCTGAGGCAGGAGAATCACTTGAACCTGGGAGACGGAGGTTGCACTGAGTGGAGATCACACCATTGCACTCCAGCCTGGGAGACAGAGCGAGACTACGTCTCAAAAAATAAAAATAAAAATTAGCTGGGCATGATGACGTGGGCCTGTAGTCCTAGCTACTCAGGAGCATGAGGCAGGAGGATCCCTTGAACACAGGAGTTTCAGGTTACAGTGAGCTACGATTATGCCACTACCCCCCTAGCCTGGGCAACAGAATGACACTTTCCTTAAAAATTAAAAATTAAAAAACTAAAAAGGGAGAACTATTTGGCGACATGAGTCCTACCTACTTCACTCTTTTTATTGTTTTGGTGTTTGTTTTCTTTAAAAAAAAAAAAAGGCTGGGCGCGGTGGCTCAAGCCTGTAATCCTAGCACTTTGGGAGGCCGAGGTGGGCGGATCACGAGGTCAGGAGTTTGAGACCATCCTGGCCAACATAGTGAAACCCTGTCTCTACTAAAAATACAAAAAAATTAGCAGGGCGTGGTGGCGGGCGCCTGTAGTCCCAGCTACTCGGAAAGGCTGAGGCAGGAGAATGGCGTGAACCAGGGAGGCGGAGCTTGCAGTGAGCCGAGATGGTGCCACTGCACTCCAGCCTGGGGGACAGAGCCAGACTCTGTCTCAAAAAAAAAAAAAAAAAAAAAAAAAAAAAACAGGGTCTCACTCTCTCTCCCAGGCTGGAATGCAGTGACACCATCATGGCTCACTGAAGCCTCAACCTCCTGAGCTCAAGCAATCCTTCTGCCTCAGCCTCCCAAGTAACTGAGACCACAGGCATGAACCACTGTGGCTGGCTAATTTTTAAATATTTTGTGTAGAGATGGGGTCTTGCTATGTGACCTGGGGGTACCTCACTCTTTTTGTTTTTTGTTTTTTTTTTTTGTTTTTGTTTTTTTAGACAGAGTCTTGCTCTGTCACCATGCTGGAGTGCAGTGACGCAGTCTCAGCTCACTGCAACCTCCGCCTCCTGGGTTCAAGCAATTCCCCTGCCTCAGCCTCCTAAGTAGCTGGGACTACAGGTGCACGCCACCACACCCGGCTAATTTTTTGTATTTTAGTAGAGATGGGATTTCACCATATTGGCCAGGATGGTCTCGATCTGCTGACCTTGTGATCCACTCGCCTCGGCCTCCCGAAGTGCTGGAATTCCAGGTGTGAGCCACTGTGCCTAGCCACTTTTTAACTACTAACATGGCAACACAAACTATAAAATACCTATGAATAAATTAAAGGATTGTGCAAGACTTTGTGTAGAAATTTATTAATTTTTTTTTTTTTTTTTTGAGACGGAATCTCGCTCTGTCGCCCAGGCTGGAGTGCAGTGGCGCAATCTCGGCTCACTGCAAGCTCCGCCTCCCGGGTTCATGCCATTCTCCTGCCTCAGCCTTTCTGAGTAGCTGGGACTACAGGCGCCCGCCACCATGCCCGGCTAATTTTTTGTATTTTTAGTAGAGACGGGATTTCACCGTGGCCTCGATCTCCTGACCTCGGGATCTGCCCGCCTCAGCCTCCCAAAGTGCTGGGATTACAAGCGTGAGCCACTGCGCCCGGCCAATTTTTTTTTTTTGAGACAGAGTTTCACTCTTGTTGCCTAAGCTGGAGTGCAATGGCATGATCTCAACTCACTCCAACCTCCACCTCCTAGATTCAAGCGATTCTCCTGCCTTGGCCTCCCGAGTAGCTGGGATTACAGACGCCTGCTACCATGCCCAGCTAATTTTTTGTATTTTTAGCAGAGATGGAGTTTCACTATGTTGGCCAGGTTGGTCTCAAACTCCTGACCTCGGGATCTGCCCGCCTCAGCCTCCCAAAGTGCTGGGATTACAGGCTTGAGCCACCATGCCCAGCCAATTTGTTGTTTTTAAATAACCTTGTTTACAACTTTGTAATATTGATAAATTTTATAAACAATGAGATGTATGAGGCAAAAAGTGAAAGCACACACACACACACACGGACTCTGCCTGAAGCAACAGCACTGTGTATTTTTCCAGAGCTTTTCTCTATCTTTATCTTTATGAGCATATTTCTGGAACTTGCGTTTGGGGGTTGAGTTGAAGTGCTTCCTCACAGGGAGTTAAGCACACCTATAAATAGCTGTGACGCATCATGGACTGTGAAAAACACTGCAGCTGAGTCACTTGGTGCGTTGGGAACCTGCGTCAGGGAGAGTCATGAGCATGGGGTGGCTTCAGAGATGGAGTGGGGCCTTAATTAGGCGGGGAAGGATGAGCTGGTGGGTAAGTTGGACAGGACATTCCAGGCAGGCACTTGGTCTAGAGGTAGGCTGATCATTTCTAAATGGCAGAACCCTGACAAAGGTGAGACTGAGAGTCCACAGAGGGGCACGTGGGGCTGAGCTGAGAGGCCCCCAGGGCCAGCATCCTGGCCCACGCCTTATGGAAGGCCAGGCTAGAAGCCCTGGGCCAGCCCCAGGAAATAGGAAGTTTCCAGGCCGTGGACCTCCTGTACCGCTCAGGGTGGGGGCCATGGAAGAGCTCCTCTTTGTTGCAGGGAGAGGAAGTCTGTACCCCAAAAAGGTCTTCCCATAGTCCTGGAGCTGGGAGTGTGCTCGATACACCAATGGCAAATCGTGTGCGGCAAACACACTCCGTGCCTGGCACTCTTACCACTGTCAAGAGAGGGGTCCCAGAACTCAGGAGGCAGCCACCAGCAATCAGCAGGAGCTGGCAGGGGAGGCAGACAGACCTCCGTCTCTCTCCCATTTCTTAAATTGGCAGATGAATGATCTGCAGGGAATGGTCTGTCCTGAGTCGCAAGTCCCAGACCTCGGGAGTCCTTCCAGGGGTGCACACTGCCCCCTAAGGAGCTGGTGCATGAGGTGCAAGCTGGGGCTCTGTGGGGAGGGCTCCAGAGTGAGGTAGGACCTTCATCCCTTTAGCCTCTCCAAATACAGACTGGCAGCACAGAGTTCCTGGCAGGCGGAGGCAGAGGCCCTGAGACAGCCAGCCCTGGCTCTAGGTCTGGCGGTAAGGAGGTGAAAGCAGGTCTGGAATTGAGATTTCCTGCCCGTCAGTCAGGTCCGGTCTGCCATGGGGCTTTTTCTTTTCCCCTCAAGAACCCAAAGCCAGCCAGGTACGGTGGCTCATGCCTGTAATCCAGCACTTTGGGAGGCTGAGGTGGGTGGATCACTTGGGGTCAGGAATTTGAGACCAGCCTGGCCAACATGGTGAAACCCTGTCTCTACTAAAAATACAAAAATTAGCCAGGTATGGTGGTGCACACTTGTAATCTCAACTTCTCGGGAGGCTGAGGCAGGAGAATCGCTTGAACTCAGGAGGCAGAGATTGCAGTGAGCTGAGATCGAGCCAGTGCAGTCCAGCCTGGGCAATAGAGCGAGACTCCGTCTCAAAAAAAAAAAAAAAACACAAAAGAACCAAGTGATCTGCAGGAACTGAAGAGGGAGGGAAGGGCAAGCAGATTCTCTGCCCAGCCCGGCCCTAACTCAGAGGTGAGGACAGGCATGACCTGGCTTCATTTCCCATGCTCTGTAACTGGAGGGCTTGTAGCCCACAGGCTGGTGTGTAGCTAACAGGGCCCTTCTTTTTTGCTGCAGTTTGCTCTGTCTCCTGTTGCATGTGTGCCTCATGTTTGCATGGTGTCTCTGCTTTCAGCTCTTTTCTGTTTTCCTGTTGAGCCCTGCCGAGCTCTTCCTGTGTTCCTGGATCCTTCTGGCCCTTTATATTATTGCGAGACAGAGTCACCCCCTGGCAGGAGTGGCCTGAGTTGGGCACTTTCAATCAGAGGGACTCTCCACATCAGCCTCTGGTGGGGCCCAGGAACACTTACTCTTCCACTGAGGCTGCTGGCTGGTCACAGGAGCTAGACCTCTGCAGCCTGTGGACATCTCTCCCTTGGGTGTCTGTGTCCTTGGCTCAGGAGGTGTCAAGCAAAATGTCAGCTTATTGGCCAGGCACAGTGGCTCAAACCTTTAATCTCAGCACTTTGAGAAGCAGAGGTGGGAGGATTGAGCATTTGAGTCCAGGAGTTAAGAGACCAGCCTAGGCAACATAGGGAGTCCCCATCTCTAAAAATATATATATATATTTTTTTGATGGAGTTTCGCTGTTTTTTTTTTTTTTTTTTTTTTTTTTTTTTTTTTTGAGACGGAGTCTTTCTCTGTCCCCCAGGCTGGAGTGCGGTGACGCGATCTCGGCTCACCGCAACCTCCACCTCCTGGGTTCACGCCATTCTCCTGCCTCAGCCTCCCGAGTAGCTGGGACCACAGGCGCCCGCCAGCACGCCCGGCTAATATTTCTGTATTTTTTAGTAGAGACGGGGTTTCACTGTGTTAGCCAGGATGGTCTCGATCTCCTGACCTCGTGATCCACCCGCCTCGGCCTCCCAAAGTGCTGGGATTACAGGCTTGAGCCACTGCGCCCGGCCTGGAGTTTCGCTCTTGTTGCTCGGGCTGGAGTGCAATGGCGTGATCTCGGCTCACTGCAACCTCTTCCTCCTGGGTTCAAGCGATTCTCCTGCCTCAGCCTCCCGAGTAGCTGGGATTACAGGTGCGCACCACCACACCGGGCTAATTTTTTGTATTTTTAGTAGAGACAGGGTTTCACCATGGCCAGGCTGGTCATGAACTTCTGACCTCAGGTGATCCGCCCACCTTGGCCTTCCAGAGTGCTGGGATTACAGGCGTGAGCCACCTCGCCCGGCCTCTAAAAAAGATTTTTAAAAAATTTAGTCAGCTGGGTGCAGTGGCTCACGCCTGTAATCCCAGCACTTTGGGAGGCCGAGGTGGTTGGATCACCGAGGTCAGGAGTTCGAGACCAGCCTGGCCAATATGGCAAAACCCCATCTCTACTAAAAATAACAAAAATTAGCTGGGCATGGTGGTGGGTGCCTGTAATCCCAGCGTCTCAGGAGGCTGAGGCAGGAGAATCGCTTGAACCTGGGAGGCAGAGGTTGCAGTGAGCCAAGATCATGCCATTGTGCTCCAGCCTGGGCAACAAGAGTGAAACTCCGTT
Organism: Nomascus leucogenys; assembly: GCF_006542625.1. Taxonomy (NCBI): domain Eukaryota; kingdom Metazoa; phylum Chordata; class Mammalia; order Primates; family Hylobatidae; genus Nomascus; species Nomascus leucogenys. Next base: position 85,107,715 of record NC_044384.1, on the reverse strand, counting down.
TGAAAAAAAAAAAATTTTTTTTTTTTTTTTTTTTTTTTTTTTTTTTTTTTTTTTTTTTCTTTTTCTTTTTTTTTTTTTTTTTTTTTTTTTTTTTTTTTTTTTATAATTCCGTTTTGATTTTATTTTTTAATAAAAAAAAATTTTTTTTAATCAGGCATCCTGGCACATGTCTGTGGTCCCAGCTACTCAGGAGGCTGAGGCAGGAGGGATTGCTTGAGCCTGGGAGGTAAAGGCTAAAGTGAGCTGCGATAGCACCACTGCACTGCAGCCCGGGTGATACAGTGAGACCCCATCTCAAAACAAAACAAAACAAAACAAAATCAAACCAAAACCAAAAACCAACCAAACAAAAAACCCCTCAAACTGTCAGCTCATAAAGGCATGGGGAGGAGATGAGGCCGCAAGATGAGCCTATGAAATCAGGGCTTCCTCAAGCTGGCCTCCCTCTAGGGACCAGGAAGCTTCCAGTAGTGGGAGAGCTGCAGAGGGCGCTGTGGACCACAGGTGGGTGTGATCAGGAGGCCCTGCCTGCAGGTCGACAGGCACTGCAGGAGAAACCGGTTCAGGTCCGCTGAGATTGAGCTGTCATTCAGTGTGAACATGGAGTGAAATTATCATAGATTCACAGGAAGTTCCAAAAATAATACTGAGAGTTTGGTAACCTTTACCCAGTTTCCTCCAATGGGAACATCTTACATAATTATGGTATATTTTCAAAACCAGGAAATTTGCATTGGTACATTCCAGAAATCTTTTTTTTTTTTTTTGTATTTTTAGTAGAGACGGGGTTTCACCGTGGTCTCGATCTCCTGACCTCGTGATCCGCCTGCCTCGGCCTCCCAAAGTGCTGGGATTACAAGCGTGAGCCACCGCACCCGGCCTCCAGAAATCTTATTTAGATTTTTTTTTTTTTTTTTTTTTTTACAACGGAGTCTTGCTCTGTTGCCCAGGCTGGAGTGCAGTGGCACGATTTCGGCTCACTGCCACCTCTGCCTCTCGGGTTCAAGCGATTCTCCTGCCTCAGCCTCCCAAGTAGCTGAGATTACCGGTGCCTGCCACCATGTCTGGCTAATTTTTGTATTTTTAGTGGAGACAGGGTTTTACCATGTTGGCCAGGCTGGTCTTGAACTCCTGACCTCAAGGGATCTGCCCTCCTCAGCCTCCCAAAGTGCTGGGATTACAGGAGTGAGCCACTGTGTCTGGCCAAGGAACCTTATTTAGATTTAAATTTTACAAGTGCATGTGTACTTGTTCACCATGGCCAGGCTGGTCATGAACTTCTGACCTCAGGTGATCCGCCCGCCTCGGCCTTCCAGAGTGCTGGAATTACAAGTGTGAGCCACTGTGCCCGGCCTCTAAAAAAGATTTTTAAAAAATGTAGTCAGCTGTGTGTACTATTATGTAATTACCTCTTGTAGATCTGTGTAATCACCACCATAATCCCATCATACCATCTCCTCCTTAACCCCTGACAACTACTAATCTGTTCTCTATTTCTATACTTTTATCATTTCATGAGGTATACAAATGGAATCATAGAGCAGGTCACCTTTTGAGATGGGTGTTTTTCTTTTTTTTTTTTTGAGACGGAGTCTCTCTCTGTCGCCCAGGCTGGAGTGCAGTGGCGCTATCTCGGCTCACTGCAAGCACCGCACCCGGCCTGAGATGGGTGTTTTTCATGCAGCATAATTCTCCTGTGACCCATTCAGGTTGTTTCATTCCATTTTATTGCTGAACAGTATTCCATGGTATGGGTGCACCACAGTTATTTTAACCATTAACTCATTGACGGACATTTGGATTGTTTCCAGATATTGACCATTATAAAATAAACTGCCAGGAACATTCATGTACATGCTTTTGAGTGGGAATAAGTTTTTGTTTGTCTAGAATAAATGCCCAAGAGTGCAGTGGCTGGGTTGTATAATAATTATATGTTGGTTGGGCATGGTGGCTCATGCCTGTAATTCCAGCACTTTGGGAGGCCGAGGAGGGTGGATCACTTGAGGTCAGGAGTTTGAGACCAGCCTGGACAACATGGTGGAACCCTGTCTCTACTAAAACTACCAAAACAATTATCTGTAATTACCTGTAATCCCAGCTACTCAGGAGGCTGAGGCAGGAGAATTGTTTGAACCCAGGAGTCAGAGGCTGCAATGAGCCGAGGTCGTGCCATTGCACTCAAGCCTAGGCGACAGAGCGAGACTCTGTCTCAAAATAATAATAATAATAATTGTCATTATCATATGTCTAGGTTTTTAAGAAACTGCTGAACTATTTTCCAGAGTGGCAGAACTATTTTATGTTTCCACCAACAAGGTATGAGAGATTTAGTTTCTCTGCATGCTTGCCAGCATTTGGTATTGTCATTGTTTTAATTTTAGCTGTTCAAATAGGTGTGCAGTGATATCTCATTTAGTCATCCAGGTTTTTTTTTTTTTTTTTTTTTTGAGACAGAGTCTCACTCTGTTGCCCAGGCTGCAGTGCAGTGGCACGATCTCAGCTCACTGCAACCTCCGCCTCCTGGGTTCAAGCAATTCTCCTGCTTCAGCCTCCTGAGTAGCTGGGACTACAGGCATGCGCCACCACACCTGGCTAATTTTTTGTATTTTAGTGGATATGGGGTTTTACCATGTTGCCCAGGGTGGCCTCGAACTGTTTTTTTTTTTTTTTTGAGATGGAGTCTCGCTCTTGTTGCCCAGGCTGGAGTGCAATGGCACGATCTCGGCTCACTGCAACCTCCACCTCCTGGGTTCAAGCGATTCTCCTGCCTCAGCCTCCAGAGTAGCTGGGATTATAGGCATGCACCACCACACCTGGCTAATTTTTGTATTTTTACTAGAGACGGGGTTTCTCCGTGTTGGTCAGGCTGGTCTCAAACTCCTGACCTCAGATGATCCGCCCGCCTCGGCCTCCCAAAGTGCTGGGATTACAGGTGTGAGCCACCGCACCTGGCCTTCGAACTCTTGAGCTCAGGCAATCTGCCTGCCTCAGCCTCCCAAAGTGCTAGGATTACAGGTGTGAGTCACCATGCCCAGCTGGTCATCAAGTTTTTAATTTGTAGAATGTATGCCAAAAAGTTCTTTTGATTCCACGAGATTGAATTCTCTCATCATTCACCTCTCTGTGGACAGACAAGCTAGACATCTATTTGTATTTAGTAGGTAATAATGACCCCTTGGCAAGTGTTACGTCTAGTTACCATCCCGTGTGAGACACTCTAGTGAGTGGGGTATGGGGAGAAGCATGGAAGCAGAACTTCCCTAGGGAGAAGCAAATCACAGCTGTAAGGAGGGTGGAGACCGGAGGTTTTCCAGCCCATCTCCATCTTTCTGAGGTCATTGTCCTGTGTCTTCAGGCAGCAACTCAGATATTTGCTGTGTTCTTCATTCGTTACCTTCTAGGCTACAATTACCACAGTGTGGTATATGTTTAGGGGTTTTCTTCTGGCCTTGGAGACTTTCAGGAGCATCTGTGGTTTGCAGAGGAGTTAGGTTCACCTTGTTTTGAGCTGTGAAGTGTTATCCACAAATATCTGGCTGGTTGTACAGGGTTGACTTGCAGTGAGAGGCAGTTATTATCTATGAGAGATGGTCAAGGTCATTTCACAGGGCCCAGAGCGTCAGGGTTGGAAGCAGTTCCTTCTCCAGATTTCCTCCTAGACTCGGGCTTTGGCTGGAGTGAAGGTATTGGTATAGAGTCCACGGCTGGTCTGGCCACCACCGCTCCAGCTGAATGAAAATGCACTTGGAACGGAAAGGAGTCTTTGATGGGGATGGCAACACATCCTCCAGGGTTTGAAGGAACAGTTGGGATATAAGCTAAGCCCATCCCCTCTGCTGGCAGAGATCAGAGCACAGCACTTTTGACCCTGAAGGACAAGTCCTATTTAAACTTTTAGGATCACGGGGCGTGGTCACCCATGCCTGTAATCCCAGTGCTCTGGGAGGCCGAGGCGGGCAGATCACCTGAGGTCCCGAGTTTGAGACCAGCCTGAACAACATGGAGAGACCCTGTCTCTACTAAAAATACAAAGTTAGCTGGGTGTGGTGGCGCATGCCTGTAATCCCGACAACTCGGGTGGCTGAGGCAGGAGAATCGCTTGAACCCGGGAGGCGGAGGTGGCAGTGATCCGAGATCGCGCCATTGCACTCCAGCCTGGGCAACAAGAGCAAAACTCCGTCACAAAAAAAAAAAAAAAAAAAGAGAGAGAGAAAAAAACCTTTTAGGATCAGTGATTCCATAACTTTAGGAAGGGCATAGTTCCTGAGCTCTGATTCTCCTATCTACTGCCAGAAGCTAGTAGCTCCACTCAAAGTGATAAGTTCTTTTTTTTTTTTTTTTTTTTTTGAGAGGGAGTCTCGATCTGTCGCCCAGGCTGGAGAGCAGTGGCGCGATCTTGGCTCACTGCAACCTCTGCCTCCTGGGTTCAAGCGATTCTCCTGCCTCAGCCTCCTAAGTAGCTGGGATTACAGGTGCCTGCCACAGTGCCTGGCTAATTTTTGTATTTTTAGAAGAAACAAGGTTTCACCGTCTTGGCCAGGCTGGTCTTGAACTCCTGACCTCGTGATCCACCCACCTCGGCCTCCCGAAGTGCTGGGATTATAGGCGTGAGCCACCACGCCCAGCCAGCTTCATTCTCTTAACAATGTTTTGTTTTTTTTTTTTTTTTGAGACGGAGTCTCGCTCGGTCACCCAGGCTGGAGTGCAGTGGTGCAATCTCGGCTCACTGCAAGTTCCGCCTCCTGGGTTCACGCCATTCTCCTGCCTCAGCCTCTCCGAGTAGCTGGGACTACAGGCGCCCGCCACCACGCCCAGCTAATTTTTTTGTATTTTTAGTAGAGACTGGGTTTCACCGTGGTCTCGATCTCCTGACCTCGTGATCCACCTGCCTCGGCCTCCCAAAGTGCTGGGATTACAAGCATGAGCCACCGCGCCCGGCCTAACAATGTTTTTTTTGAAGAACAGAAGTTCTTTCTCTTTTCCCTTTTTTGATACAGGGTCTCACTCTGTCGTCCAGGCTGCAGTGCAGTGTCACAATCATAGCTTGCTGCAACCTCCACCTCCCAGGCTCAAGTGATCCTCCCATCTCAGCCTCCCAAGTAGCTGGGACTACACGGGCGCCACCCCCATGCCTAAACTTTTTTTTTTTGAGACAGTCTCGCTCTGTTGCCCGAGGTGGGCAGATCACCTGAGGTTGGGAGTTTGAGAGCAGCCTGAACAACATGGAGAGAACCTGTCTCTACTAAAAATACAAAAACTTAGCTGGGTGTGGTGGCGGGCAGCTGTAATCCCAGCTACTAGGGAAGCTGAGGCAGGAGAATCACTTGAATCCGGGAGGTGGAGGTTGCTGTGAGCTCAGATTGTGCCATTGCACTCCAGCCTGGGCAACAAGAGCGAAACTCCATCTCAAAAAAAGAAAACACTGTCCTTTGTCCACTAAATTGCCTTTTGACTTTTGTCAAATATTAATTAATCATATATGTATGGATATATTTGTAGACTTTCTGTTTTGTTCTGTTAATCTATTTGTCTATCTTTTTTAAAAAAAAAACAAAAAAAACAGGATCTTACCTTGTCATGCAGGCTGGAGTGCAATAGTGTGATCTTGGCTCACTGCAGCCTCAAACTCGTGGGCTCAAGTGATACTCCTGCCTCAGCCTCCCAAGTTCCCAGGTAGCTGGGACTACAGGTGCATGCCACCACACCCAGCTAACTTTTATTTTTTGTAGAGATGGAGTCTCACTAGTTAACCAGGCAGGTCTCAAACTCCTGGACTGAAACAATCCTCCCGCCTTAGCCTCTCAAAGTGCTGCGATTACAGGCATTAGCCACCACATGGCTTATTTCTCTTTTGAGGTTTTTTTTTTTTTTTTCAGTCTTGCTGTGTCACCCAGGCTGGAGTGCAGTGGCATGATCTCGGCACATTGCAACCTCTGCCTCCTGAATTTAAGTGATTCTCGTGCCTCAGCCTCCCGAGTAGTTGGGACTACAGGGTGCCCACCGCCACACCTGGCTAATTTTTTATTTTTATTTTTAGTAGAGACGGGGTTTCACCATGTTGGCCAGGCTGGTCTCGAGTGATCCACCTGCCTCAGCCTTTGTCTAATTTGTGCCAATACCACACTATCTTGATTGCTGTAATTTTATTTATTTACTTATTTTAGAGACGGGGTGTCGCTATGTTGCCCAGACTGGTCTCAAACTCCTGGCCTCCTGATCTTCCCACTTTGACCTCCCAAAGTGCTGGGATTACAGGCATGAGCCACCGTGCCCAGCCAGTTTCTGTAATTTTAGTTTTTTTGAGACTGAGTCTCACTCTGTCACCTAGGCTGGAGTGCAGTGGCGTGATCTTGGCTCACTGCAGCCTCTGCCTCCTGGGTTCCAGCGACTCTCCCACCTCAGCCTCCAGAGTAGCTGGGATTACAGGTGCCCACCACCATGCCCTGTTAATTTTTGCATTTTTATTTTTTTATTTTTATTTTTATTTATTTATTTATTTTGAGATGGTGTCTCGCTCTGTTGCTAGGCTGGAGTGCAGTGGCACGATCTCAGCTCACTGCAGCCTTCACCTCCCAGGTTCAAGTGATTTTCCTGCCTCAGCCTCCCAAGTAGCTGGGACTACAGGTGTGCGCCACCACACCCAGCTAATTTTTTATATTTTTAGTAGAGACCAGGTTTCACCATGTTGGCCAGTATGGTCTCGATCACTTGACCTCATGATCCGCCCGCCTTGGCCTCCCAAAATGCTGGGATTACAGGCCTGAGCCACCGTGCCCGGCCTAATTTTTGCATTTTTAGTACAGATGGTCTTTTGCCATGTTGGCCAAGCTGGTCTGTTTCTAACTCCTGACCTCGGGTGATCTGCCCACCTCGGCTTCTCAAAATGCCGTGATTACAGGCGTGAGCCACCGTGCCCACCCAAATTTCTGTAATTTTTCTTTTTTTCAGATGGAGTTTCACTCTTGTTGCCCAGGCTGGAGTGCAATGGCATGATCTCAACTCAGTGCAATTTCTGCCTCCTGGATTCAAGCGATTCTTCTGCCTCAGCCTCCCAAGTAGCTGAGATTACAGGTGCCCACCACCATGCGCAGCTAATTTTTTTTTTTTTTTTGAGACGAAGTCTCATTCTTGTCCCCCAGGCTGGAGTGCAATGGCGGGATCTCGGCTCACTGCAACCTCTGCCTCCTGGGTTCAAGCGATTCTCCTGCTTCAGTCTCCCGAGTAGCTGGGATTACAGGCGCCAACCACCATGCCCGGCTAATTTTTGTATTTTTAGTAGAGATGGGGTTTCACCATGTTGGCCAGGCTGGTCTTGAATTCCTGACCTCAGGTGATCTGCCCAACTCGGCCTCCTGAAGGGCTGGAATTATAGGCGTGAGCCACCAGGCCTGGCTAATTTCTGTAATTTTATATTAAGTCTCGGTTATATAAGTCAAGTAGTTTAACTTTTCCAGTTTTATTATTTTCAACATTGTCTTGACTATTCTAGGTCTTTTGCATTACCACAAGAATTTTGGAAAGAGCTTGTCGGTTTGTATTAAAAAGCCTACTGGGATTTTGACTGGTATTGCATTGAATAGTTTGTTTTGGAAGAATCATCACATTAACAATATTGAGTTTGGTATATCTCAGCTCAATATTGAGATGGTAAATCTCTATTTATCTGCTAATCTCTCAGTAATGCTTTGTAATTGTCAGAGAACAGGTCAATTGCTTTTCAAATTCATTCCTAAGTATTTCATTTTTAAATGATATTGTAAGTGGTATTATCTTTTTTTTTTTTTTTTTTTTTTTGAGAGAGAAAGTCTCAGTCTTGTTGCCCAGGCTAGAGTGCAGTGGCATTATCATAGCTCACTGCAGCCTCAAACTCCTGGGCTCAAGTGATCCTCCTACCTCAGCCTCAGCTCAGGAGCTGGGACTACAGTATTTTTTTTTTTTTTTTTTGACAGCTGCCCACCACCATGCCCCCCCCCCCCCCCCCCCCCCCCCCCCCCCCCCCCCCCCCCCCCCCCCCCCCCCCCCCCCCCCCCCCCCCCCCCCCCCCCATACCTGGCTAAATTTAAAAAAAAATTATGATTTTGCTGAGAGACAGCATTATAATTTTTTTTTTTTGGTAGAGACAAGGGTCTCACTACTCACTATGTTTCCCAGGCTGGTCTTGAACTCCCAGCCTCAAGCAATCCTCCAGCACCAGCCTCCCAAAGTACGGGATTATAGCCATGAGCCACCACATTTGGCTGTATTATGTTTTAAAATTTTCAACTTCCAGTGTTTCATTGACAGTATATAGACATAATATTGATTTTTGTATTGATCTTACAACTTGCAACATTGCTAAATTCCTTTTTTTTTTTTTTTTTGGCAGAGTCTTGCTCTGTCGCCCAGGCTGGAGTGCAGTGGCGTGATCTTGTCTCACTGCAACCTCTGCCTCTAGGTTCAAGCAATTCTCGTGCCTTAGCCTCCCTAGTAGGTATTTGGTATTTTTTGTACAGACAGGATTTTGATGCTAGCCAGGCTGGTCTCGAACTCTTGACCTTAAGTGATCCACCAGCCTCTGCCTCTCAAAGTGCTGGGATTACAGGCAGCTGCCATCACGCCCAGATAATTTTTGTATTTTTATTATAGACAGGACTGCACCATGTTGACCAGGCTGGTCTCGAACTCCTGACCCCAGGTGATCCGCCTGCCTTGGCCTCCCAAAGTGGTGGGATTACAGGGGTGAGCCACTGCGCCTGGCCTCAGACTTCTTTTAACTGCATGTTTGGATCACTGTACTAGGAGGGTCTTTTACATATATTTATCTTATTTTATTTTTCCCACGGGAAATAGGTGGTGTGGTGGGCAGCTTCTAGCTCCAGTGATTCCCCACCTCCTGGTATTGACATCCTTGTGTAGTCCCCTCCCACGCTGTATCCGAGTTGATGTGTGATTCTGTGTGATGGTTCTAAAATGTAATGCATTAATAGGCCAGGCACGGTGGGTGGCTCACACCTGTAATCCCAGCACTTTGGGAGGCTGAGGTGGGAAGATTGCTTGAGGTCAGGAGTTCAAGACCAGCCTGGCCAACACCAACATGGCGAAACCCCATTTCTACTAAAAACACAGAAATGGTCCGGGCGTGGTGGTGTGCGCCTGTAATCCCAGCTACCCAGGAGGCTGAGGTGGGAGAAATGCTTGAACCCGGGAGGTGGAGGTTGCAGTGAACCTAGATGGCACCGCTGCATTTCAGCCTGGGCGACAGAGGGAGACCCTGTCTCAAAGTAAATAAATAAATATGTAATGCATGAATAGAAAATTTGAGGGCCAGTAAGGCCAACAGATCAGGAGATGATGACCACTGGAGAGCTTGTTGCATTTCTCAAAAGGAAGGGGCGTGCATGCCATGGTGGAGGAGGGTGTTGGTCAAGAGACAGAGGGGAAAGAGGGGAAGACGGGAGCTGTGCAAGAACCTTTGTTTTCTTTTCTTTCTCTCTCTTTTTTTTTTTTTCGAGACGCAGTCTTGCACTGTCGCCCAGGCTGGAGTGCAGTGGCGCGATCTTGGCTCACTGCAACATCCGCCTCCCAGGTTCAAGCAATTCCCCTGCCTCAGCCTCCCAATTAGCTGGGACTACAGGTGTGAGCCACCACGCCCAGCTGAGTTTTTGTATTTTAGTAGAGACTAGGTTTCACCATGTTGGCCAGTATGGTCTCAATCTCCTGAACTCGTGATCCGCCCACCTTGGCCTTCCAAAATGCTGGGATTACAGGCGTGAGCCACCGCGCTTTGACCTGCAAGAGCCTTTCTTGTGGTTTCTGAGGGAAGGGGTGGGCAGGACAGGATAAGCAGTTTTAGGACTGGCTAGTTTCAGGATTGGTCAATTTCAGGCTCTGGGGCATAGGGGCTGTCCCTTTAGTCTGGTACCCGGCCCTGGGGTGATTAGGGTAGTGACCGGCAGCCTGAAGTGGGAAAGCATGATAAAGGAGATGGTTGGGGGTATGCGCTCTGGACTGGTTGGTTTGCATTTGAAAAGCACACTCTCAGGCGAGTTGTTCTCTGTCCCTAAGAACTGGAAACTTGGGAGAGGTGGTCCCTCCAGTGGGGTCAGCAAGGCTCCAGATGTCAAAGCATCAGAATAAAGGAAATCAAAGACATGGTTAATACAGTGGCCAATAGAATATGAGAGAAGTGTTGATGCATCGCTTCCAAGACTAGGTTATAAAGATACAGTGCCGATCAGTGTGCTCGCTCTCTTTCTCTGATCACTTGTTCCAGGGAAAGGCAGCTTCCATGTTGCCAGGAGCTGAGGCCTTTTGTGAATGAGCTCTTTCTCATGTGGATCCTCTAAGCCCAGTAATGAGGCTACGACCGCATGTGTAAGTTATCTATTGCGTAAAAGTTAACTCAAAGCTTTCAAGAGGTCTCTTAAGAGACCCTGGGCCAGACGCGGTGGCTCATGCCTGTAATCCCAGCATTTTGGGAGGCCGAGGCAGGTGGATCACCTGAGGTCAGGAGTTCGAGACCAGCCTGGCCAACATTGTGAAAGCCTGTCTCTACTAAAAATACAAAAAATTAGCTGGCGTGGTGGCACACGCCTGTAATCCCAGCTACTCGGGAGGCTGAGGCGGGAGAATTACTTGAACTCGGGAGGCGGAGGTTGCAGTGAGCCAAGTTTGCCCCACTGCACTCCAGCCTGAGCAACAAGAGCGAGACTCCGTCTCAAAGAAAGCAAAACAAAACAAAAATAAGACCCTGGGCTGAAACCTCCCAGCTAAACCACTCCCAGATTCTTGACTTACAGAAACCAGAGAGATAATAAATATTTGTTGGTTTAAGCTACTACACTTTGAGGGAACTTTTATGCAGCAATAGATAATACATGTGATACTAGCCTCATTTTATGGATGAAGGCAAAACTCAGAGGGCAAGATGACCAGGTCAAGGTCACGGAATGAACAAGTGACAGAAATGACTTGCCCTCAGAGAGGAGCCTTGCCTGCCCATGGTACATTCTCAACAAATATTTCTTGAATTGGCCCATCTTTTTTCTGCTATCATTAACTAAAAATTGAGGCACAATGGTGATTAGTTAAGATCAATGTAGCCGGGCGCGGTGGCTCATGCCTGTAATTCCAAGCACTTTGGGAGCCCAAAGCAGGCGGGTCACAAGGTCAGGAGATCGAGACCATCCTGGCCAGCATGGTGGAACCCCGTCTCTACTAAAAATACAAAAATTAGCTGGGCATGGTGGCGTGCACCTGTAGTCCCAGCTACTCAGGAGGCTGAGGCAGGAAAATCGCTTGAACCAGGGAGTGGGAGGTTGCAGTAAGTCAAGATCATGCCACTGTATTCCAGCCTGGAGACAGAGCGAGACTCTTTCTCAAAAAACAAACAAACAAGCAAAAAAAAAAAAAACCCAACGTGAATTAACATAGTAACAGCCTGTATGCCTGTTATCGGGCCAGGGACACCCGTTCTCCATTAGGTGCCTTGCTGACCCAGGGAAAGGCAAAGTCCTGTGTATGTGAACATCTGCCCTCTTTGTTGCCCCAAATCCAAATCTTCTTTCAGGGGAATCGCAGGACAGATAAGAAACAGGACCATTATCAGTCTGGGTCAAATCAGCAAAGAAAAAAACCACACAATAATTTGAACTGGGAGGATTTTTTTTTTTTTTTTTTTTTTGAGACAGAGTCTTGCTCTTGTCACCCAGGCTGGCGTGCAGTGGCGCTATCTTGACTCATTGCAACCTCTGCCTCCTGGGTTCAAGTGATTCTCCTGCCTCAACCTCCTGAGTAGCTGGGACTACAGGTGCGCGCCACCACACCTGGCTAATTTTTGCATTTTTAGTAGAGACGGGTCTTTTTTTTTTTTTTTTTTTGGGAGCAGCAGCAAGATTTATTGCAAAGAGCGAAAGAACAAAGCTTCCACAGTATGGAAGGGGACCCAAACGGCTTGCCCTCTTTCTTTTTTTTTTTTTTCTTTTTGAGATGGATTCTCCCTCTTTCGACCAGGCTGGAGTGCAGTGGCATGATCTCGGCTCACTGCAGCCTCCTCCTCCCAGGTTCAAGCAATTCTCCCTGCCTCAACTTCCTGAGTAGCTGGGATTACAGGCGCCCGCCACAACATCTGGCTAATTTTTGTATTTTTTAGTAGAAATGGAGTTTTGCCATGTTGGCCAGGCTGGTCTTAAACTCCTGACCTCAGGTGATCCACCTGCCTCGGCCTCCCAAAGTGTTGGGATTACAGGCATGAGCCACAGCGCCCGGCCTGAGACAGGGTTTCATCATGTTGGCCAGGATGGTCTTGATCTCCTGATCTCAGATGATCCGCCCGCCTCGGCCTTCCAAAGTACTGGGATTACAGGCTTGAACCACCGCACCCGGCTGAACAGGGAAGATTTAGTGTAAAAATTAACTACCACAGGTGATTGGAGTAAAGAGTAATTGGTTAGTAAGAAGTAAAGAGCCAGAAGCGGTGGTTCATGCCTGTAAACCTAGAACTTTGGGAGGCCGAGGCAGGCAGATCACTTGAAGTCTGGAGTTCTGGACTAGCCTGGCCAATATGGCGAAACCCCAGCTCTACTAAAAACACAAAAATTAGCCAGGCGTGGTGGTGGACGCCTGTAATCCCAGCTACTCAGGAGGCTGAGGCAGAAGAATCGCTTGAACCCAAGAGGTGGAGTTTGCAGTGAGCCAAGATCGCGCCACTGCACGCCAGCCTGGCGACAGAGCAAGACTCCATCACACACACACACACACACACCACACACACACACACACACACAAAGAAACTAAAGTATACCGAAATAGCGGGTATAAAGAGCAGCTGCCACCTGCCAGGAATGAGACAGGTGCTCAAGGAAGAGACACCCCATTGCAGGACTATATTCAAACCTTGTTGAATAAGGCCCAGATACATTTTATGAAGAGTGGGCAATGAAAGATGAATTTGGAGCTGAGAGGCAATAGATTGATAACTGGCAGACACAACCCAGCAAAAGGATCAACAGAAATTCTGGAGCTCAGGCACATTTTGCTTGAGGCAGCAAGTGAAAGTTTTTCCCTAGCTTGAGACAAGTAGAGAAACATAAAAAATAACTATGGTAACTGTGAGGTTGACAAATATATATGTGGTTTTTCTGGTTTCCTGACATATAGCTCCTAAAATCCTTGGAATCTCTGAAGTGATATGTGTCTTTTGTGTGCTAATGAGATGACTGGTGGCTGGGGGTCCCTAGATAGCCTCAGGATTGGGGGGCTGGTTGCCAGGAGAACCAATCAAGTGATTTGTGAGTTGGAACTTTCAGTCCCATTCACCCTCACTTTTGGGAAGGGGAAAAGGGAGAGGGGCTGAAGTCTGAGTTGATAAACCAGTGGTCGATGATTTAATCAATCATGCCTACATACTAAAGCTTCCGTAAAACCCCAAAAGGGACCAGGTGTGATGGCTCACGCCTGTAATCTCAGCAGTTTTGGAGGCCGAGGCAGGAAGATCCCTTAAGCCTAGGAACTGAAGACTGCAGTAAGCTATGATCACGCCACTACACTCTAGCCTGAGCGACACAGTGAGACTCTGTCTCAAAAAATGAAACAAGGGGCCGGGCGCGGTGGCTCACCCCTGTAATCCCAGCACTTTGGGAGGCCAAGGCGGGCGGATCACGAGGTCAGGAGATCGAGACCATCCTGGCTAACACGGTGAAACCCCATCTCTACTAAAAATACAAAAAATTAGCTGGGCGAGGTGGCAGGTGCCTGTAGTCCCAGCTACGCGGGAGGCTGAGGCAGGAGAATGGCGTGAACCCTGGGGGGCAGAGCCTGCAGTGAGCCAAGATCGCGCCACTGCACTCCAGCCTGGGTGAAAGAGCGAGACTCCGTCTCAAAAAAAAAAAAAAAAAAAAAAAAAAATGAAACAAGGGGCCGGGCGCGGTGGCTCACGCCTATAATCCCAGCACTTTGGGAGGCCGAGTCAGGCGGAGCACGAAGTCAGGAGTTCGAGACCATCCTGGCCAACATAGTGAAACCCTGTCTCTACTAAAAATACAAAAATTAGCTGGGCGGCCGGGCGCGGTGGCTCACGCTTGTAATCCCAGCACTTTGGGAGGCTGAGGCGGGCGGATTACGAGGTCAGGAGATCCAGACCACAGTGAAACCCCGTCTCTACTAAAAATACAAAAAAATTAGCCGGGTGTGGTGGCGGGCGCCTGTAGTCCCAGCTACTCGGAGAGGCTGAGGCAGGAGAATGGCGTGAACCTGGGAGGCGGAGCTTGCAGTGAGCCGAGATTGCACCACTGCACTCCAGCCTGGGTGACAGAGCAAGACTCTGTCTCAAAAAAAAAAAAAAAAAATTAGCCGGGCATGGTGGTGGGTGCCTGTAGTCCCCGCTACTTGGGAGGGTGAGGCAGGAGAATAGCTTGAACCTGGGAGGCGGAGCTTGCAGTGAGCCGAGATGGTGCCACTGCACTCCAGCCTGGGCAACAGAGCGAGACTCCATCTAAAAAAAAAAAAAACGAAACAAGGCCGGGCGCAGTGGCTCACACCTGTAATGTCAGCACTTTGGGAGGCCGAGGCAGGTGGATCACTTGTGGTCAGAAGTTTGAGACCAGCCTGGCCAATGTGGTAAAACCCTGTCTCTACTAAAAATACAAAAATGAGCCAGGCATGGTGTTGCACACTTGTAATCCCAGCTACTTGGGAGGCTGAGGCAGGAGAATCGCTTGAACTTGGGAGGCTGAGGTTGCAGTGAGCCAAGATCACGACACTGCACTTCAGCCTGGGTGACGAGAGTGAAACTCAGTCTCAAAAACAAAAACAAACAAAAAAACAAAACAAAAACCAAAGTCCGGGCACAGTGGCTCATTCCTGTAATCCCAGCACTTTGGGAGGCCAAGGCGGGCAGATCACGAGGTCAGGAGATTGAGACCATCCTGGCTAACACAGTGAAATCTCGTCTCTACTGAAAATACAAAAAATTAGCCAGACATGGTGGCGGGCACCTGTAGTCCCAGCTACTCGGGAGGCTGAGGCAGGAGAATGGCATGAACCCGGGAGGCAGAGCTTGCAGTGAGCCGAGATTGCACCACTGCACTCCAGCCTGGGTGACAGAGCGAGACTCTGTCTCAAACAAAACAAAACAAAACAAAACAAAAATATCTGAGTCCTGGAGGGCTTCTGGATAGCTGAATATGTGGAGGTTCTTGGAAGGTGGCACATTGAGAGAGGGCATGGACGCTCTGTGCCCTTCACATAAGCCTTACCCTATGCATCTCTTCCATCTGGCTGTTCATGTGTAAACCTAAATAAAGTGTTTCCCTGAGTTCTGTGAGCCATTCTAGCAAGTTCATCAAACCCAGATTGGGGGGTGTGGGAACCTCAATTTAGAGCAGTTGGTCAGAAATTCCAGAGGCCCAGACTTTTGACTGGTTTCTCTTTGAAGTGTGGGGTAGTCTTGTATGATTAAGCTCTCAACCTGTGGGATCTTCCAGGAAGATAGCATCAGAATGCAGTTGAATTACAGGACACATAGCTGGTATCTGCTGAAGAACTGATTGCCTGCTTGGTGTGTGGGAAACCCCAAACCCCCCCTCAATCATTTGATGACAGAAGCATTCTGTGTTGTGGGGAGTAGAGAACAGGTGAAAGCACTTTGGCTTGGACCTATCCCATATCCTACAGTAACTAACTCCATTAGGCAGAAATCTCAAAGTTGGGTGGCCAACTAGGTTTAAAAGCAAGTACAGCAGGCCAGGTATATGCAAAATAAAATGCCAGAAAAATACACAAAACACTCAAACTTACTTGATTGAACCACAGTGAAAGCACATAAAACATAAAATTTATAATACTGGGTATTTCAAACTTAAAAAAGTTTAAATACACATTGAAAAATAGAAATCTTTAATTATTAAAACTTTTTTTTTTTTTTTTGGAGACGGAGTCCCGCTGTCTCACCCAGGCTGGAGTGCGGTGGCGCGATCTCGGCTCACTGCAAGCTCCGCCTCCCGGGTTCACGCCATTCTGCTGTCTCAGCCTCCCCAGTAGCTGGGACTACAGGTGCCCGCCAGCACTCCCGGCTAATTTTTTTGTATTTTTAGTAGAGACGGGTTTTCACCATGTTAGCCAGGATGGTCCTGATCTCCTGACCTCGTGATTCGCCCATCTCGGCCTCCCAAAGTGCTGGGATTATAGGCGTGAGCCACTGCGCCCGGCCTTTATTAAAACTTTTTGTTTGTTTGTTTGAGATGGAGTCTCATTCTGTCATCCAGGCTGGAGAGCAGTGGTGCGATCTCAGCTCACTGCAACCTCTGCCTTCTGGGTTCAGGCAATTCTCCTGCCTCAGCCTCCTGAGTAGCTGGGATTACAGGCGAGTGCTACCATGCCTGGGCTAATTTTTGTATTTTTAGTAGAGACGGAGTTTCACCATGTTGGCCAGGCTGGTGCCGAGAACAGCTCGGTCATGGAGACCTTAACCCAGCGGTGCTAGAGGAATTAAAGACACACACACAGAAACATAGAGTGTGGAGTGGGAACAGGGGGCTGGCAGCCTTCAGAGCTGAGAGCCCCGAACAGAGTTTGACCTATGTATTTATTGACAGCAAGCCAGTGATAAACATTATTTCTATAGATTATAGATTAACTAAAAGTATTCCTTACGGGAAACAAAGGGATGGGCTCTGGCTAGTTACCTGCAGCAGGAACATGTCCTTAAGGCACAGATGCTCATGCCATTGTTTGTGGTTTAGGAACACCTTTAAGCGGTTTTCAGCCCTGGGTGGGCCAAGGTGTTCCTTGTCCTCATTCCGGTAAACCCACAACCTTCAGCGTGGGCATCATGGCCATCACGAACATGTCACAGTGCTGCAGAGATTTTGTTTATGGCCAGTTTTGGGGCCAGTTTGTGGCCAGATTTGGGGGCCTGTTCCCAACAGCTGGTCTTGAACTCCTGACCTCAGATCATCTGCCCACCTCAGCCTCCCAAATTGCTGGGATTACAGCCATGAGCCGCCACGCCCGGCCAACTGCGATGGGGGTCCTAAGAGCCAGGGGGGGAGCGGGGCTGGCTCTTACTCCCCGTATCGCATCTTACTCCCCTGGCTCTTACACCCCTGTGATGGGCGCGATGCGGGGAGTAATATCACCCACCCCCCCCGGATATTACCAGCCACGGTGTTCCCATAGGGTGTTTACGTTATTGTGAGTCGTATCTTCTCCACCTCTGGAAATTACCAGCTCTATCCCGGAGGGGTGTACATCCTCTGCAGTATTTGCAGCAATAGCATCCTCTTCCCCCGGATATTAAGAACAATATCACAGGAGTGTTTCTACCGCCAGCAGCATTGGATGTAGTGTCATCCTCTCCCACGTTGAAATTAGGAACAATATCCCTGGGGGCGTGTCCACCCCATGCGATATTGAAAGTCATATCATCCTCTTCTCTCCTGGATCATGGGAACAATATCACTGGGGTGGTGTATACTTTCTGCGGTATTGGGAGTCATAGCATCCTCTCCGCCTTGGAATATTAAGGACAATATCACAGGGGGGCTGTACACACCCTGCGCTCTTAAGAAGAATATTATCCTCTCCCGCCGTGCATATTAGGAAAAATATCACAGAGTGGGTGTCCACCTCCTGCGATATGTGGGGTAATATCATCTTGTCTTCTTCTGGATAGTATGAACAATATCACATGGGTTTGTACACTTTCTGTGATATTGGGAGTAATATCAACCTCTCTGCCTTGGAATATTAAGAACAATATCACAGAATGGATGTACACTCCCTGCGATATAGGGAGTGATACCAGCCTCTCCTCTCCGTGGATATTGGGAATCATATCCCAGGGTGGGTGTACACCTCCTGCTGTATGGGGAGTCATAGCGTCCTCTCCCTTCCTGGCTATTAGGAACAATGTCACAGTGTGGGTGTACACACCTTGCGATATTGGGAGTGATATCACCCTCTCCCCCCTCCCCCCGGATATTAGGAACAGTATCACCGAAGGGGTGTACACTTCCTGAGATACTGGGAGTCATAGCATTTTCTTCCGTGAATATGAGGAGCAATATCCCCGGGTGGATGTACACCCACTGCTCTATTGGGAGTAATGTCATACTCCACCCCCTGGATATTATATTCGGATCAATATCGGCGGGTGGGTGTACACCTATTGCGATATTGAAAGTAATACCACGCTCTCTCCCTCCCTGGACATTAGGAACAATATCACAGGTGGGGGTACACCCACTGCAGTATTAGGAGTCATATTAGTATTAATTGTTACTCATTTATGATTCACATTAATATGAATTACCAATATTAATATTAAGAAATAATTGCTAATAAAGTTTTCAGATTATTAATATTAATATTAATTACTAGGAGCTAATATTACTGTTTTCTAATGAATAAGATCAGTCCCAGTTATTAATATCAGGTGTTATTAATAGTTAATTTTAATAATTTATTGTTATCATCAGTATAACTCTTGAATATTAATCATCATTATTATCGGTATTGATTTTAAAAATTATATGATCAGTTATTAATATTGATCATTATTAATATCAATTAATAATTGATATTATTAATTGTGATAAGTAATATTATGACATCCCTCACAATATTACAGGAGGGGTGTGCACCCTCTGCGATATTGAGAGTCATATCATCCTCTTTCGCTCTGGATATGAAGAACAATATCACGCGGTTGTGTACACCTCCTGCGATATTGGGAGTCATATCATCCTGTGGCCCTGAGGAGAGAAGGCATTTCTCTTTCTGTCTCCTGTCTCTGAAGAGGAGGAGGAAGTAAAAGTTGAAAAACAAGAGGATTGAAGTCAGTGGCAAGACCAGCCGGTGCCACTGATGAGCCAGCCTGAGGTGAAAAGATGAACTCCGCCCCCCACCCCCTCCCCCCCCACTCTAAGCACATGTGCTCTGAATCCATCAGGACCATCACTTTCACGTGGAACCTCTTAGAGTTGTAAGCCCTGAGAAAAGGCCCAGGAACTCTGTCTTCCTTCGGGGCACTCGGCTCTTAAGACGCGAGTCTGCCGACGCCCCCTGGCCGATTAAAAGGAACCTCTTCCTTCTTGAATACGGTGTCTGAGGGATTTTGTCGGTGGCTCATCCTGCTCCACTTCTTGGTTCACATGACCGGGAATCGAACCTGGGCCGCGGCGGTGAGCGCGCCGACTCCTGAGCGCTAGACCACTGGGGAACTTCAAACTTCGTGGGAAATAGATTGCCCAACATTAGAAGTGGGTTGGCCGTCAGAAGGAAGCCTGGACAGGTCCCTTGTTTCTCAAGTGTGGCACAAGGTAACTGGGAAAGAATACCTAGACCGCTTCCCATACATAGACACTTGGTGACAGCTGGTGCTAGACCCCCCACAGTGGCTAAGAGGGCAGGCAGCAGCAATACTAGTAGCAAAGGGACAGATAGCTAAGGAAGGATCCCGCTCCACCCACCCAGGGAAATCAACTCCTCAAGTTCTGTTCGACCCAACATCAGAAGATCCATTGCAGGAGATGGCACCAGTGATCCCAGTGGTGCCCTCCCCTTACCAGGGAAAGAGGCTCCCCACTCTTGAGCCCACAGTGCTTGCGCCTCTGCAAGACGAGCCTATCCCTAGGCCACCCAGAGTAGACAAGAGAGGAGGTGAAGCCTCAGGAGAAACCCCTCCCTTGGCAGCTCGTTGACGACCCAAAACGGGGATACAAATGCCCCTGACAGAGCAGCGGTATACTGGGATAGATGAGGATGGTCACGTGGTGGAGAGGCGCGTTTTTCTGTACCAGCCCTTCACCTCTGCGTACCTTCTCAACTGGAAAAACAATACCCCGTCCTATACCGAAAAGCCACAAGCTCGAATTGATTTGCTCCAAACTATTATCCAGACCCACAACCCCATCTGGGCTGATTGCCACCAGTTGCCCATGTTCCTCTTTCACAGAGATGAAAGGCGGAGAGTGCTCCAAGCAGCAACTAAGTGGCTAGAGGAACATGCACCAGCTGATTATCAAAACCCCCGAGTATGGAAGGACCCAGTTACCAGGAACCGGCCCCCAGTGGGACCCAAACGAAAGAGAGGATATGCAAAGGCTAAACCGAGACAGGGAAGCTCTCTTGGAAGCATTCAAGAGGGGAGCTCAGAAGGCCACAAACGTTAACAAGGTCTCTGAGGTCATTCGGGGAAAAGAAGAAAGACCAGCACAATTCTATGAGAGATTGTGTGAGGCCTATCGTATGTATACTCCCTTTGATCCCGATAGCCCTGAAAATCAGCACATGCTTCACATGGCTTGAGTCCGTCAAAGCACAGAAGACATGAGAAGAAAACTGCAGAAACAGGCTGGGCTTGCAGGGATGAATACATCACAATTATTAGAAAGAGCTAACGAGGTGTTTGTAAACAGGGATGCAGTAAGCCGTAAGGAACACCGCAAAGAGAATGAACGTCAGGCCCGGCGAGACGCCGACCTGTTTGTTAGCTGCAGCAATCAGAGGGGTCCCCCAAAAGAGGCAAGGGAAGGGGGGCCCTGGGAAAGAAACTCAGCTTGGCTGTCAGAGTTGGCAGCGTAACCAGTGTGCTTATTGTAAAGAAATAGGACATTGGCGTCTGGGAAGTGAGGAGCGCCTCTGCCCGGCCGCCCCGTCTGGGAAGTGAGGAGTGCCTCTGCGTGGCCGCCCCGTCTGGGACATGAGGAGCGCCTCTGGCCAGCCACCCCGTCTGGGACGTGAGGAGCGTCTCTGCCGCGCCCCGTCTGGGAAGTGAGGAGCTCTCTGCCGGCCGCCCCGTCTGGGAGTGGGAGCGCCTCTGCCCGGCCGCCCCGTCTGGGATGTGGGGAGCCCTCTGCCTGCCGTCTGGGATGTGGGGAGCGCCTCTGCCCGGCCGCCCCGTCTGGGAGGTCTACCACAGAGGCCAGAAGCAATGTGGGGGCTGGACGTGGTGGCTCATGCCTGTAGTCCCGGTACTCTGGGAGGCCAGGGCCGGTTGATCACTTCAGGCTAGGAGTTCGAGACCAGCCTGGCCAACATGGTGAAACATATGAAAAATACAACAGACAAATCAACCAACCAACCAAGCGACAACAAAACAGGTCTAACCTGGAGTCATACTCTAATTTTTTCTATTTTCTTCCCTTTCTGATCCTTTATCCCACTTTCTTTTTCTTCCTCTTCCTTCTTCTTCTTTGTCAAATAGAGGATTGAGTTATTATCATTGATCCATACAAAGTCCCTCTCTCATTTATTTTCTTTAATTCCCACCCCCTATTTCTATTCCCCGTCTTCCCATGTGCAACCTTCCTAATATGTTTGATATACATCTTTTTGTTTGTGCTTTTAAAAAATAAAAATAAAAAAATAAAAAAAAAAGAAATAGGACATTGGAAGAACAAATGCCCTCAGCTTAAAAGAAAACAAGGTGACTCAGAGCAGGAGGCCCCGGACAAGGAGGAAGGGGCCCTGCTCAACCTGGCAGAAGGGTTCTTGGACTGAGGGAGAGTGGGCTCAAGTGTCCCCAAAGAGCCTATGGTCAGAATGACAGTCGGGGATAGAGACGTTGATTTTCTCGTAGATACCGGTGCTGAACATTCGCTAGTAACCGCGCCGGTCGCCCCCTTCTCCAAAAAGACTATTGACATCATTGGACCCACGGGGGTTTCAGCAAAGCAAGCTTTCTGCTTGCCTGGGACTTGCACTGTAGGAGGACATACAGTGATTCATCAGTTTTTGTCCATGCCTGACTGTCCCTTGCCCTTGTTGGGGAGGGACTTGCTTAACAAGCTGAGAGCCACTATCTCTTTGACACAGCACGGCTCTTTGCTGCTAAAGTTACCCGGAACGGGAGTCATTATGACCCTTAAGGTCCCCTGAGAGGAGGAATGGAGTCTTTTTTTCACTGAGCCGGGCCAAGAGAGAAGACCAGCTCTGGCTAAGCGGAGGCCAAGAGTAGGGGTGGAAGACAACCCTCCAGGGTTGGCAGTCAACCAAGCCCCGGTACTCATAGAAGTGAAGCCTGGGGCCCAGCCGGTTAGGCAAAAACAGGGCCTGGTCCCCAGAAAAGCTCTTCAAGTTGTCCAGGTCCATCTCAAGCACCTAAGAACTTTTGGAATTAGAGTTCCTTGTCAGTCTCCAAGAACACTCCCCTCCTGCCTGCTCCCAAGCCAGGGACCAAGGACCACAGACCAGTACAGGATTTGCGCTTGGGTAATCAAGCTACAGTGACTTTCCATCCAACACTACCTAACCCGTACACATTGCTGGGGTTGCTGCCAGCCGAGGACAGCTGGTTCACCTGCTTGGACCTGAAAGACGCTTTCTTTCGTATCAGATTAGCCCCCGAGAGCCAGAAGCTGTTTTGCCTTTCAGTGGGAAGATCCGGAGTCAGGTGTCACTACTCAGTACACTTGGACCCGGCTTCCCCAAGGATTCAAGAACTCCCGCACCATCTTCGGGGAGGCGTTGGCTCGAGACCTCCAGAAGTTTCCCACCAGAGACCTAGGCTGCGTGTTGCTCCAGTACATTGATGACCTTTTGCTGGGACACCCCACGGCAGTTGGGTGCACCAAGGGAATGGATGCCCTACTCCGGCACCTAGAGGACTGTGGGTATGTGTCCAAGAAAAAAGCTCAGATCTGCCGACAGCAGGTACGTTCCTTGGGATTAACTATCTGACACGGGGAACACAGCCTGGGATCAGAAAGAAAGCAGGTCATTTGCAATCAACTGGAGCCTAAGAGCAGAAGGCAGGTGAGAGAATTCTTAGGAGCTGTGGGGATTTGTAGACTGTGGATCCCAAACTTTGCAGTATTAGCCAAGCCTTTGTATGAGGTCACAAAGAGGCAGAACCTTTTGAATGGGGATCCCAACAACAGCAAACCTTTCATGAGTTAAAGGAAAAAACTGATGTCAGCCCCAGCCCTGGGGCTACCCGATCTGACAAAGCCTTTTCCATTGTATGCATCAGGGAGAGAAAAGATGGCAGTTGGAGTTTTCACCCAAACTGTGGGGCCCTGGTCGAGGCCAGTGACCTACCTCTCTAAACAACTAGACGGGGTTCCTAAAGGATGGCCCCCGTGCTTGAGGGCCTTGGCAGCAACTGCCCTGCTAGTACAAGAAGCAAATAAGCTGACTCCTGGGCAAAACCTGCACATAAAGGCCCCCCATGCTGTGGTGACTTTAATGAATACAGGCTTTAGGAAAAATTACACAATCTATCTCAGCCTGGGTAAGTAAGAGATGCCCTGTTAGCTTATTCTCCCCAGTTCACCCTTTCTCCCCAGGTGATGGAGTGTGGATTAAGGACTGGAACATAGCCTCTTTGTGCCCATGGTGGAAAGGACCTCAGACTGTCGTCCCGACCACTCCCACCGCTGTGAAGGTAGAGGGAATCTCAGCCTGGATCCACCACAGCCGTGTAAAACCTGCAGCGCCTGAAACCTGTGAGGCAATACCAAGCCCAGACAACCCTTGCACAGTGACCCTGAAGAAGACGACAAGCTCTGCTCCAGTCACACCCGGAAGCTGACTGATCCACGCACGGCCAAAGCATGAGGAAGCTCATCGTGGGATTCATTTTTCTTAAATTTTGGACTTATACAGTAAGGGCTTCAACTGACCTTACTCAAACTGGGGACTGTTCCCAGTGTATTCATCAGGTCACCGAGGTAGGACAGCAAATTAAAACAATCTTTCTGTTCTATAGTTATTATGAATGTATGGGAACATTAAAAGAAACTTGTTTGTATAATGTCACTCAGTACAAGGTATGTAGACTGGGAAATGACCGACCTGATGTGTGTTATAACCCATCTGAGCCCCCTGCAACCACCATTTTTGAAATAAGAATAAGAACTGGCCTTTTTCTAGGTGATACAAGTAAAATAATAACTAGAAGAGAAGAAAAAGGAATCCTCTAACAAATAACTTTAAGATTTGATGCTTGTGCAGCCATTAACAAATAGTAAAAAGCTAGGAATAGGATGTGGTTCTCTTACTTGGGAGAGGAGCTACAGAGTAGAAAATAAATATGTTTGTCATGAGTCAGGGGTATGTGAAAATTGTGCCTATTGGCCATGTGTTATTTGGGCTACTTGGAAAAAGAACAAAAAGGACCCGGTTTATCTTCAGAAGGGGGAAGCCAACCCCTCCTGTGCTGCCGGTCACTGTAACCCACTAGAACTAATAATTACCGATCCCCTAGATCCCCGTGGGAAAAAGGGAGAACGTGTAACCCTGGGGATCGATGAGACAGGATTAAACCCCAGAGTCGCCATTTTAATTAGAGGGGAGGTCCACAAGCGCTCTCCCAAACCAGTATTTCAAACCTTTTATGAGGAGCTGAATCTGCCAGCACCTGAACTTCTGAAAAAGACAAAAAAATTTGTTTCTCCAATTAACAGAAAACGTAGCTCATTCCCTTAATGTTACTTCTTGTTATGTATGCGGGGGAACCACTATTGGAGACCGATGGCCTTGGGAAGCCCGAGAGTCGGTGCCTACTGATCCAGCTCCTGATATAATCCCAGTTCAGAAGGCCCAAGCTAGCAACTTCTGGGTCCTAAAAACCTCAATTATTGGACAATACTGTATAGCTAGAGAAGGGAAAGACTTTATCATCCCTGTAGGAAAGCTTAATTGTATAGGACAGAAGTTGTATAACAGCATAACAAAGACAATTATTTGGTGGGGCCTAAACCACACTGAAAAGAATCCATTTAGTAAATTTTCTAAATTAAAAACTGCTTGGGCTCATCCAGAATCTCATCAGGACTGGACGGCTCCCGCTGGACTATACTGGATATGTGGGCACAGAGCCTACATTCGGTTACCTAATAAATGGGCAGGCAGTTGTGTTATTGGCACTATTAAGCCGTCCTTTTTCTTATTACCCATAAGAACGGGTGAGCTCCTAGGTTTCCCTGTCTATGCCTCCCAAGAAAAGAGAGGCATAGTTATAGGAAACTGGAAAGATAATGAGTGGCCCCCTGAAAGGATCATACAGTATTATGGGCCTGCCACATGGGCACAAGACGGCTCATGGGGATACCAAACCCCCATCCACATGCTCAATCGGATCATACGGTGGCAGGCCACCTTAGAAATAATTACTAATGAAACTGGCAGAGCTTTGACTGTTTTAGCTCAGCAGGAAACCAAATGAGGAATGCTATCTATCAGAATAGATTGGCCTTGGACTACTTGCTAGCAGCTGAAGGAGGGGTTTGTGGAAAATTTAACTTAACCAATTGCTGCCTACAAATAGATGATCAAGGACAGGTGGTTGAAAACATAGTCAGGGACATGACAAAGGTGGCACATGTGCCTGTACAGGTTTGGCACGAGTTTAATCCTGAATCTTTATTTGGAAAATGGTTTCCAGCTGTAGGAGGATTTAAACCCCTCATTGTAGGTGTATTTTTTTTTTTTGAGACAGAGTCTCGCTCTGTCACCCAGGCTGGAGTGCAGTGGCACGATCTTGGCTCACTGCAAGCTCCGCCTCCCGGGTTCACGCCATTCTCCTGCCTCAGCCTCTCCGAGTAGCTGGGACTACAGGCGCCCGCCACCACGCCCGGCTAATTTTTTGTATTTTTAGTAGAGACGGGGTTTCACCGTGGTCTCGATCTCCTGACCTCGTGATCTGCCCGCCTCGGCCTCCCAAAGTGCTGGGATTACAAGCGTGAGCCACCGCGCCCGGCCCCATTGTAGGTGTATTGCTAGTGATAGGAACTTGCTTGCTGCTCCCCTGTGTGTTACCCTTGCTTTTTCAAATGATAAAAGGTTTTGTTGCTACTTTGGTTCATCAGAAAACTTCAGCACACGTGTATTATATGAATCACTATCGCTCTATCTCACAAAGAGACTCAGAAAGTGAGGATGAGAGTGAGAACTCCCACTAAAAAGTGAAAATTCTCAAAGTGGGGAAATATGGTATGAGACCACCACTTCTCCTGTTGTCCTTCCCAGTTTCTCCCCAACCTCCCCTTTTTCCTAGTTTATAAGACAGGAGAAAAGGGAGAAAGCGAAAAGTTGGAAAGAAACAGAAGTAAGATAAATAGCTAGACGACCTTGGCGCCACCACCTGGCCCTGGTGGTTAAAATAATAATAATATTAACCCCTGACCAGAACTGCTGGTGTTATCTGTAAATTCCAGACATTGTATGAGAAAGCACTGTAAAACTTTTTGTTCTGTTAGCTGATGTATGTAGCCCCCAGTCACGTTCCTCACGCTTACTTGATCTATTATGACTCTTTCACGTAGACCCCTTAGAATTGTAAGCCCTTAAAAGGGCTAGGAATTTCTTTTTCAGGGACCTCGGCTCTTAAGACACGAGTCTGCCGACGCTCCCGGCCAAATAAAAAAAAAAAGCTCTTCTTTAATCCGGTGTCTGAGGAGTTTTGTCTGCGACTCGTCCTGCTACACACTGTCCCAGAGATGGTCCCCACCCCGCCCCCCGACGGAGTCTTGCTCTGTTGCCCAGAGCAAGACTCTGGGCTGGAGTGTGGTGGTGTGATCCTGGCTCACTGCAACCTCCGCCTCCCAGGTTCCAGTGATTCTCCTGCCTCAGCCTCCCAAGACACTGGGATTACAGGCTCACACCACTACGCCTGGCTAATTTTTGTATTTTTAGTACAGACAAGGTTTTGCCATGTTGGCCAGGCTGGTCTCGAACTCCTGACCTCGTGATCCGCCCACCTCGGCCTCCCAAAGTCCAGGAATTACAGGCATGAGCCACTGCACCCGGCCCCAGAGAGGCTTTTTTACCCAGCCTGGAGTGCAATGGCACAATATCAGCTCACTGCAACCTCTGCCTCCTGGGCTCAAGTGATCCTCTCACCTCAGCCTTCCAAGTAGCTGGGACTATAGGCACGTGCGCCACCACTCCTGGCTAGTGTGTGTGTGTGTGTGTGTGTGTATTTTTTGTAGAGATGCGGTTTTGCCACGTTGCCCAGGCTGGTCTCCAACTCCTGGACTCAAGTGATCCGACCTCCTCGGCCTCCTAAAGTGCCAGGATTACAAGCAGGAGCCACTGTGCCTGGCCAAGATAGACCTTTTTTTTTTTTTTTTTGAGACAGTCTCACTCTGAGGCCCAGGCTGGAGTGCAGAGGCACAATCTTGGCTCACTGCAACCTCTGCCTCCTGGGTTCAAGCAATTCTCCTGCCTCAACCTCCTGAGCAGCTGGAATTACAGGCGCATGCCACCACGCCTGGCTAATTTTTGTATTTTTAGTAGAGACGGGTTTCACCATGTTGGCCAGGCTGGTCTCGAACTCCTGAGCTCAAGTGTTTCACTCACCTTGGTCTTCCAAAGGGTTGGAATTACAGGCGTGAGCCACCGTGCCCACCTAACAGACTTTTAAATATTGTTAATAGTTCAGACTTGGCCGGGCGCGGTGGCTCACGCTTGTAATCCCAGCACTTTGGGAGGCCGAGGCGGGCGGATCACGAGGTCAGGAGATCGAGACCACGGTGAAACCCCGTCTCTACTAAAAATACAAAAAAATTAGCCGGGCGTGGTGGCGGGCGCCTGTAGTCCCAGCTACTCGGAGAGGCTGAGGCAGGAGAACGGTGTGAACCCGGGAGGCGGAGCTTGCAGTGAGCCGAGATGGCGCCACTGCACTCCAGCCTGGGTGACAGAGCGAGACTCCGTCTCAAAAAAAAAAAAAAAAAAAAAAAAAAAAAAAAAAAAATTCAGACTTTGGAGCCAGACTGAGATTAAATCTGTGCTCTATAGTTTGTAATACATATGACTTTGAGCAAGTTACATAATCTTTTTTTTTAATCTCACCAACCAGAAGCAGCAACTTACATAATCTTGTATCATTTTTCTTCTCTGAGAATGGAAATAGAACTTACTCATTGTTATGATAATATATTTCAAAAGCATCTAGAAGTGTGACACGGAGTAAGCAAATCACAATGTTGAGTCAGACTTGGGATCCAAAAGTTTTTCAGAATTGTTCAAATGCATCTCCTCCCTGGAGCCGGGAAGATTGGAGAAGCTGGTGCATCAGAGCCCCACCCTTCTTCCGGCCTTGTGCCCAGCTAGTCTCCTGGGCTCCTAGTAAACTGAACCCAGGGCTTTTCCACTTCCAGGCCTTTCTTCCACCTGTTGCTTCTGCTTGGCCCCTACCTGGAGTGCTGTTTTTCTTTCACCTGTTGAGAGTCCGCCCTCTCTTGGAGACAAAGGGCTCTACTTCCAGCCTCTACCACAGGCCTGCATATGCTTGTGCTGAGGTATCTCACCACAGATCTTGTTTCCACCAGTCAGGAGGCAGCGGACCATGGGGTGCAGGGGTAGGGCTCTTCCACAAAGAATGAAATCACGTCCTTTGCAGCAAGTGGATGCGGCTGGAGGCCATTATCCTAAGTGAGTTAATGCAGAAACAAACTCAAATACCACATGTTCTCACTTATATAGTAAGTGGGAGCTAAACAATGGGTATATATGGCCATAAAGATGGAAACGACAGACACTGAGGACTCCGAGAGTGGGAAGAGAGTGGGAGGGGCAAGGGTTGAAGAACTACCTGTTGGGTACCATGTTCACTATTTGGGTGCTGGGTTCACCAGAAGCCAAAACCTCAGCATTATGCAATATGTCCATAAAATAAACCTGCACATGTACCCCCTGAATCTATAATGAAAAAAAAAAAAAAGGCTGGGGGAGGTGTTTCACACCTGTAATCCCAGCACTTTGGGAGGCTGAGGAGGGAGGATCACTTGAGCCCAGGAGTTCAAGACCAGCCTGGGTCATGTAGTGAGACTCCATCTCTATTTAATAAAATTAAAAATTGGCTGGGCATGGTAGCTCACGCCTGTAATCCCAGCGCTTTGGGAGGCCAAGGCGGGCAGATCACTTGAGGTCAGGAGTTTGAGACCAGCCTGGCCAACGTGGTGAAGCCCCATCTCTACTAAAAATACAAAAATTAGCTTGGGCGTGGTGGCACATGCCTGTAATCCCAGCAACTCAGGAGGCTGAGGCGCGAGAATCGCTTGAACCCGGGAGTTGGAGGTTGCAGTGAGCAGAGATCGCACCATTGCAATCCAGCCTGGGCAACAGACTGAGACTCTGTCTCAATAAATAAATAAAAAGAAAAAGCTGGCCGGGCGCAGTAGCTCACGCCTGTAATCCCAGCACTTTGGGAGGCCGAGGCAGGTGGATCATGAGGTCAGGAAATCAAGACCATCCTGGCTAACATGGTGAAACCCCGTCTCTACTAAAAATATAAAAAATTAGCCGGTTGTAGTGGCGGGCGCCTGTAGTCCCAGCTACTCGGGAGGCTGAGGCAGGAGAATGGCGTGAACCTGGGAGGCGGAGGTTGCAGTGAGCCGAGATCGCGCCACTGCACTCCAGCCTGGGTGACAGAGTGAGACTCCGTCTCAAAAAAAAAAAAAAGAAAAGGCTACCTTCACATCTGGGCTTGTGGTTGGGGGGTGTTGGGGAAAGACCTTGAGAAGAAACGTGTGTACTTTGGGAGCAGCGAGGTGGCTTGGCCAGCTGGGTACACTGACCCTCTGCAGACTTTGAGGAGTCAGCTCCTCAGCTGACTGGGTTGAGGCCTCGGAAGAATTAGCTTATAATCCTTACCTTCTGCAGAGCCCTCCATCCAATCTGCGCTACTTTCTGTCGGGCTCCCAGATGTGTGTAACATCACCCACCTTGATGAGAAGATGGGAGACCTCTGGGAAGTGGGTGGGCAGGTCAGACTCTGGTCTTTGCCATTTTGGGCTGGGGGAGTGAAGGCCCGGGAGGGGCTGCCTTTCTTGTCTGTGGAGGGATGAGGCCCCTGCTGGGCCCTATTGACCTCCCTTTCTCTGGCCCTGCAGAAAAACATGGAGGGCTTCCTCAGTGCAGTACTGGGTTTGATACCATCACTCAGATCATTGAGGTGATGGGGACTGCACTGGCTAAGGGCAGCTATGTCCTGATCCCTAGAGAAGGGGTTTTGAAGTGGCCAAGCAGCCTGCATCACAGTGTCTCCCATAGACAGGCACCAGGGGCCTCTGAATGGGGGAGGTGCTGAAATCATGGCTCCTGGAGCATAGTAGGTGGAGATCTTTGAGACCAGGCCCGCCCTAAAAGAGGGGTGGGGGCGGGAACCTGAAGAGGTGTCAGCAGGAGGAGGGAAGACGGGGCGGAGTCAACAGCCAGGCTGCCTCACAGGACTGGAGTCTGTGGAGCCCCACCAGGAGCAGTCTGGCAATGGATTGGCCCCTTTGTCAATTAGGAGATTGGGCGGCTCCTTTGTCCAGTTCCTTCCTGCTTCATGGGGGTCCCTGGGCTCAGCTGTTCAGGCTAGATAGGATGACCAGTCCCTCTGTCTGATGGGAGCATATATCTCAGCCCTACTCCAGCAGGAGGCAGATTTAGACTCTGGCAGTGAGTGTGGTGCTGGGAGGGAGCGGGCCTCACACCCCTTCCTCCTAGGCCACCTTGTCCCTGTGATCTCACTTCTATAGATGTGACTGAGGCCATGCCCCACATGGCATGCCCAGAGAACAGCCCCCCTTGAGTGGAGGGGCCCCATTCTGTCTCCGGCAGCAAGGTCCTATCTCAGGGCAGGGGATGGGTCATGGGGTGCCCCCCACAAGTCTCTTTGACTTCAGGTCCCCTTTCTCTGCCCTGACATGGCACCCTGGAGTGGTTTCCCAGGGTCCTGTGGCTGGTGCCTGATGCAGGGTGAGTTAAGAGCACTTTGGGGACCCAGGATAAGAATATCCTCCTTCCATGGCTACTCCGGCCTCAGCTCAGGTCCGGGGTGAGGTGCTGCTTTTCAATGGGTGAAGCTCTAAGGAAGGTGAGCTTTCTTCTTCTCTTCCCCAGACAGAAAGGGACAAGCCACCTGCTATGGTTTGCACGTGGTGTTCCCTCCAAAAGCCACGTTGAAACCTAATCACCAAGATGACATACTGGGAAGGGGGCCTCTGAGAGGGGATTGGATCATGAGGGTTCCTGTCAGGCCCCTGAGCCCAAGCCAAGCCATCTCATCCCGTGTGACTTGCACGTATACATCCAGATGGCCTGAAGTAACTGAAGATCCACAAGAGGTAAAAATAGCCTTAACTGATGACATTCCACCATTGTGATTTGTTCCTGCCCCACCCTAACTGATCAATGTACTTTGTAATCTCCCCCACCCTTAAGAAGGTACTTTGTAATCTCCCCCACCCTTAAGAAGGTACTTTGTAATCTCCCCCACCCTTAAGAAGATTCTTTGTAATTCTCCCTACCCTTGAGAATGTACTTTGAGAGATCCACCCCCTGCCCCCCAAAACATTGCTCCTAACTCCACCACCTATCCCAAAACCTATAAGAACTAATGATAATCCACCACGCTTTGCTGACTCTCTTTTTGGACCCAGCCCACCTGCACCCAGGTGAAATAAACAGCCATGTTGCTCACAGAAAGCCTGTTTGGTGGTCTCTTCACATGGACGTGCATGAAAGTTCCTCCTTCACAAATGGCTTGGGGCCCTTATAAAAAGAGCTTGTGGCCGGGCGCGGTGGCTCATGCCTGTAATCCCAGAACTTTGGGAGGCTGAGGCGGGTGGATCACGAGGTCAGGAGTTTGAGACCATCCTGGCCAACATGGTGAAACCCCATCTCTACTAAAAATACAAAAATTAGCTGGGCATGGTGGTGCGTGCCTGTAGTCCCAGCTACTGGGGAGGCTGAGGCAGAAGAATTTGGGAGGCGGAACTTCGGAGGCGGAAGTTGCAATGAGCTGAAATAGCGCCACTGCACTCCAGCCTGGTGACAAAGTGAGACTCCATCTCAAAAAATGAAATAAAATAAAATAAAATAAATAAAAAGAGCTTGTGGGAGTGGGTTTGCTGTCTTCTGCTCTTCCACCATGTGAGGATGCAGCAAGAAGGCCCTCCCCAGATGCCTGTACCTTGATTTTGGATTTCCCAGCCTCCAGAATTGTGAGACCTAAATTTCAGTATCAGGTATTCTGTTATAGCAGCACAAGACAGACTAAGATATCACCCAAGAACTGAGAGGGCCCAGAGGTGAGAAGGTGCTGGCCCTTCAGCTCTCCCTCCCTCTGCCTTCACAAGCATTACCAGGGCCTGAAGCTGAACCACTGTGGGACAGAAGGTTGCAGTCAATTCCTATAGACGTGGCTTCAAATCCAGCTTCAGACAGTGAAATCCTCAATCTCCAAGAGATGACAAACATTTCAGGTTAAGAAAAAAAAGCAGATATCACTTCCTATCTCCTAGGATGCTGTTAGAAAAAAAGAACAAACAGCCGGGCGCGGTAGCTCACGCCTGTAATCCCAGCACTTTGGGAGGCCAAGGCAGGTGGATCACGAGGTCAGGAGATCAAGACCATCCCGGCTAACACAGTGAAACCCCGTCTCTACTAAAAATACAAAAAATTAGCCAGGCATGATGGTGGGCGCCTGTAGTCCCAGCTACTTGGGAGGCTGAGGCACGAGAACGGCGTGAACCTGGGAGGCGGAGCTTGCAGTGAGCCAAGATCCCACCACTGCACTCCAGCCTGGGCGACAGAGCGAGACCCTGTCTCAAAAAAAAAGAAAAAAGAACAAACAGAAAATGCCAAGTGTTGGTCAGAATGTGGAGAAATTGCTGGTGGGCATATAAAATGATGCAGCTGCTGTGGAAGACAGTTTGGCAGTTCCTCAAAAAGTTAATCTTAAAATTACCATCTGACCCAGCAATTCCACTCCTATACATGTACTTGAAGGAATTGAAACAAGGACTTTGAACAAATGCTCGTATCCAAATGTTCATAGCTGCATTATTCACAACAGTCAAACTATTGTGAATAGTTTCCAAGAAACATCCTGTCTTGGACAAGACACTAAAAACCAAAAATTAAAAATTAAAAAACAGGAGGAGGCTGGGTGGAGTAGCTCACACCTGTAATCCCAGCACTTTGGGAGGCCAAGGCGGGCAGATTGCTTGAGCTCAGGTGTTCAAGCCTAGCCTGGGCAACGTGACGAGACCCCCGTTTCTACAAAAAGTACAAAAATTAGCCAGGTGTTGTGGCTTGCTCTTATAGTCCCAGCTGCTCAGGAGGCTGAGGTGGAAGGATCACTTGAGCCTGGGAGGTCTAGGCTGCAGCGAGCTGAGATTGCACTACTGCGTTCCAGCCTAGATGAGAGTGAGACTTTGTCTCAAAAAAAAAAAAGTCAAAAAAATGTATTTGTAAAAAGCTGTTTGGACTAAGCAAAATGTCTCCTAGTCAAACTCAGCTTCTGCTATGAAATTTTTGCCACAGGGACTGGGGTCAAAGAGGGGGTGGGGGTCTGGGATTCAAAGGCCACACAGATGGAAAAGAACTGGCTGAGGGTAGAAGAAGGGGACCACCTGAGCCAGCATTGGCCCAAGCCCCGCCTTAGCCCACTCCCCTCCTCTCTGTCCCCACTCTCCCTGCCTTGGTCCAGTCTTCCTACTCATGCCTGCCATGGCCATCTCCATCCCCTACCTGGTCTGGGTGGTGTC
This sequence comes from Nomascus leucogenys, assembly GCF_006542625.1. NCBI lineage: Eukaryota > Metazoa > Chordata > Mammalia > Primates > Hylobatidae > Nomascus > Nomascus leucogenys. The sequence continues at coordinate 85,074,248 of NC_044384.1, read as the reverse complement.
CTTCCTCAGTTCTAGATCTGACTGCCTGTCTCCTGCTCTCACATCCTTCAGCAGTGCCTCATCACCTCAGCATCAGCCTAGCCAGCAAAACTCTTCCCACTGATGCCAGCCTGTGTTCCAGCTTCACAGTTTTGCCCTTCTTAAGCCCGGAGTTCCTTCGTCACATGTTGTAATCATTTTTATTTTTTAATTATTATTATTTTTTTTCAGAGTCTTGCTCTGTCACCAAGGCTGGAGTACAGTGGTACGATCTCAACCTCCGCCTCCTGGGTTCAAGTGATTCTTGTGCCTCAGCCTCCCGAGTAGCAGCTGGGATTACAGGTGCCTCCCACCATGCCCAGCTAATTTTTGTATTTTTAGTAGAGACGGAGTTTCACCATGTTGGCCAGGTTGGTCTCTAACTCCTGACCTCAAGTGATCCACCCACCTAGGCCTCCCAAAGTGCTGGGATTACAGGCATGAGCCACCATGCCCACCTGTAACTTTTTAATACCTTCCCTGTGGCAAGCAGTAAATGTTATCCCGAATTTTCTCAACAACCCTGTGAGGTAGCTATCAGTGACTCCATTTTATTTATTTGTTTTTGTTTTTGAGACAGGGTCTCTGTCCCCCAGGCTGGAGTGCAGTGGTGCAATCATAGCTCACTGCAGCCTCAACCTCTTGGGCTCATGTGATCCTCTCACCTCAGCCTCCTGAGTAACTGGGACTATAAGCATGAGCTACTGCGCCTGGCGGACTCCATTTTAGAGATAGAGAAATGGAGTCTCGCACACGCTAGGTGGCACTCAGAGGTCCATGCTCTTTTGCCGTGTGGTGGCTCCTCTCTCTTCAGTCCTGGGCTCTGTGCCTTGGCTCATGTATGAGTCTAGGCCTGTTGGTCCGCAGTGGCAGGCTGATCACATCCAAGGACAGCAGATCCTGCAGCTCCTCCCTGCTGCCCTTGCAGCCGGCAGGGGTGGACTTGTGGCCTCACCACCCAGGCATGGCCTGCCAAGACCTCGGCTTCACACTGCCTCTTCTCACCCCTTAAATGAGAGAGACACCAACTCCAGAGGGGATTTTCTGGCACCAGAACTCGCCAGGGGCTAAGGGACTACAGATCGCTGCAAACACTCCTTGACCAGGAGGCCCAAGCCAGGGCTCCTAGTGAAGGTTCTCTCCACCAAAGCTGACTGGCTTCCTGCCCCTCTGTCTCCTGGCTCCCTTCCCTGGCCCTGCACACTGCATCCCCTCAGCCTTGTTGAGGTTTGGGGCTCCCTCCACCCCATGGGAGCCCAGCTCTCCCTAGAGGACCCGTGCCATCCTGCGACTTGAGTATGGGCTGGGAAGACCCACTAGGGCGTGGTGTTCTGAGTGGGCTCTGTGGGGTCAGAAGAGATGGCGAGCCTCCATAGGCCAGCTCTGAATACCTCTCTCCTGCTTCTGGCTGTTCCTTATGGGGCCTGACTTGTTAAAGGAGATTATTATAGTGATTGGCAGGGACTCCCTGGAGAGCCTTGTGGTCAGGCAAGCTGCCCCAACTGCAGACAGCATCAGTATCATGGCCCGTGAAATGGACTGTGAGCCCCTGGCCTCCCTCTTGGGGATGGGAGGGGGCAGAGACTGAGGGAGGAGGAAACTGCCTGCCCAGGATCACAGCAGCTGCCTCTGCTGGTGCTGAGCTGGGGGGATCTCCTGGGTCCCAGGTGCCTGGAGAGCGCAGGCTGACTCCCCTGTCCCACCCGGCACCTTGTGGTCCCAGCTGTTTACCTTCCTGCACGAGGGCCGGTTCGTTGGTCCCTGTCTGCCCACTCATCTCCAGCCCAGGCCTCAGGATTTCTGGCCTCTCCCCCTTGGACCTCATCTTCCCTAGCCCTCCCTGGAAGAGCCACACTGGTCCTCAGATGTGGAGAGGAGGGCAGCGGTGAGTTGATCCTAGGAAGAAGAGGGCATGAGGGGTGGGGCCACTCCAGGTAGGCCCCACAGCCTTGGGTGCAGAGCCCCCAAGCTGTCCCCCTCCCCCTCCCACAGGAGTGGCTAAGGGGGCTAAGTTATCAACTGCCTGTGGCCCCAGATCCCCTGCTGTATTCCCAGGGCCCCAGGGGATGAGGGAGGGGATAGTGGGGCAGGACGGCTTCTGGGAGAGGCCTGGGGTGCCCCACCCAATGCTACCCCTCTAGGAGACAAGATATCCCTGGTGGGGTGGGAGGAGAGGCCTGGAGCAGGGAGCTGGAAGGAAGCAGCAACACTGCAGGGACTCGAACCCCGGCCCAGCCGTGGCTGGACGTGCCACCACCAGCGCCTTTTGCTTTTTCCTGCTCACTCTTTCACAGATCGGAAGGTGAAAAGCAAAACCTGAATGCGGCCCATGGCCGCACTCAGTAAAAGAAACACCTGCGGCGGCTCCGCGCCTCCCTCCCTTCCTCCCAGGCTCACCTCCTGCCTTCCTTACTCCCCTTGCAAAGGCACAGCCAGGGGACAGTGTCCCCCAGCTTCACATCCACATGTCTCCTAGCATGCCACATACATATCCTGACCGAGGAGCATGAAGTCAGACCAGCAAACTGAACACAACGCACAGTCCTGAATGTTCTGGGACCGAGCACTGAGGGGGCCCACAGGTGAGAAGGTGCTGGCCCTTCAGCTCTCCCTCCCTCTGCCTTCACAAGCAGAGGCACAAGCTTCTGTGCATATACAGAAATTTCCAGAAAGAGTCTAGGAAACTTGAGAGGACATCTCTGTGTAGTAGGGTGGGATAGGTGAGGGCAGGGATTTTACTTGCATTTTATACCCATTGCTTCAATTTTTGACTCTATGCAGATCACTTTTATAATTAAAGGCACAAATCTTTTCATCTGAACAGGGAATCTAAGACCTGTGGACACTTCTGGCACCCTGGCCTAGTGGAAATGGTTCTCTGGGTCTGCTGGGCCCCAAGCACCTGAGGTCACGCAGATGCCCGCCTGCCTCACCTTCCATTCTCTGATCTGTCAGCCACCGTCAGCTGTGGATTCCTTCCTGGGAACTGCCATCACTCGAAATGAAGTCGGAAGCACAGGGCCCCACAAGCCTCTCTCCTGTCACTTGACTCTAACCTGGAGTCCAAGTTCTGGGGAGGACGGGTCCAAGTCACCAGGGCCCCAGGACCCAAAGGTACACGAAGCCCACCTGGACCCTCAGCCAGTACTTGCCCCAGGCCACCCTCAGGATCCACGGTCCACAGCACCACTGCTCTTGGCCCAGGCTCTGCCTCCCCCGGGCCCACGATGGGTCGGTGGGAGCCCCCCACGAGCTGGGCTGTCCTCATTTGAGAGTCCTGTCCAGGCTGCCATGGAGGGAGGGCCCCTGGAGCCCCTCCTGCTAGTGCTAAGGAGCTCAGAAGCCCTCCCAGCAGGGTCCAGATGAGAAGCAGAGGCTCAGAGAGGGCTATAACCTGCTCGGGGACACACATGTCAGGCCAGGGTGAGAGCTGGGTGCCTTCTACTCATCCTGATGAATCTGAGCAGAATCAGCCCCCCATTTCTCCACAACTTTTCTCTGTCTCACACACACACACACACACACACACACACACACACACGGTCTGAGGACTACCAGGTGGGCTCCGAGCCAGGCCTGCAGGCCTCAGACCTCTCAAAGGGGTGGGGAACCTGCTGGGCCAACTGCCTTTGCCCCCTTCCCCACTTCGCTCATGCCCCATCCCTCCTCACACGTCCATCTCCCCTCACAGCCTCGCTTCAACTTCAGCCCCCAAACACACCATGGTGCAGGCACTTACTTACTGCAGCAGCAGAGAGGAAACGTTCACGGCCATCTAAGTCCCAACCTGCCGATGAAGCAACAAAGCTCTGGCCTTACAAAGCCTCAGAAATGGGGGCAGTCAAAACACACTCTGTAAGATGAGCAAAGAATTAATTCAGCGTGTTAGCAACAGGACCCTCAGGTGTGTGCTGTGGGATGAGCGAGCTACGCGGGTAAACGCGCCACTGGCTTCCAGGAACCACTGCACTCAGCCAATGAGCAGAAGTAAAAACAGTGGTGTTGGCAGGGCCAAGGGAAAACAGCAGCCCTAGAACTATCTGGGGCGCAGGGCAGTGAGGAGAGCCAAGTAACTGGCCCTTCCCTCTGGCCAGTGGGGTTGCAAACCAAAAGCTGCCTTGAGGTATAGAAGGGGATTTGCCCAAAGATATTTGTGACTGTACAATTCGTAACCACAAAACGCTGGTGCCGGCCCACATGGCCCAGGTGGCAGTGACAACCTCTCACCCTGGAATGCCCCAGAGGACACCAACCAGAACAGGTGGATTGTTTCAGCCCAAGTAATTGTGTCCCCACATAGTAACTACCAATCACAACAGTGTAAAATAAACACATGTACATGGGCAGAAAGCAGAAAAGATATAAAAATCATTCCAAATTCAGCAGCTGAAAATAACCCTCATAGATATGAGTCCAGTGCAAACAAGAAGACAGCAGAGTGTGTGTGCACATGTGTGCACACCTTTAGGTTTGCACTGTCAACACCAGACACAGTGAAGCCCAAGCAGCAAGCAGTCCACAGACGGGGGCGTTAGTCTTGGGAATACCAATGGGTTACCCTGCATCAAAACACATGGAGCAGACTGCTGAGCCAGCTCAGGGGAAGCGGAGAGACCCCAGGAGTGATGGTGAGAATGCAACTCACTTGTCATTACACAGGATATGGCAGATCTGTATTTGACCAACAAAATGGGGAGGAACTGATCCAGATGTGGAATGTGACAGAGAATCCCTTCCCACTGCCATGGAACATTTATAAAAATAATCATACATTAATCAATGAAGAAAGGGAGCCACACATTTAAAAAAGCAGAAATCATACAGGCCACTTCCTCAGATAACCATTCTAACTAGGGTCAAATTATACATCAGGACTGAAACCACAACCATATAGGAAATAAGATAAAGTCTTCTGGTTTTTTTGTTTTTTGAGACGGAGTCTCACTCTGTCACCCAGGCTGGAGTGTAGTGGCGCGATCTTGGCTCACTGCAACCTCCACCTCCCGGGTTCAAGTGATTCTTCTGCCTCAGCCTCCGAGTAACTGGAACTACAGGCATGCGCCACCATGCCTGGCTAATTTTTGTAGTTTCAGTAGAGACGGGGTTTTACCATATTGGCCAGGTTGGTCTTGAACTCCTGACCTCGTGATCCACCCGCCTCGGCCTCCCAAAGTGCTGAGATTACAGGCGTAAGCCACCATGCTCGTCTGATAAAGTCTTTTCTTAAATACAGATGGAAGGCTTTCATGTGCCCTGGGGGTCACGTCCTGAATCCTCATGGTGGCCCCCAGGCCTGGAAGTTGGCCCTGTCCCTGCCAGCCCCAGCTTGCACGACTTCAGGCTCCAGCCAGTTCCTTCACAGCCTGGCAGCTTTGTTCCTGCCTTCGCGCAGACAGGAATGCTGTCCTTCCAGCTTCTCCTACCCTTCAGGTCAGAGCCCAAAGGTCCCCACCCCTGGTTAGGGCTGTTTTCATTCTGGGGGTGGGGGGCACTACACTCCTTGGTAACTGTCACCACGACTGCCCTTAACTGATGATTTGTGCATTGCCACCTGAGGCCTGTCCCCCATGAGAACGGCAGCAGTGTGAAGGCGAGGCTGTCAGCTGAACGCCTGTGTCTCTGGGGACCAGCTCAGGCTCTGGCCATGGGGGATGTTGATGGAATGACCATAAAAAAAAAAAAAAAAAAAAAAATCAAAACTCTGTGGAATGAGGCAACAACTGTCCACAGTTTCCCTTTGCTGGGCACCCCACATGCCTGCTAGGCTCTTGCTGCCCACACGAAACCTTACATCTTCCTCAGATGGCATCAGTAGCCTCCCTTACAGACACTGCACACCCCAGCAGTTGAGGAACCAGCATGGCCACAGCAGGCTGAGGGCATGGTGGGGCTAGAGCAAGACTGCCTCATTTCGACTACACAGCCACCCTTCACCTCCCCTCTTCCACTGTTAAAAGTAGGCAAGCATGATCATAAGTGAACCAAACACACAATGCAAGCCTCTAGAAAAAGAGTAACACAACAAAATCCAAGGCATGCAGGAGGAAAGGATTAATGAAACAAAAGTAGAAATTAATAAATGATGAAAGCAGAACTGCTTACTTTATCTAAAGCTGCTTTTTTCAAAAGGCCAATAAAATAAATTTCTTGAAAGTCTTATTAAAAACAAAGAAAAACTAGGAATAAAAAGTGAAAAACTACGCATAAGGAGGATATCAAAATATAAAACGCTACTCTACACTAATACATATAAAAAAGGTAATTAAGATAATATAACTTTGAAAAACTGACTTATAATGAAATAGAAATATTTAATAGCCCAGTAACCCTGGAAGAACCTGAAAAAGTTTTCAAGGCTGGGCACAGTGGCTCACACCTGTAATCCCAACACTTTGGGAGGTTGAGTGGGGGAGGATCACCTGAGTCCATAAGTTTGAGACCAGTCTGGGCAACATAGAAAGACCCCACATCTACTAAAACAAACAAACAAACAAACAAACAAACAAAAGTTTTCAGGACCACTGAAGCTCCTAAAAGAAGTGCCAGCCGCAGCTGGTGTTACACGACCCTCCGTGCCATGCAGCCTGCAGTGCAGAGGGTTGGGAACTTGTCTAGATATTTCCCATCATAAAGGGACAGGAAACAGCAGCTCCCCTTGCTCACAAGTACCTGCACGATACTACTCATTTCAGTTTCACGCAAACCAACAGATAGGTTTGAACACTATTTTTATCCCCATTTCATTCACCTGGAAACTTGCTTCATGAATTTAAGAAATTTGGCCAAAGTCATGCACTACCGAGTGGCAAAGTAGGGAACAGAAACCAACATTTTGGGCTCAAAGCCACGCTCATGACCACTGACCCCGACTGTGTCTCTGCCTCCCCTGCTATCCTACCCCAAATCTGCCTGATGATGCCCTTAAGTCCAAGCAGAAGTTCTAATTCATTCCTTTTTTTTTTTTTTTTTTTTGAGACAGAGTCTTGCTCTGTCGCCCAGGCTGGAGTGCAATGGTGCGGTCTCAGCTGACTGCAACCTCTGCCTCCTGGATTCGAGATTCCCCTGCCTCAGCCTCCCAAGTAGCTGGGACTACAGGCACCCGCCACCACACCCAGCTAATTTTTTGTATTTTTAGTAAAGACGGGGTTTCACTATGTTGGCCAGGCTGGTCTCGAACTCCTGATCTCGTGATCTGCCCACCTCGGCCTCCCAATCTTATTTGCTTTACAAGTCCTGTTTCAGGGTTACCTTTCCTGACCACTGCTGCCTCCCTCCCAGCATTTGCCAGGGACTGTCACTGCCTTAGTTTATTTTTTTCTGTTTTGTTTTTTGTTTTTGTTTTTTTTTTTTTTGAGACAGCGTCTTAGTCTGTTGCCAACGCTAGAGTGCAGTGGCGCAATCAAAGCTTGCTGCAGCCTTGAACTCCTGGGCTCAAGCAATCCTCTTACCTCAGCAACTAGGACTACAGGCACATGCCACCACACTTGGCCTTCTAATTTATTTCTGTGTCAACAAAATAAAACTCAGGTCTAGGAATAGCTTGGTTCAGAAATCACAGAGGGACTTAGTATTCCATTAATACAAATGGAAAAATTAAGTTTATCATCAGATGATAAAAGGAAAAAAAAACCTTATACTCATCTCAACAGATGCAGAAAAGACATTTGAATAAATCCGGTACCTATTATTATTTCAAATTTAAAAACTTCTTCTTTTTTAAGAGACAGGGTATCACTATGTTGCCCAGGCTGATGTTGAACTCTTGGCCTCAAATGATCCTCCTGACTCAGCCTCCCACAGTGCTGGGACTACAGGCATGAGCCACCACACCCATCATAAATTAAAACATCTGAACAATCTAGTAACAAATGGAAATGCTTTCCCATGATCCAGCACATCTAGCAGGGGCTGTCTGCTGACATTCCACACAAAGAGACACACTGGAGTTGTGCTTCTCATCATTTCACATTAAGAACCCAACTGCACCTTTTTCTGTGCCTCTAAACACCTGTAGTCTGATAGGGGACACCCCCCACCAGACCTTAATCATTCACATAACACCTTGAGACTTTTTGCCATATCTGACTGAATAAAGGCAGTCATTTTTTCCCTTAAATCAAGTCACTTTTTTTTTTTAAACAAAGTCTCGTTCTGTTGCCCTGGCATGATCTCAGCTCACTGCAACCTCCTCCTCCTGGGTTCAAGTGATCCTCGTGCCTCAGCCTCCCGAGGAGCTGGTATTACAGACGTGCATCACCATGCCTGGCTAATTTTTGTATTTTTAGTAGAGACAGGTTTTCATTATGCTGGCCAGGCTGATCTCGAACTCCTAGCCTCATATAATCCACCCACCTCAGCCTCCCAAAGTGCTGGGATTACAAGCGTGAGCCACCTTGCCCAGCCAAATCAAGTCACTTTTAAAATACAAATTTATTCTATGTCTAAGGACATTATCGATAAAGTGAAAACACAACCCACAGAATGGGAGAAAATATTTGCAAACCATATATCTGATAAGGGTCTAGAATCCAGAATATATAAAGAACTCTTACAATTCAGTAATAAAAAGACAAACACCTAATTAAAAAGTGGGCCAAGACTCAGCACAGACACTTCTCCAGGGAACATACACATATGGCCAACAGCACCAGCAAAGGTGCTTGATAGCATCACTCATCAGAGAAATGCAAATCCAAATGACACCAGAGGCTACTTCACACTCATTATAATGATTATAACCAAAAAGTCAGATAATAACTAGTGTTGGCAAGAATGTACAAAAATTGGAACCTCTTACTTACTGGTGGGAATGTGAAATGGTGCATGGACATGGGAAAATAGTTTGGCAGTTCCTCAAAAATATACCGTTACCATGACCCAGTAATTCTACTCCTAGGTATATACTGAGAGAATTGAAAACATGTTCACACAAAAACTTGTACGCAACTGTTCATAGCACCATTGTTCATAATAGCCAAAAACCAGAAATAATCCAAATGTCCAAATGATGTGTGAATAAACAAAATGGGGTCTATCCATACAGTGGAATATTATTCAGCCAGAAAAAGGAATGCAGTACTGTTATATGCTACAACATGAATGAACCCTGTAAACCCGCTAAGTGAAATCAGACAGACCCAAAAAGACAAATATTGTATGATTACACTTATATGAGCCCCCTAGAATAGGCAAATTCACACAGACAGAAAGCACAACAAAGTTTACCAGTATAAGAAAGGTTACCAAAGACTAGGGGAAGAGACAGGTAGGAAGTTATTTTTTTATGAATACAGGGCTTCTGGTTTGGGATGACGAAAAAGTTCTAGAAATGGATAATGTCGACGGTTGCACAACATAGCAAATACACTAAAAGCCACTGAATAGAACATTTCAAAAGCATGAATTTTATCTCAATATTTAGAAGGAAAAATAAATATTCTTAGAAGAAACAATATTACCATAATAAATGGAAAACCGGTAATAATAAAATACATACATAAATATTAAGATTTACAATGTCTATTAGCAAGTCACCCTAACTCATCTTACAGACCACCAGCAGGACAATTACCCCGTTGGGTAACAAGAAAAAGGCTGCCAGGGGGCTTATGTCCAGTGCCCAGGGTCCAGCATGGCAACATATTTTGTAAAAAGTTCTAGCAGGCTGTGGACAGCAGGAATAGGCTGTTCACGGGTTGGGCACAGGGGTCAGGTGCTGGACACTAGAACAGGACTCCACTCCGACATTCCAGGTACACAGAACTTCTCAGTGAGAAGAGCTAGCCACACAGTGGCAGAGGCTTGGAAAACAACCCATCCCAGCCCTACTCTCTCTGAATGTGACCTTGGGTGCAAGCTGGGTTTGTATGAACTTACTGGCATTTTTAACAAGACAGTGTGTATAGGAGCATTTCAACTGCAAAGACCACTGAACTGGACACTGTCGGCGTGACAGTATCAAGTAACCATTAGGCAGAGCAAAATGTAAATAAAAGTACTCTGTGATAGGGTAGTCAGTCAGATGGGGTGGGGTCGGCCAGGGGGCAGTGAGGACAACTAGACGCCGAGGTAGACAGACGAAGACCAGCTTTCTGTGTAATGCAAAGTCAAATTAAACAGACGTGAGTGGATGGAAAGACGTACCTTATTCTTGCATAAGATGACAACGGCATGAAGACATCACAGGGAAGGTTAAGGTAAACACGCAGCCTGGAATAGCCAGGAGAATTCTGGAAAAGGAGAATAATAAGGTAGGGCTTCCCTTTTGCTATTTTGAAGTACAGATTACACTATGTAAAACCATTAGGAACTGGCACGTGAATAGACAGATCAATAGTTAATAGCTGTATTAGCCAGAAAATGGTGTAAGGACAACAGGCTAACTAACCCTGTCACTTGTTATGCTAAAATTAAGTCCAGATAGAGTCCTCCAAAATAAAAATAAAAAGAATTAGGAGAAAACATGGGGTTTAACAACAACAACAAAATCTTCAGCTGGATTAGCCTTTTCGAACTACTCATAAAATCCAGAAACCATAAAAGAAAATTAGTGTATATATATATAAAAAAAACTAAAGAGCAAAATATTACAATAAAACTTAAAGATTAGTGAGAAACAGGAATGTATTTGAAAAGGGTTAATTTCCTTAATATGTAAAGAGCTTTTATTAATCAGTAAGTATACAACCCAATAGAAATACAAATCAAAACTACAACTAAATACTATTTTCCACTTCTCACATTGACAAATAACCAAGTTTAAGAGCACAGCCTGGGTGAAGGTGTGGGGAAATGTCAATGGGACCAACCTCCTGGAGGTGGAAGCTGGGGGCGTCCATCATATTTAGAAATTTACACATGCTGTGCCCAGAATTCCTCCTGAGGAAACTTTTCCCTCACAGATGTACTTGCCCATGTACATAAAAACACATGTACACAGATACGCGGTATAGCCTTATCTACAGTAAAAATTGCTGAAACAACTTAATGGTTCCCCAAAAAGGGAATGGGTAATTCAAACACAGCTACCACACAGATGTTGAAAAGACCAAGGCAGACATGAATACAAATATGCGGTGCTCACCTAGATGTACTAGGTAACTCAACAGTCCAAAGTGCAAGACAGGCTGTGTGGTGTACCCACACCTGTACAGATTTACACATACACAGGTTCTCTGGAAAGAAACTGCAGCAACTGGCCACGACGGTGGCCTCTGTGGGAAGGGAGGCTGGGGGTTAGAGAAAGATGCCACTGGATCACCCACAGGGTTTGAAGTTCGAACATGTGCAGGTATTGCTTTGAACAGTTTTCACACATCTATTCATAGGTGAAATTAACTGGAAGGAAACTAGCAAAGCATTTGCCTTTGGGGTCAGCACAGGAGCAGAGGCCCAGGTAGGGCCTTGCTTTGACACACAGAGGATGGGTCACACAGTTGTCACCTTGACAGAAGAGTAAGAGGGACAGCACACAAGTCACTCTAGGAGCTGAGGCCAGAGGAACTCAGGTATTTCCTTCTAGAGGTAGTAAGTCCACAGGGGCAGATGCCAAGCCGGGTGGTGCCTTGCTGTGTACAATGTTCAGATCCCTGTGCCCCTATGAGTGACTCTATGAGGTAAGAGCCAGAGCCGGGCACACATCTGAGCTCCTGGCATGTGGTGGCCCCTTAGAAGACAAAGTGTGTACTTAGCTCCTGAAGCAGCCACACTGTGCCCAGCGGAGGGCAGGTGCAGACAGCACTCCTCCCCAGACCAGGATGCCACTTAAGATTTCAACAAACTAAACAGAGAAGTGAATAAAAGATCATTGAATACCACTTTTTACAAATGTCACAGATGCTTTCCTAGAATAGTTTGTTTTTTGTTTATTTAATCTGTGTAGGGGAAAGAATACCAGGAATTACACTCTGGGACCTGCAGGATCCACTACTGTTTTGTGCTAAGCCGGGCACCATGTTATACTTGATTCTGGTATGGACAGGCAGTTGTAGCCACTAAGCAGTTTTACCCAAATTCCACAGCACACGAGGAGAGGACCAACATTATTCTATTTTGGCAGCACATGCTTTCAACCCATCTCACAAAACAGTGTCACCAACCAGATGTGCCAAGAGCCAGAGCAGGTGAAGACGCCTACAGATGCTGCCTCCTCTGGACACTGCCTCTGGGTGCCTCAGCTCTGCACCCAGAGGAATGCAAAAGAGATCACTGCAGCACTCTTTGAGATGGCTAGGAAACTGCAAATAACCTCAAAGCCATCACTAGAAAAATGGTTAAAATAACCATACCAACACGCACAATATTACATGTCATAGAGCCATAAAAATAACAGTACACCTTGTATGATTCCATTTTAGGGCAGAGAATAATAGGATACACTTTAGTACATCCACAGCCAGAAAATGTCTGAAGGAATATAAATGAAGTTGTCATTAGTAGTTATCTTAGGGGTCTGGGATTATAGAGGAACTTTTATCTTCTGCATGGCCTTTTTCTGTAGTGTTTGAATTTTAATTACAAGACTAGTGATTTATAAATTCATACACTCCACAGCCCCATCCATTACATAGCACATAATATAATAACATTAGCCATGGACTTACCTAAATCTGCATAATTTTGGTCTCTTCAGGACAGTTGCTGCAATGCAGGCATAAGCAGAGGACAAAGCCACAGTGTGATCTGGGTGCAGAGCACTGGGTTGGGCATCCCCAGCAGACACATGACAAGAGCAATTTAAAAAATTATACCTTGACAAAATTATACATGATTATATGTCTTGGACCCTGGGGGCCTTATCAGCATTAAGCCTATGAATGCTAAATTCACACACAGATGACAAGAATCTACTGTACCAATTAAAGTCTTAGTAGGTCACTGCATACATGATAGATCAAAGACGGCAACTAGCAGAAATTTAAGTTTCATATATGGAGCGTCGTAGAGGATATGAACAACAGATACTCTCATACTTAGGTATGCAAAACTGGATACCCACTATGGAGGGCAACAGGGCAGAATGGAGGAAAATGTCGGACTCATGCCCTATGACCCAGGAATTTCACTTCTTGGTACCTACCCTGAGAAACACTCATGCATTGTGCACAAGGGGTTGTGTATGACGATGATTGCACAGTACTGTTTGTAATATCAAAAGATTAGAATACTGTAAATTTCCATTAATAGCAGAATGGCTAAACTCACAGACATACAGTGCAGAAGTTGAAAACAATGAGGGCAGTTCTCTGTGTACTCCCAGGCATCTCCCTACTGTTAAATGAAAAAAAGTAATCAATAATGTACAGGATACAATAGTATTTTACCACTTCTATAGAAAAGAAACAATGCAACACGTTTTTCAGATACAAATGGAAGTGAATAAGAAGAGGTGTAGCAGGAAACACAGCAAACTGGTAACACTGGTTACCCCTCTGGAGAGTGGGGGATTGGTAGTGCCAACGTTGTTGTCATCACCTTTCAACTCTGTGTAAGGAGAAAACACCCACATATCACTTCTACAAGGACACTGAGAAACAGTGTTGTTGAGAGGCTGAGAGTCAACCTAGTCACCATGGATGGGAGAACTGATAAACTGAGGTATAGTCACATGATGAGCTCTATCCAGTAAACAAACTAAATGAACTACCCCCTGGGCAAGGGCTGAATCTTACCATCGTATTAAATGAGAATGTTCCATAAGATTACATGCAAAATAATAACTTTTCTATAAGTTAAGAACAACTAAAATATAAATATATACTCTGAAAAACACATTTAGATCAGATTCTTTTGCAAAGTTATATGAAAAGAAAGCAAGTGAGAGATAAACCCAGGATTCAGGATGATTATTACCTTGGCCTAGGGGGTGGCAGGGGGCGGCAGGGGAGGCGGGTGGTGTGGGACCACGTAAGTGGAAGGTGCAGTAAAATCTCAGACTTCACTACTGTAGAACTCATCTATATGACCAAAAGCCATTTGTACCCCAAAAGCCATTGAAAATACACACACACACACACACACAAAGAAAAAAAAGAAAATTATAAGAAGTTAATATTGACAGACCTGGAACAAAAAATCAAAGACAGTATTTAGTCATTAAAATTTTGCTATTTCAACTTCATCAGTGTAAATAATTAATTTAAATGGAGAGGAGTGTTCATTGTAACCATAGGAATTACTGTCTGTATTGTCCTAGTTTTCGTATTGGATAGGAGATTCAGAAATGCTTACCACATTATTAAAAAACAATTAAAGAAAGCAAATAAAAGAGAGCCATGTTATGTCCTGCATCAAAGATTAAGATTTACCCCGTTCTGTGTATTTGAGTTCCAACAGAGAGAAAATATTCTTGCCTTAGAGGAGTGTTCTAGCCTCCATTTACTAGATTTTAAAGCATAATGAAAAGTGATGATCATTACATTCCATTGCATTTTATTAAAAACAACAACAAAAACTGGAGCCTAAAATTTCCAGAAATAGATCCAGATAGAAAATATTAAGAACCATTTGATCCAGCCATCCCACTCCTGGGTATCTACCCAAAGGAAAAGAAGTCATTATACCAGAAAGACACTTGATGGCAGCACAATTCACAATTGCAAAGATATGGAACCAACCCATCAACCAGTGAGTGGATAAATAAAATGTGGTATCTCTACACCATGGAATATGACTTAGCAATAAAAAAGAACAAAATAATGGTTTTTTTTTTTTTTTTTTTGCAGCAATTTGGATGGAGCTGGAGGATATTATTCTAAGTGAAGCACCTCAGGAATGGAAAACCAAATACTGTGTGTTCTCACTTATAAGTGACAGCTAACTTATGGGTACAAAAAGGTATACGGAGTGACATAATGGACACTAGAGACTCAAAGTGGGGAGGGTAAGAAGGGGGCGAGGTATAAAAAACCACATATTGGGTACAATGTACACTACTTGGGTGACCGGTGCAGTAAAATCTCAGACTTCACTACTGTAGAATTCATCTATATGACCAAAAGCCATTTGTACTCCAAAAGCCATTGAAATAAAAAAAAATACACACACACACACACACAGAAAAAAAAGAAAATTATAAGAAGTTAATATTGACAGACCTGGAACAAAAAAATCAAGACAGTATTTAGTCATTAAAATTTTGCTATTTCATCAGTGTAAATAATTAATTTAAATGGAGAGGAGTGTTCATTGTAACCATAGGAGTACATACATGTTTAGCTACTAAAGAAAAAGTAATCAGAAGCAAATTCAATAAACTTATCAGTTATTTTTATTTTTATTTTTTTTTATTTTTTGAGATGGAGTCTTGCTATCCCCAAGGCTGGAGTGCAGTGGCGTGATCTCGGCTCACTGCAGGCTTCGCCCCCTGGGGTTCACGCCATTCTCCTGCCTCAGCCTCCCGAGTAGCTGGGACTACAGGCGCCCGCCACCTCGCCCGGCTAATTTTTTGTATTTTTAGTAGAGACGGGGTTTCACTGTGTTAGCCAGGATGGTCTCGATCTCCCGACCTTGTGATCCGCCCGCCTCAGCTCCCAAAGTGCTGGGATTACAGGCGTGAGCCACCGCGCCCGGCCTTATCAGTCATTATTATTAGACTTATCAAAGACTTATTGGACTGATTTTTAAAGTCCTGGTATAATAGATGCTTTTTGCACCAACAATAACAGGAAAAATGGAGGATAAGGTTTACAATCATAAGTGGCAAATGTGGCCTTCCTAATGATACTAAGAGTTCATGATCATTATAAAGGTCAATATGAGAATTTCACATGGTTAGTGGTCAAAGGGGAAAAATGCAGATAGAAACTGTGGTAAAATAGAAAATTATAAAAACCATTTGATCCAGCAATCCCACTACTGGGTATCTACCCAAAGGAGAATAAATCATTATACCAAAAAGACACCTGATCACAGCACAATTCAGAATTGCAAAGATATAGAACCAGCCTACATGCCCATCAACTGATGAGTGGATAAAGAAAGGTGAGTAGCAGAAATATAGACTAAGACAACTAAAATACCTTAAAAATACCTTATAACGTTGGATTTGGCAAAGATTTCTTGGATATGACACCAAAAGCACAGACCACAAAAGTGAAAACAGATAAATTAGACTATTTCAAAACTAAAAACTTCTGTACATCAAAGAATACAATCAACAAAGTGAAAAAGTAACCTTATGGAATAAGAGAACATATTTGCAAATCACATATCTGATAGGGGATTAATATCCAGAATATAGAAAGAAACTCCTACAAGTCAACAACAATAATAACTCTAATAACCCAATTTTTAAAATAGTCAAAGGACTTGAATAGACGTTTTTCCAAAGACGACATACAAATGACCAGTAAGCATATGAAAAGATGCTCAGCATCACTTATCATTAGGGAAATGCAAATCAAAACCACAATGAAATGTCACCTCACACCCACCATGATGGCTGCGATCTAAAAAAAGCAGAAAATAACAACTGTTGGGGAGGATGTGGGAACCTCGGAACCCTTGTGCACTCTTGTTGAGAATGTAAAATGGTGCAGTTGCTATGAAAAACATACAGTGGTTCCTCAATAAATTAAAAATAGAAATACCGTAAGATTTATTAATACCACTTCTGGCTATATACTCAAAAGAACTGAAGGTAGGATCTGAAAAAGATGTGTGTACATTACAGCATTATACTTGCAAATACAATAATATAGATATTTGCACATAGCACCATTATTTACAATAGCCAAAAGCAAACCAAGTGTCCACTAATGGATGAATGGATAAAAAGAATGATACAAAATATTATTCAGCTCTTTTAAAAAGGAAGGAAATTCTGACACATGCTACGACATAGACGCATCTTGAGGACACTGTGCTCAGAGAAATAAGCCAGTGACAAACAGACAAATACTTCATGATTTAACTGATATGAAGTGCTTGGAATAGTCAAACTCACAGAAACAGAAAGTAGAAAGAATGGGGTTGCTGAGGCTGGAGGGAATGGAATGTTTAATGTTATTTAATGGGTACAGAGTTTCAGTTTTGCAAGATGAAAAAGTTCTGGAGATTGGTTGTACAACAATGGCGACATACTTAACACTACTGAACGTATACTTAAAAATGATTCAGATAGTAAACATATATATTTCACCACAAAAATTTCTTAAAGTAGCAAGAAGTAAATAAAATTGTAAAAACCTGATGTTAGTGGCTATGTAGGGAAATGGGTATAATATACTCACAACAGGAAGTGTAGCTTTCTGGAGTCATTTGAGTCTGTGAAGAGAGTTATAAAACCATAAGTGCTCACTGCCGAGGCAGTGCCACTCCAGGGGATACGCATGTACACTAAATTTACAGAGATGCTCACAGCTGCACGATTTAAAATAGTCAAAACAGTTTAACAACGCAAGAGATGGGCTAAATATCCCTCAGTATAAGCACAATGGCATAAAATCATGCAATCATTCGTTCGTGATCTTTTTTGAGCATGAACAAGCAGATGAAAGTTATGCTTTCCACAGAAAAATACAATTTCAGAGCATTTGCAGACTTCTAGAAACCCATTCATGGGACTTCCTTTGGGAAGATTAAGAATCCTGAGAAAAAGCCTCTTCAAATGTGTTTGTGAACTGCCGGTACAGGGAAATACTACTGGAAACAAAATTAAGTGTAGAAACAAACCAGACCAGAATATACACACTGATTCCTGTTGCATGAAAGGTCCAGCGCCAGGCAGGCAGCCAGCCAGCCGCAGAACAGGGAGAGGGGCCCAGGAGGAAGTGGCTAGACCTGAGGCTAGGCACCAGGGGAGGCGGGGAAGGAGGGCAGAGGCAGGAGAGTTCACTGTGAGAGCTCAACAAGGAGTAGCTGCTGCCAAACATCTACATTCATTTACCCGCATTTCATAGACACAGGCTTGGGGAGGTTAGGTAACTTGCTCCCAGACATAAAGCTGCCAAGTAGTCCAGTCAGGATTCGAACCAGCTCCAGTGCCCTATTAGGTCCAAACCCACTCAGATGGGGAAATGGAGAGTCAGGGACGAGCAACAACCAGGGGCCCATTCAGGAAACATCAGCCTGCCCTCCAGGTCTTCTGCAGTGAACCCTGCCACTGTGACAACAACCCTCACAGGACAGGGCTCTCTGGCCACAGGAGGTGGGCTCTGAGAGCACCATGCCCCTCCTCACACAAACACACAGACTCCACAACATACACCACGGGGAATAACGTTTAAATGTAAAAAACGAAACCATACAAGTTCCACAAGAAAGTATGGATTAATATTTATGTACTCTTGGGGTGGAAAAGATCTATACATAACAAGTTCAGAAACCACAGTGATAAACTAACCTAAGAAAATCATGTAACTTTTATCTACCTGAAACACAAAATTAAAAGGCAACCTATAAACTGGAAAAAAATATTTGCATCAAACATAACAAAGGATTATTAATATCCTTAAGATGTAAATAGCTTTTGCAAAACAACCAATAGAAAAATGACTAATTAGGAATTAGAAAATCATACACACACACACACACACACACACACACCACAAATGGCCAATCAACACACGGTAGAGATGTTCAGTCGCCAGCAGACAAAGCAATGCTCACACCTACAGGGAAAGCAGACTCGATCGTCGGAGGAGCAAAGGTTTTTAATGTGATAAAGCCCG
Organism: Nomascus leucogenys; assembly: GCF_006542625.1. NCBI lineage: Eukaryota > Metazoa > Chordata > Mammalia > Primates > Hylobatidae > Nomascus > Nomascus leucogenys. Next base: position 85,055,559 of record NC_044384.1, on the reverse strand, counting down.
TTCTGAGGAAGAGGGGAAGGCATCAGGTTTGCCTCACTAGTGAGAACACTAATTGAAAAAATCCCTCCCTAGTGGGCAGTTTAGCAATATGAACCTGAAGTCTTAAGAGTTTAACAGTCATTTCCTTCTCGAAATGTATGTATTTAGCATTCCCAAAGAGATAACAACAGACGTGAAAAAGTCTGAGCTACAAGGAAAGTCATCACAAGTATTATTTTCTAAGAGGAAAAAAAAACTAGAAAATACCCTATATGTCCATTGAAACAAGATTGTTTAAATTGATACAGCCATGCAAGGGAACATCCTGTCATCATTAAATAAAGGTGTTCACTATAAAGTCACAAAATAGAATTTATGGCATAATCTCATTTTTGTTTAAAAATGTACTTATCCCATGCATACAAAAGAAATACTCCAAAAGCAAATGTGCCCATAACAATTGTTACTGGTAAGATTACTGAGGACTTTAAAAAAAATTTCCTTATTTGCAAACTTTACAGTAGACTTTTTTTTTTACATATTAGAACTGAATGAAGAATTATTATTATTATTATTATTTTTTGAGACGCAGTCTTGCTCTGTCGCCCAGGCTGGAGTGCAATGGCGCAATCTCGGCTCACTGCAAGCTCCGCCTCCCGGGTTCACGCCATTCTCCTGCCTCAGCCTCTCCGAGTAGCTGGGACCACAGGCGCCCGCCACCACGCCCGGCTAATTTTTTGTATTTTTAGTAGAGACGGGGTTTCACCATGGTCTCGATCTCCTGACCTCGTGATCCGCCCGCCTCGGCCTCCCAAAGTGCTGGGATTACAAGCGTGAGCCACCACGCCAGGCAATGAAGAATTATTTAAAAGAGGAAAGGCAGTGCAGGGCGGGGGGTCCTGGAGGTTGGCGGCGGGTCGTCCTAACTAGCAGGCTGAAAGGTGCTGGAGGGGATGCCCTCACTCAAAGGAAGGTCACAGCCACCTGCCTTGGAACATGTACCTGCTCATCTTTTCGTAATGTTTGTATTCATTTTGCTGTCTTCCTGTTGCCATTTCCAAACAGCATCAGTATGTTTTTGTTAAATATGAACATTTAAAACATATCATAAATATCTGTAAGCCTATTTGGGCATGTCTTCATTTCATGCCAGCACTGTACCATAATGAGTACCACACAAAGCCAGAGAATAACACTTCCCCCAGAGGCCTCACTGCACATGGAGAGGTTAGCCCTGGTATTAAGGGTCCTTGCAATCTCTTAGCAGTCATAGTCAATAAGATGCACCAAGGGCAGCTGAGTCAATCTTCTTGTAACACAGGCCGTTCCTGCAGTTCTCAGTGCTGCCAACCTGGGCATACTGAGGAGCCTCAACCAATACTGGCTCTCAGGGTACTTTCCTTTTTAAAAGAACTTCAAGTTCAACTTTCGCTATTCTTATGCCCCATAACTTTTAATTTGCACAAGATCGGCCATGCCCACTCACTGAATTCCATTATATTACCCACACCTCTGGAAATTCACCAAGTCTGAATTCAGATCTATGCATAAGGATGCAAACGGATTAGCACTAATTGCTGGCACTGCCATCAACACCTCCTGTCGATCTCACCTGATCTGAGGATAAATGGAAGGCAACGAATGTGGCCCTGGCCCCTGGATTGGAGTGGAGGCAAGGAGGGTGGCGAGCTGTCTTCAGCAGTCGGCCTCACCTCTCTGCTCCTATATCAACAAGTGCTATTTCATCCCCACTTCCAATCCCCAACATTTATACCCTGTGAATCAATCATTCTTCAGCATGCCAGTTGCTGGAGACAGCACCATTTACATAGAGGCATCTATAGCTGTTATCTTCCAGGGTGGAAGCAAGAGTTTTGTAATAATCATAAAAAAACAAGAAGTTCTGAAAAGAAGACAAAGTGGTTATAGACATGCTGGGGTAAAAAGCAAAGCAAAGGGGTAAGATAGGAAAGGAGGCCTGGATTGTTTCAGGGGCATCCAGGGAAAGGAGTGGCAAGCAGGAAGAGGGCCCTGGACCCTGCACACAGCAGTGCCCCATCTTGGCGGTGCCATGAGCACAGACAGAAGGTTTACTAGGTGGGCGGCTCAGTGACTTCTTCCCAGCACTCCACCCGTTTGTCAGTAGCATACATGTGGAGGGGTCACCAAGATACAACGGCACAGGCAAACAAGACACAGTTGTAAGGACGGCAACCAGTCCCGCAGCTCATGGGAAGGAAAGAATCCTTCAGGTCATGATCCCCCACCATTTGTGTCGGTCCCCCTGGCTAGTCCCAGTTCAGCCCTTATCTCCCCTTCTCAGGCAAACAGGCCCAGGTGAGTAGAACAAGCCTCCCTTGCTGCTCCCTTTGAAACAAGCACCTTCCTTCTCAGCACAGAGGCTGGCAGTGGTTTCCATTCTACATCCAAAGTTTGTCTCCTGTAAGCAAAACCTTAGACCCCAAGAGGTAACACAGAACAGCAGTGCAAGGACAGAACAGTCCCACCCAGGACACAGAGGCAGTTTGCAAGCCAAGATGTATCCTCCAGATTCCATGTGCTTCTGCTCACACCTTTGCACAGCCTCTGCTTGCTAAGTGTAGCACGCACACAAGGAAGCCCAGACGTTTTAGTCACTCACCAAAAGGAAAAAAACAAGCCAAATTCTTTAGTGAGATAAGAATTACACATATACTTAGACCCAAATCCCAGGCACATTCCAGCCTCCCAAAGACTACGGAATATACATATTATGCGTCCATTTCTGTTTTTATTCAGGCTTTCCCCTAACCAAACAAAAGTACCATTTAGAACTCTAACCAGGTAGTTTTAAAATATGGCAAAGTACTCCCCACCTACACGCCCACCTTCAATGGCTTGAGTGGTTTCATCACATTTCAAACAAATGATTACCAACTCCCAACAGAGAGCAGATCCCATCCCCACCCAGCAGTCTGCAGACCACTTGGGATAATACCAGTTCTGTCTGTGGTTACCATGCTGTCGTACCTGGCCTTAATTACTTGGAGCTAGCAAATCTAGACCTAAATCTACAATATGAAGATACATCCAACGTCGTTATGAAGGCAATGTGATAGGGGTCGAGAAATGTAACATAGCAATACAACAATTCTAATAAGTTTAGAACTCAAACCTTTATTTGTGCTGTAAAGGGGAAGAAAAGTGATTAGTAATTATGTACATGACGTAACAGAATTAGTTCTTAGCATACAGAGCAACATACCAGTACTTTTTTCAACCATCTACTTTTACAGTTTCAATTTCACAACAGCATACCCGAGACTATTTCCCCATACATGCATGACTAATACACTCTAAATCCCAACAACAGTAATTGTTTGCATCATCCCCAAGTCATTGGTTAAGAATTGAACTACCATGTCAACATATTTTTAAACATTTAAAAAATGGAACCCAGAAGACAAAGATCCCAAGGATAAAAATAACCATGATTTTTAAAATTTCAAGTGAAATTTAAAGGGAAGAAGGAAATGATAAAAAGCCATTGGTATTACTTTACCAATTGAATAGATGCAGCTCAGAACCAAGTAGGATTTTCACATCACACATGTAGTAAAGGCACCTCGCCCACTCTCTCCCCACGATCCCCATCCCCTTCCCTTTTAGCTCTTGTTTTCCAAACTGATTTTAGGTGATAGCTTTCCCTCTAGTCTTGGATCATTTAAAAAGCACATTCAAATTTAAAATACAATAAATCATTCATTCTAACCTTAGCAAAGGTACATGGATTTTGTCTGCTACCAAATATTAATTTTACGGTGACCACAAAAGGTTATTTGGTTCTTGTTACAAAGACTACGATTTGAAGATATTAGACAGGCAAAAATTTTGCCATTATTAGCATCGACCAAACACAGAAAAGACAACAGATGTGTTTCTAAGGCACAATTTACATACTAAATTCCCTTGAAATTCACTGCAATTTCACTTAGCTCATGATTTTCAATCACAAGATATCTGTGACAAATGAGTAACAAATCCAGAAGAGCCCATCTAATCTCGTCTTAAGCGGTCCCTTAAATATGTTAAAAGCCCACAACGTAGGCATTTACAAGGCTTTTCTAAGACTTCCAGCTCCTGAAAAATCACACCTTCAGTTTCAAATCAACCACCTAAGTTGCCAAGGGGCAGCGAAGGATGCTGATCTGCTGCGTATGCAAGTCTGACACCCATCCTTCAAGTGACTAATTCACTTGGTAACACCCACACCCCAAACAAAACAACCCTCTGAAACAGGCTGCCTTGGCCACCGGGAGGAAGCTGGTAAAGACATTTCCCCTGCCTGTGAGATGGCATCACACACCCCTCCCTTTGATTCTCGGAAAACTGGTGACTCTGTGTCATCTGTTTTCAGTTACACTTTTTCAGTCTTCCCCACCTCGTAGCAAAGCAAAACAATTTTTGTTTCTTTGTTTGCACTTAAAGTTCTAAGCACTTTGGAAAGTTTCTAAGCAACTTCTCACTTCCAAGCAACAACTTAACCAACACTAACAACTTACTATCATTAATTAGTATTTTCTTGGCTCACCCACTGCACTAAATTCCCCAAAGCCCCAGAGAATTCCCTTCAACATGCATTTCCTACCACCCCCACCACCCACACTATATATCTAACCAACCCTCTCCCCTTCTTCACCCTCAGTGAAGTGCCAAGTACCCTCCCAGTACCAGTGCCAAGCTGTCCCCTTCTCCCCGTCCCCCACAACTCCCACCTCAGGGTCCTCTTATTAGAATGCCAAAAAAGTATTATGAAATCTAACGAAGTTCAAGTTTAAAAAAACGAAGCAAGAACAAAAGAGCACTACCGGTATACCCACCATTCCCTTCTTAGTAATCTGCAATGCAATCACAACGCCCAAACTAGACCTGCCATTTCTCACACACAGATTTAGGAATAACCAACTTCTACCCTCCCAGAGTTTAGCACAACACAATGACACCCTTAATTTGACAATCTGCTTCCTCTAATATATCCCCAGTCTACGGCATTTAAAATTAAACATCTTTCCAACACCCCAAGTTATTTCATCAGGCTAAGAACTTCTCCGAGCAACGCACAGGAAGGCAGGCAAACAGGTGGGTAGGTGAGAGGTCACGGGGCTCCATCTGCAAGCTCCATCTACAAGGCATCAATCTGCGTTGTGGCATCAACGTTAAAATGTTCTACAGCTTAGGGATCTTCTTGAAGCAAGGTTCCAAGCACAAAACTAGTATGACCGGAGGCTCAATTTAGAAGATGCAGCATCTGAAAACTTTTACCCCAGGAAAGGAGGGGTGCCTGCTGGCATTCATGGACTCTGGAACAAGCTTTTATTCAAAGCTGAGGGCCCCTCGAGCCGGATGCATCTGCTGTGGACTTTTTAAGATTGCCCCCCATAAGCTCATCTGAAAACTTTAAATGGTAGCCTCTTGAATACAGGGCTTCCTGAGCAAGGCCTGGAAACAGAACATTGGAGAACTTCCTCCTCCTAAGCCTCTGGAAATTCAATCTGCAGGCATCAATTGAGGCAGGCTCTCTCTTCCAGGGTCTCCCCTCCTGCACTGCTAGGACTCACACTGGCCAGGGGCTCCATGTCTCCCGGTTCCATCTGCTCGCCATGAGGAACACTATAGTAACAGACCACGGTCCATGAGGCATTTTTATAACTTTCAGCTGGATGGCTGCAGGCCCACTCAAGGGTGCACATTCACTCCCCACCCTCTCTGCAGGCAAGCAACACCGATCCGCCCCACCCCAGCCTCAGCGGGAAGGCCTCTCTTCCTCCACAATTACCAACAATACCGACTCCAACAGCCACTCGGCTACTGTCCCGGGCTTACCAGATGACCAGGTAATGTTTTAAGTGAATGGATAAGTTAAAGGGAGGAAGAGGAGGGGTGGAGTGAGCTCACAGGAGAGTTTAGCGCCAACCCTAGAGAAAAGTCCAAAAGGAGCACTGCCACCTGGAAAATAAAGCTTTGGTCAATGTTGTCCCCAACACCCGAGCAGCGTGCCTCGCAGTCCCCGCCTGTCAGACATGCTAGGCGCCGGACCAGTCACCGGTGAGGATGGCGCCTTAACCCCACATCACTCCTCAGACCACCCCTCACCTCCGCCCAGGGGCCTGGCTTCGCACCCAGACCTTGACGCTCCACCAGGCTGCGCCCGGCCTGGGCCCTGTCCCAGGCCGAGCGAAAATTACATACCACCCTGGGCAAGAGCGGTCAGCCCCGTCGAGCTAAGTTCAGTTCCACAAGACCAGGCCTCATCCCCAGTCGGGTTCACAGCCCTTGGTCTGGAAAAAAAGGGGCTGCTGGCATGGACAAGTTGAAGCTCGGCCCTCCCGGCCCTCCTGCAGCTCTGCACCCACTGCCTGCCTTCCTGATCATTTCCAGGGCCGCAGCGGCCCATTCCTCCTGACTCTCCCTGCCTTCCTCCTTCCACACAGATCAGCGCACCCGCGCTCGCTCAGCCATGCAAAAGCGGCGCCCTCCCAAAGGTCAAGTTCCCCCTCCAGCAGGCAGTAGTGACAGCCTGGCCTGGAGCGTGGCTGTCTTCCCTGGGGGCTCCTGCGGGCATTTTCCACGCAGCCTGCCCCACTGTGGTCCCCCTAGACCTAGTCTCCTTGCCAAGCTTCCTTCTCGCACCCCCAGCCCCCTAGTCTCATCTAACTTAGTCATCTCTCCCGTCTGTCCCCTGAGGCCCTGAACTGGCCACTTCCTCCCCCACAGCTACACCCAGGCGAGTATCCCTCCCTGTCGCTAACTCCTACTGGACCGGCCACAACTTTTGCTTTTATAGCCCTCCGCCGCGTCACCGGGGTTATTGCTCAACGGCACGATTCCTCCACGGCCACCGGAAAAATAGTCCCTCCCCGACCCTGCCCGGGGAGGACGACCCGAGCGGTGCATGGTCTCCCAGGCGGCCCCCACGCAAGGACCCCAGCTTATCCCTGTTTCTCCTTAACAGTGCTTTTTGGGATCGCGGACAGCGCTCAAAGTGACATTTGGGAGGCGGATGCCATGAGGAAGAAGACGCCTTTTCTTCCTGGGTGTTGTCGGGGTAGGGCGGGAGACGCGCTTCCCCGAGACAGGGGCTGGGGGCGAGGCGGGCGGGTGCGCCCTCCTGAGTGGGCGACGGGAGCCGCCGGGGTCGCCTGAGGTCACCACGCCCCGCCGAGGCCCGAAAAAAGGGCCGGTAGGACATCTGGAAAATTCCAGGCGGCGGCGGAGGGATCTCTGCAGAGGGCGCGTCCCGCCTGGAGGCTCGCGTGACTCTCGGGCGGTGGTTCCGAGTCGGGCTCGGCCGATGACGTCGGCGCCCGGGCGCCGGTTGGGGGCGGGGCGGCCCAGAAGCCCAGCGGGGTCCTGCGAGGGGACGTGGAACGCCCCGCACTCCAACAGGCGGTTTCTCTGGCCAGGAAACCCTGCTGCGGGCTGATAGCGTTCAGGAGCTAGTGGGTGACAACATGGAGCCCCGTGGAGCCGCGCGGGCGCTTCAGGGGCAGGCATCGTGGTTTTGACTCTTCCCAGGGGCCTGGCGAGGGGACGTGTTTCCTGAGAACGCGCGCATCTCTGCCGGGGTAGAACATTCAAGAAGTGTGTTCAGGATGGATTAAGTGGGAAAAGGCCGTTGCAAAATAATGTAAAACCAAGAAATTGTGCGGAAAGCAGTATCTGCCATAGCCGAGGGACAGGCTGTCGGCTCGTTTTACATTTGGGTGGGGGTGGGGAGAGAGGTGATTTTTATTTGTTATTATTTTTATTTGCTGCATTTGCAAGCAGGCACCCCCAGCCTGGCTCTTCTGGAAGCAAACCTGGTGAACTCCTGAGCCCTCCACCAAGGCGGGCAGGGCCCGAATGTCTGGAGAGGACTTTGGACCGTGTAGCGGGCACCTCCCTTGCTAGGGGGTGCAGGGTGATGAGAAAGCTCTGGCCCCTGAGGTAGAGGATAGAAAAAGGACCCCGGTTCAAGTAACCAGAATGGAAAATGGCATCTGACAGGAACTCCTGCCAGGAACCTCTCCCTGGTTAACACCCACACCCCGTACAAAACAACCCCTTAAAAACAGGCCCCCTTGGCAACCGGGAGGAAGCTGGTGAAGACATTTCGTCTGCGTCTGTGAGGTGGCATCAGCAGGCAGGGCTGGGCCTGACATGCACCCCTCCCTGTGCTTCTCGGAAAACTGGTGACTGTGCGTCATCTGACCTTCAGCATAGAAGGTGGTGATGTGGCAAGTCCAGGCTTGCTCCCTGGCGGCTGCTTAGCCCTGTTTCTCTGCCAGGGGAAGATTCCGGCAGTGCGGCCTCCTCCAGGATCTGCCCCATCAGTCTCGTCCTGACTATATCTCCAGGGGTGTGTTGGGGTGGGGTGATTTGGCCTGAAAGAGCCGTGTGGAAAGACGGAATTGTCTGTCAAAATGTTCCAGAAAGCTGGGCAGCTTATGAAACCAGTGGAGTGACTCTTTGCTGCTGCTTCACAGTACTGGGCAGTGGAGTCAGCCAGCCCTTTCTTTATCTCACCAGGCATCTGAGAGGTGGGTCGTCCCCACTGTAGTGCTGTTTCCAGGCTCCAGTTGATGTCTTAGCTTGCTTTTCTCTATCTCAGGTCTCAAAATCTCTCTAATTCACACACATCATTCCCAAATCTCAGAAACAAACTATGGTAGATTTTAGTTTTCAGAAAAGAGTGGGATCCAATCGCTTTTGAAGGCCAAGGTGGGAGGATTGCCTAGAGGCCAGGAGTTCGAGACCAGCCTGGGAAACACAGCGAGACCCTGTCTCTACAAAAAATGAAAAAAAAAAAAAAAGCCAGGTGCACATGACTGCCTGTAGTCTCAGCTACTGGGGAGACTGAGGCAGCAGGATCCCTTGAGCCTAGGAGTTTGAGGCTGCAGTGAGCTATGATTGTGCCACTGCACTCCAGGCTGGCCAAAAGAGTGAGACCCCTTCTAATATATATATATATATATATTTTTTTTTTTTTTTAAGTAGTGAGAATTATTGACATACAAAGCATAGGATTTTGTAAAGCATAGGCTTCCCTGTCACAAAGGGAACCAAGGCTCCTTTGTGCCCTTGTGTCTGGAGCTGCCCTTGCCACCCTGGGTTTTCAAGGACAAAAGGGCACTGTTTCAGAGGGTCCTTATGTAGAAGCTTTGCTGGCCTCCAAGTTCCACACAGCTCGTTTTTTTTCGGGAAAGGAATGTATTTATGGAGAGATGAGCTGAGGGTAGACAACCACACGGATATCTCTGTCCTGCCTTAAGGGGCCAAAGCTGTGCCCACAGTAAGGAGGGTACACATTGGGCCTGGATTCTGCTCTCTTCCTCTACAAATAAGTCTAAAAATACCTCTGCCCTGCTGGAGGGCGAGAGCAGGAAGGCCGGTATCAGCAGATTTCTCTAGATCAAAACAAATTGTTCCAGAAAACAGCAGCAAACAGAGGCCTTTGGATTCCGGGGTGGGGCTGGGTGGTGAAGGTCCCGCCCTGCCCGGGTGGGTGGCCACCGCCTGCTTCTTCCCAGGCAGACAGAGGAACAGGAAGGGGCTGCTTTGGCAACATGCGGATTCCAGGGTTAGGGCCCTGTCTCCAAGCCCTTTCTTTCTTTTTTTTTTGATGGAGTCTCACTCTGTTGCCCAGGCTGGAGTGCAGTGGTGTGATCTCGGCTCACTGCACCCTCCACCTCCTGGGTTCAAGCGATTTTCCTGCCTCAGCCTCCCGAGTAGCTGGGACTACAGGCTTACACCACCATGCTAGCTAATTTTTTTTTTTTTTTTTTTTTGTATTTTTAGTAGAGACAGGGTTTCACCACATTGGCCAGGCTGGTCTCAAACTCCTGGCCTCAAGTGATCCACCTGCCTCGACCTCCCAAATTGCTGGGATTACAAGGGTAGCCACCGTGCCTGGCCCGTCTCCAAGCCCTTTCTTGCGGCTTATTGCCAGTCAGGGTCACTGGTCTCCCGGGTGCCTGGCCCCCCCACATCTTGTTCTGAAGCCAGGTCAACTCTGTGATTTCCAAACATATAGACAGACCAGTCCCAGGAAGTACCCGGGATTTCCCACAGGAGCCCCTGGAAAAGGGGAGCAGGAGCCGGGTAAGAAAGGGTGGTGCTTCAGGATTATACCAAAGGCAGGACAATGACAGTGTTGCTACTACTGCTTGAGAATGTGCAAGGCCCCAGCCCTCCATCCTCCGCGGGTCCAGTTCTGGAGTTGTGGCCTCCAGGGCCATTTTGGGCTCCCCGCTCACCAGAGATCTGAGGCCTAGGCCCTTTCTGAGCCCTGAGGCCCCTCAGCTCAGGGCCTGGGTCTGGAAACTGCACTGTCACTATGTGCTGGCCGGGAGCCCGCCTTTCATGCCTTGCAGCCAGTGCAGGAAACACAAGCTGGGCCCCACCCCCAGCTCTAACCGGCCTCTTCCTATGAGGCTCCGGCCTGCTTTGCCCCCACTTCTCATGTGACCAGGGCAGGCCACCACTCCCAGCCTTGCTTCCCCCATTTTGAGGCTCCTCTCAGTCCTAACATCTCTTGATTCTGACAATGTAGTTTTTCCTGGAACACTTTTCACCCAATTGCTGCCTAGTCCACTCCCACTGCTCCTTCAGGCGTCTGCCCCAAGGTCACCACTCAGCCAGCCTCCTGACCACGGCTCAAAAGTGCCGCCCCCAACTTGATCTCCTCCAGGGAGGGGTTTCGATCTGTTTTGCTCGGGATCGCTGTGCCCTGGCACGTGACTCTGCACTTTATGTTTTGTAAAGGTCACTGAGCACCGTGAGGCTCTGGGTAAATATTTGTGGACTGACTGAGGAAGGGAGTTCCCAGGTCAGCTGCGGCCCCACAAATGTGATGACAGGCCCAGCTCTGTGGGTTCCCAGGTCAGGAGGCAGGAGAGGGAAGAAGGGCAGCGGCTGCTCTCAGTGGACTGGGACTGCCTGGGGTGGCCAAGGGGAACTGGGGCGCACTCTCAGCCACACGTTGGCAGAGGCATGTGAGGGAGAGGGCATCAGAGGGAGGGGGGACTCCCACGGCCCTGGTTTACAAAGCTGAGGTGAGGTGAGGTGAGCATGCCTCGGGGCTGCTGCACCTACAGGAGCCGATGGTCCCAGCCTCAGCCCCTCGGGCCCTTCCTCCTTCCCAACTGTCCTGGGCCCTCCCTTAGCACCTCCCATCCCCCCAACACATACTGAGCCCTCCCGCTATTTTTAACACTTTGACCTAATGTGGGCTGGTCCACCACCTGTGCTGGAAAGCAGGCCGCCCACCAGGAAGGTGAGGCAGGGGAGGGACCCTCAGGAGGGGGCTTCTCACTCTTGCATTTGACCCCTGTCACCTCGGGTTGTGTGGGGTCTGTGCGCGCCCTTTCCTCACTACTGCCAAGGCAGATCTAAGGGGGGCTTCCTCTGCCCAGGGCCAAGCCCCAGGCCTCGGGCTGTGCTTTACAGGAAAGAACTTTGCGGTGTCAGCACCCTGCATCCGGATCTCCTGGGACTGTCCCCTGTTCCCTGCCATGCTAGAGTGCCTGGGCACCTGCCCCTTACCCCAGGCCCTGGTCCCCAGTCCTCCTGAGCACACACCCACTCCTTGGAGCCTTGCCTGAGCTGGCACCCCAGAACATCCTGTCCTCATTGCCTCCTTCTGCCTCTTCACCAGCTCACTGCTACCTCTGTCTCCTGTAGCTCCATCCTGTCACAGCCCTCACGAGACCTTCCTGTTCCCACCCTGCCACGCTGAGTGCCTGTGTCCTCACTCCTGTTCCCGCAGAGGGAAGGCCTGTGGAATGCGTGGCTGGGCCCCATAGCTGTGCCTCCCCAGGCTGCCCTGCACCTCCAGCGGCTCTTAGACCTCCTCCAACCCTCCCCACCCCCCTTGGCCAAATAAGCAAGCCCAGCTTTCCTAGGCCCCACGCTTTCGCCTGTGCCAACCTTTCCAGCCTCCTCCCCAAGCCCACCCACTGGGAATCCTGGCGCCAGCTCCTCTGAGCAGGGAGCCCCGGTGCTGACATCCCACTACCTCCACCCCTAGGTTTGCAAAGCCCTCTCTCTTCAGGACCGCCAGCAGCCCCCACTGCCAGAGCCTACCACTTCCTCTTGGGTCCCTGCTGACGGGAATGGCCTGCACTGTGCTTGTCCCGGTGGCCCTATCACAGCACCAGTTGTGAGTGTCCTTGAATCTCTGGAGCCTTTTCTGCCGCAGCCCACCTTGGTCTGACTGAGTGCCCTCTGTGAGCAAGTTGGCCGCAGTGCCAGGGCTTCTGTGGGGAGTAGAACCCCCCTGCCTGGGAGGCTGCTGACCTTGACAATGCTGTATGGGAGGCCTGTGCTCTCGCTGGCTGGGAGAACTTGTCAGGGTCACTGCCACCTCCACAACAAAGTGCCAAGGTCAGATGGGCACCAGACAAAGAAGTCCTTGGGAAGAGCTGGGACTATAATTATTCTCTCTTTTGCAAATTATGTCAAATAGTTAAAAATAGCAGGAGGACTTAGTGTGTGAGGTGGGGACAGGAGGTGCTGGAAGAGGGCTCAGGGCAGCTGGGAAGGAGGAAGGGCCCAGGGGCAGAGGCCAGACAGTCAACTGCCTCAGGAGGGAGGCGACTAGTGCCAGGTTGTGCTCACCCCACCTCTTAGATGTCTCCAAATAGCCCCAGTTTAAATATTTTTACTAAGTTGTCATTTCACAGAAAAGCACACATCTACAGCAGAATCTGTTTCCAGGACATGGATCCTGATCTTTGGAAAACTCAGGACCCATCACGAAGCTGAGGAATGCCCCCCCGCCCACCACCACCAGGGAAACAAAGCCCTTACCCTGTGTTCTTGAAAGTTGGGGACCCCCATGATGGGCCCAGTGGCAGGAAGAAAGGGCAGTCAGGAGCCAGGACTCCCACTCTGAGAGGGGGTGAGCCCGCAGCGCCAGACCCAAGACCCCCAGATTCTGTCGTGGGGCACGACCCTGGTTCCAGGTTGCCTGGGCGGGCGGTGCTGTTCACTGTCCCTGCAGCCCTGCACGAGGAAAGGGTGGGCTCAGCTGCCCCCTGCTGGCCGCAGCCGAACCAGCAACCTGCAGATAGGAGTAGGCTCCGCCCCACCCACGCTGTCCGCCCAATGGGGGCGAGAGGAGCGGGGCCACCACACGGCATTGGACTTGCTGCTTAAAACTGAAGTCCTGGCCGGGCGCGGTGGCTCACGCTTGTAATCCCAGCACTTTGGGAGGCCGAGGCAGGCAGATCACGAGGTCAGGAGATCGAGACCACGGTGAAACCCCGTCTCTACTAAAAATACAAAAATTAGCCGGGCGTGGTGGCAGGCGCCTGTAGTCCCAGCTACTTGGAGAGGCTGAGGCAGGAGAATGGCGTGAACCCGGGAGGCGGAGCTTGCAGTGAGCCGAGATCGCGCCACTGCACTCCAGCCTGGGTGACAGAGCAAGACTTCGTCTCAAAAAACAAACAAACAAACAAAAAAACAACTGAAGTCCTCAGACCCAGGCGCAGTCCTGCACCCCCGTTCTGGGTGAAGTTGGGTAGTCTGCCTACTTTCTTTGAAATGTGGGGTGGATTTCGACAAGGAGAAAATGCCAGGTAGCTCTAAAAGTCCTCTGCACAAGGGAGAAGAATGAGCGATGAGAATCTGTCCCGAGGCCTGCACCTCCTTTGGGTCAGGACTGTCAGTGTCCCTTAGGCTCAAAGTCACAGGCTTTGGTTGACTGTCCCTGCTCCATTCCATGCCCTCTCACTTTGCTACATTTACCTGTATCCTACTGAGCCTGTCAGGCCCCCTCCTCCAGGAACCCTTCTTTGATCACCGCTCCCCCTCCCAGTCTATTGTCTGTTTGTCTTTGTCTTGTGTTGGGTGGTGGCCTGCACATCTGTTGGGGCATCATGTGTGTGCAAAGTGACCCATTTTCCTGGTCTTTATGTTCTTATCCCCGGTGTCGTCTGAAAAGCTGCCTGGACTCTGAGCTGATGTCTCCATGGGTAACTCAGTTGCTGATCCTGCAACCCTGTGTGCAGGGAGCAGTTGGAACTCCTGCTCCCTGACAAGTGTCAGAGGCCCCTGGCACATCCACCCCAGCCCTCTCCTTCCCAGCTTTATCTATGCCCCTTGCACCTTTGTTTTTTCAGACTGAGCATGACAGCGTCCTGTGTCGCCTTGGTCGCTGTGGCTTTTCTGAGTCCCAGCAGCACCTCTGGCCTCCTGTGGGTCTCTCCATGCACTGCCACTTGGCTGGGGGCTGGCCACATGAAGCCTCAACTGTGGGTCTGCGCAAGCCTCTCGCTGGGCTTTGGTTGTGGCTGGAGCCTCCTGTGTCCAGCTAGCCCTGGGTTGGGAAGTCCCCAGGAATGCCCCAGCTGCTGCTGTAAGTGGAGAATGACCTGGAAACCCCAGCCTCAGAAGGGACAGTAGGATTGCATGTGTTGACTGTTCTGGTCACCTCTGCTACCTGCATTCTGAAGAGTTAGGGAGCGTCTGGGGACTGGGGACTGTGAAGCCCTTGTCGCACTGCACTGTCCTCAGGGGCAGTCTGGGCAGAGCCTCTTCAGGTCTTCGGGCCTCTGGATCCAGGTGCTGGCTGAGCCAGGCTGTGTGTGCCAGGCTGGCAGGGGGGGAAGTCATTCCTGCTGCCCCGTGCAACCCAAGTGTAGCTAGGATTGGAAAATAACAGCCTTTGCTGCATTAAAGAACCCCAAAGAAGTCCAAGACAATCATCTGTAGGGTGGCGGTAAGGGTTAAATCGTGTTCCCCCAAAAGGATATGTCAAAGTCCTAACCCTCAGTGCGTCAGAATGTGACATGATGTGGGAATAGGATCATTGCAGGTGTTATTGGTTAAGATGAGGTCATGGTGGAGTAGGGTGGGCCCCTAGTCTAATCTGACTGGTGTCCTTGTAAGAACACAGCCATGTGAAGACACAGACACTAAGGAAGATGCCAGGTCACCACACAGGCAGAGACTGGCTGTGCAGCCACAAGCCAGTGAATGCCTGAATGGCCAGCAAGGCACCCGAAGCTAGGAGCAGGCAAGGAAGGACTCCCCTATGGGTTGCAGAGGGAGCACAGCCCTGCTGAGCTGAAACCTGGATTTTGGACTTGTAGCCCCCAGAACTGTGAAACAATCAGTTTGCTTTTTTTTTTTGAGACAGAATTTTGCTCTGTCACCCAGGCTGGAGTGCAATGGCGCTATCTCGGCTCACTGCAATCTCCGCCTCCCGGGTTCAAGCGATTCTCTTGCCTCAACCTCCCGAGTAGCTGGGATTACAGGCATGCACCACCATGACTGGCTAATATTGTATTTTTAGTAGAGACAGGGCTTCTCCAGGTTGGTCAGGCTGGTCTCAAACTCCCGACCTCAGGTTATCCGCCCGCCTTGGCCTCCCAAAGTGCTAGGTTTACAGGCGTGAGCTACTGCACCTGGCCGAAGTGAGTTGTTTTTTGGGGTTTTTTTTTTTTTTTTGGAGACAGGGTCTTGTTCTGTTGCCCAGGCTGGCGTGCACAGTGGTGTGAACACAGCTCACTGTATCCTCGACCTCCTGGGCCCAGGCGATCCTCTAGTCTCAGCTTCCCAAGCAGCTGGGCACGACAGGCTTGTGCCACCATGCCTGGCTAATTTTTTTTTTTGTAGTGATGGGGTTTCGCCATGTTGCCCAGGCTAGGCTCAAATGACCCTCCCACCTTGGCCTCCCAAAGTGCTGGGATTACAGTAGCAAGCCACTGTGCCTGGCCTGGGTACTGTTATTCCCACGAAAGGTCACAGGTGCCCATGGTCAGGGCATTGTGCTGCCTTGCCAGGCAAAGACGATCACACAGAGGACAAGGTGCCACTCACTGTCATGGACACCCAAGGAGACGGCCCTGTTCCCAGGACTACGCTGCCACAGGGACAGGTGGCTTACTCCTCCCATCTCTGGAAGCATTGTGAACCCCAATCCCCCAGTGGCACTCATCCTGCAGGCCCAGGTCCTGGGTGGCTGCCGCAGGGCTCAGAGTCCTCCAGGGGGTCTGCTACTGTCCCTTCCCTCCCAGGTAGGTGTTGACAGCAGGATCTGTGGGAAACAAACAGCCTCCTGCCAGGCCTGGAGCATGAGGTGCCCTCAGGAAGGGCATGAGCATCTGCAGTTACCCACCTTGGTCCCCACAGGAACCCCAGATCCCCTCCTGGGCAACCTGGGGCTGGGAGTACTACAAGCCGCCAAGATGAGACAGCTTCACTCGGGTGCTCCGTGGGCATCAACCTGGCCGGCCTGAGGGCTGCACACCTCGACGCACGTTTCATGAAAACCAAATATGCAGCCTGTAATCAACTCCTGGACTGTCACGGACACACCCTCATTATTTCATATCATGAGCCGCCCCAGAGTTTGTTAGAAACTGATTTTATTAATAAGTCACATGATACAAAAGAATGAGAACATTCAAAGAATGAGTAAAATACTGCTTTGTCCCAAAGGACAAGCAGAAAATGTTAAGGCACAATGGATGCTCAGAAAACCTAAGAAGCTGAAGGGAAAACACATCATCTGTGTACTCAGACACACACACTCCAACCCATCACACGGACACAACCCTTGTCCGCCCATCAGAGAAGAATTCACCTGGAATCAGCTGGGGGCGGTGGCTCACGCCTATAATCCCAACACTTTGGGAGGTTGAGGCGGGTGGATCATGAGGTCAGGAGTTCAAGACCAGCCTGACCAACATGGTGAAACCATCTCTACTAAAAATACAAAAATCAGCAGGGCATGGTGGCACGCACCTGTAATCCCAGCTACTCAGGAGGCTGAGGCAGGAGAATCACTTGAGGCAGAGGTTGCAGTGAGCCAAAATGCGCCACTGCACTCCTGCCTGGGCGACAAGCAAGACTCCGTCTCAAAAAAAAATAAAAAAATAAAAAAACATAAAATCCCCTGGAATCAAAGCAGCAGGGACAACCTGCGCTGGAGCCACCAGAACAGGCGGGCGGGCAGCTCGGTGAGACCCAGCAACTCCGGGATGGGAGACAAGAACTGGCAGCTGACATGACCCTGTGGCCAGGACATTCCAAAAGAGTGGAGGCCCTTCCAGGCCTCTTCTTTCTGCCTATTAACAAATAAAGTCCATGCTGCCAGAAGGCAAGCCACCTCAAAACGCCTGGCACATCCACAAGCTACCAAAGGGAGGAGAGTGAACGGGCTTTGATACTTGGATAGAGGCCCCAGCTTCCTCTCCCACGGTTTTCCACCGGGAACAGAAGACAAAGCCAAGCCCTGTGCTGCCACAGGAAGTCCCAGGAAGCACCTGTGAGACCCGCACACCCACCTCGGAGGGTCCCAGGGCTGGGAAAGCCCTCCTCTCAGGGGCTCAGCTCATCTGGACAAGACAGAGCCCCTGCTCCCCGGAGGGCAAACTGGGACCAGAGAAGCCAAGCACCCACATCAGTCACCTTTCCAAGTGTCCTCGAGAAAGAAGAGACTGTCCCGTGTGGCCCAGGCTTTTCCGGGCATGCACCAGCCCCCAGAGGAATCCATGGTGCCGCCTGGGAAGGAACGCGCAGCAGAGGTTACCCAGGGCATTTCCTGGCGTTGCCCTGGCACAACTCAGATGAACAAAGACCAAACTAAAACCTGAAGACCCAGACACGGGGAGGAGAGGGCAGGTCCAGTCAGTCCCCTAGGGGAGCTGCTTGGGCTCCAGGGAGTGCCCACCAGGGGATTTTTCAGGAGTTTTTCACAGACTGTGAGTGTGGGTCTGGAGGCCAGGTGGTCCACAGGACAGCCACCTCCCAGCAGTGACATCACCAAAGGCTACCAGAAAGGCATGCTCTTTCTGGTGTCTTGTGCCTGCAAAGGAGACCAGACCAAGGGGCACAGGACCCCAGGTAGGACCCTGCCTGGCTCCCTCCATTCCTGAATCAACCAGGGAGGTGTGGTGGGGGCCCTCACTGTGTTTCTGTCCCGGTTCAATCCAGGGAGGTCCCTCCCATCCTCCTCAGAGTGGTGGCCCAGCCTGGCATTGGGGGGTGGAACACCAGCAGGAGGAAGGCGGGAAACTGGTCATCCAAGTCCAGGGGGTGGAGCACTAGCAGGAGGAAGGCGGGGACTGGTCACCCACGTCCAGGGAAGAGGCCAAAGGCACACATTGGACCTTCAGGTACCAAAATTCAATCCTTGGTCCTCTGCCACTGGAGCTGCCACTGGACACTTCAGAACAGGGGACACTGCCCACCTTGAGGTGGGCACAAAGGCATGTTTCCAAGTGAGGGGGGCAGCTGCAGCTTGATCCGATGGTCCTGAGATAGCAGCAGGGCCCAGCGTCCAGGGGAAGTGGGGGAAGGGAGGGCAGGCTGCAGAGGGGCCCTGCGGGAGGCCCTGGTCAGCTTTGCACAGCCCGGGCATGGCCCCGGGCCCAGAAGTCACTTCTCCGTGGTCTGAGAAATCTGCTGATGCAGCCCTCCCTATGTGGTGACCCATGAGACTGTTGCAGCCGGCCCCTGCCCCTCAGGAGGACAGTGCCGAGCCAGGGCCCCCAGTTGCCCTTCTCCTGCCGGGTGCAGCGTCCTCAGCCCTGCTCCAGGCTGTCGCCAGACTGCACCACGGTGTAGCTCCCCTGGCCCAAGGACAGCTGCCGGCTGAAGAAAGACGTGGTGCGCTTCGGCTTCACTCGCCTGATCCCCTTGCCTGCGAGGGAATGGGAGGGCACACTGAGCAGAGGCGCTGCCATTGTGTGAGGGGGCTCAGGCCCAGGAAGCCAGGTTCTGGCTCCAGCGCTACAGCTCCTTCCAGAGCCTGGTCAGACTGAGCTCCCCTCATCCGAGCCTCAGCCCCCCTCAGCATGCTACGGTATACCCTGGGCAGCACTCCCTAACACTGCCAACCTAAGGTCATCACAAACAAGGAGGGTCCTTCATAGCCAAGAGAAGCCTGGGGAGACTCGACAACTAAATGCAGTGTGGGGTCCTGGTGGGATCCTGGCATAGAGGGACGTCTGGAAAACACTATGGAAACGTGACTAAGGTAGGCACTTTGGCTAACAGCAATACCGGGTCATTAATTACAACAAAAGTATCATATTGCTGTAAGATGTTAGTTTTTGTGTTTTTTTGAGACGGAGTCTCGCTCTGTCGCCCAGGCTGGAGTGCAATGGCGCAATCTCGGCTCACTGCAAGCTCCGCCTCCCGGGTTGACGCCATTCTCCTGCTTCAGCCTCCCGAGTAGCTGGGACTACAGGCGCCCGCAGGCCTGGCTAATTTTTTATATTTTTAGTAGAGACGGGGTTTCACCATGTTAGCCAGGATGGTCTCGAACTCCTGACCTTGTGGTTCGCCCGCCTCGGCCTCCCAAAGTGCTGGGATTACGGGCGTGAGCCACTGCACCCGGCCTTTTGTTTTGAGACGGAATCTTGCTCTGTCGCCCAGGCTGCAGTGCAATGGCACAATCTTGGCTCACTGTAACCTCCGCCTTCCAGGTTCAAGTGATTCTCCTGCCTCAGACTCCCGAGTAGCTGGGACTACAGGTGCACGCCACCACGCACGCTAATTTTTGTATTTTTAGTAGAGACAGGGTTTCACCATGCTGGCCAGGGTGGTCTCGATCTCTTGACCTTATGATCCACCCACCTTGGCCTCCCAAAGTGCTGGGATTACATGCGTGGGCCACTATGCCTCGCTAATTTTTGTATTTTTGGTAGAGACGGGGTTTCACCATATTGGCCAGGCTAGTCTCAAACTCCTGACCTCGTGATCTACCTGCCTTGGCCTCCCAAAGTGCTGGGATTACAGGTGTGAGCCACCATGTCCCGCCTTTGTGGCTTTTTTTTTTTTTTGAGACAGGCTGTGTTGCTCAGGCTGGAGTGCAGTGTTACAATCATGGCTCACTGCAGCCTTACCTCCTAAGCCCAAGTGATCCTCCCACTTCAGCATCCCCAGTAGCTGGGACTACAGGTGTGAGCCATGGCTAATGTTTTTTTAGTTTGTGTAGAGACCCGTCTTGAGCAAGACCCGATTGCCCAGGCTGGTCTCAAACTCCTGGGCTCAGGTGAGCCTCCTGCCTCTGTCTCCCAAAGTACTGAGATTACAGGTGTGAGCCACTGTGCCTGGCCAAGACGTTAATACATTTTTTTTTTTTTTTTTTTTTTGCGGCAGGGTCTCACTCTGTCACCCAGGCTGGACTGCAGTGTTGTGATCATAACTCACTGAAGCCTTAACCCTCTGGGCTCAGGTGATCCTCCCATCTCAGCCTCCCAACTAGCTGGGACTTCAGGCATGAGCCATCATGCCCTGCTCATCTTTTAAATAGAGATGGGGTCTTGCTATGTTGTGCAGGCTGCTCTTGGACTCCTGGACTCAAGCAATCTGCCTGCCTCGGCCTCCCAAAGTGTTGGGATTACAGCCATCTCACCTGGCCAAGTTGTTAATTTTAAAAAGTCAAGCAACAGAAGAAAAATGAGCAAAAGAAATCATCAGTAATTCATGAAGGAAATCTAAATATGATCAAGCACATAAAAATTTGCAATCGGCCGGGCGCAGTGGCTCATGCCTGTAATCCTCGCACTTCGGGAGGCCAAGGCGGGCGGATCACCTGAGGTCAGGAGTTCGAGACCAGCCTGGCCAACATGGCGAAACCCCGTCTCTACTAAAAGTACAAAAATCAGTCGGGCATAGTGGTGGGCGCCTGCAATCCCAGCTACTTGCGAGGCTGAGGCAGGGAGTATCACTTGAACCCAGGAGGCGGAGGCTGCAGTGAGCCGAGATCATGCCATTGCACTCCAGTCTGGGTGACAGAGCTAGACTGTCTCAAAAAAAAAAAAAAATTTCCAATCTCATTGTGTTCAAACACCAGCCCAGACAAGTTCCCTTTGGCTCAGAATGACTACACCCATTGTGGGTGAGGGCATGGGAGGCAGACACCATCTTTTCTGCTGGGGAGGATACACCTGGGCACAACTTCTCTGGAATGTGGCAGGTATGAAAAGCCTCTTCAAAATCAGCATATCGGCCAGGCAGGGTGCTCACATCTGTAATCCCAGCACTTTGGGAGGCTAAGGTGGGAGGATCATTTGATCCCAGGAGTTTGAGACCAGCCTGGGCAACATAGTAATATGCTGTCTTGACAAAGAATTTAAAAATTAGCTGGGAATGGTGGCTCATGACTGTAGTCCCACCTACTCAGGAGACTGCAGAAGGAGGATTGCTTGAGCACAGGAGGTCGAGGCTGCAGTGAGCCTTGACTAGGCCATTGCACTCCAGCCTGGGCACTAGAGTGAAACCCTGTTTAAAAAAAAAAATCTGGCCGGGCACGGTGGCTCACGCCTGTAATCCCAGCACTTTGGGAGGCCGAGGCGGGCAGATCACAAGGTCAGGAGATCGAGACCATCCTGGCCAACACGGTGAAACTCCGTCTCTACTAAAAATACAAAAATTAGCCGAGCGTGGTGGCGGGCGCCTGTAATCCCAGCTACTCAGGAGGCTGAGGCAGGAGAATCGCTTGAACCTGGGAGTCGGAGGTTGCAGTGAGCCAAGATCGCCACTGCACTCCAACTTGGCAACAGAACGAGACTCCGTCTCAAAAAAAAAAAAAAAAAAATCTGCACACTTTTACATGAGCAAGGCCATTTCTAAGAATGTATCCTGAGGAAACATTTCAGATTCGAAGGAAGGACCTTGCTGTAGGTGTGCTGTTTAGAAGAGCTGAACGCTGAAAACTGTAATGCCCACAAGCAGAGGGCTGGGTCAAAATGAGCGTGCTAAAACCATGCCAAGGAATGTCACACAGTGGTCCAAATTACATTGTAGAAAAAGTTTGCTTTTTCTGATTATAAAACTTATCCTAGGGCCAGGCATGGTGGCTCACACCTGTAATCCCAGCACTTTGGGAGGCCAAGGCGGGCGGATCACCTGAGGTTGGGAGTTCAAGACCAGCCTGACCAACATGGAGAAACCCAGCCTCTACTAACAATATAAAATTAGCTGGGCGTGTGGTGCATGCCTGTAATCCCAGATACTTGGAAGACTGAGGCAGGAGAATCGCTTGAACCTGGGAGGTGAAGGTTGCGGTGAGCCGAGATCACGCCACTGTACTCCAGCCTGGGCAACAAGAGTGAAACTCCGTCTCCAAAAAAAAAAAGAAAAAGAAAAAACAATTATTCTAAAAACTACAAGACTATAAAAATGACATGTTCATTGTAAAAGATTTACATACTCCAATAAGTACAAATAAAAAGTCAAAGCTACGGCCACTGACGGCCACAGCTGGGCCCGCCCTCCTCATGGGCATGGCTGCGCACATGCTGTCCTGTTACTCATTTCCTTTTTTTTTTTTGAGACAGAGTTTCGCTCTGTCACCCAGGCTGGAGTGCAGTGGCGCGATCTCGGCTCACTGCAAGCTCCGCCTCCCAGGTTCACGCCATTCTCTCGAGTAGCTGGGACTACAGGTGCCCGCCTTATTTTTAGTAGAGAGAGGGTTTCTTTTCTTTTTTTTTTTTTTTTTTTGTGATGGAGTCTCGCTCTGTCACCCAGGCTGGAGTGCAGTGGCGCAATCTCGGCTCACTGCAAGCTCCGCCTCCCGGGTTCACGCCATTCTCCTGCCTCAGCCTCTCCGAGTAGCTGGGACTACAGGCGCCCGCCACCACGCCCAGCCAATTTTTTTGTATTTTTAGTAGAGACAGGGTTTCACCGTGGTCTCGGTCTCCTGACCTCGTGATCTGCCCGCTTCGGCCTCCCAAAGTGCTGGGATTACAAGCGTGAGCCACCGCGCCTGGCTAGAGACAGGGTTTCACCATGTTAGCCAGGATGGTCTTGATCTCCTGACCTCGTGATCCGCCCGCCTCAGCCTCCCAAAGTGCTGGGATTACAGGTGTGAGCCACCGCGCCCAGCCTACTCATTTCTTTTTTTTTTTTTTTTTTTGAAACGGAGTCTCGCTCTGTTGCCCAGGCTGGAGTGCAGTGGCGCAATCTCGGCTCACTGCAAGCTCCGCCTCCCGGGTTCACGCCATTCTCCTGCCTCAGCCTCTCTGAGTAGCTGGGACTACAGGTGCCCGCCACCACGCCTGGCTAATTTTTTGTATTTTTAGTAGAGACGGGGTTTCACTGTGGTCTCAATCTCCTGACCTCGTGATCCGCCCGCCTCGGCCTCCCAAAGTGCTGGGATTACAAGCGTGAGCCACCGCGCCTGGCCTGTATTTTTTTTTTTTAAGTAAAGACAGGGTTTCACCGTGTTAGTCAGGATGGTCTCAATCTCCTGACCTCATGATCTGCCCGCCTCAGCCTCCCAAAGTGCTGGGATTACAGGTGTGAGCCACCATGCCCGGCCATTTCTTTTTACTGAGTATTCGTTTGTGAACATCTTGCCATGTAAAATGTAGATCTTTGGCTGCGTGTGGTGGCTCACACTGTAATCCCAGCACTTTGCTAGTCCAAGGTGAGCAGATCACTTGAGGTCAGGAGTTTGAGACCAGCCTGGCCAACATGGCAAAACTCCGTCTCTACTAAAAATACAAAACTTAGCTGGGCGTGGTAGCTCACCCCTGTAATCCCAGCTACTCAGGAGGCTGAGGCAGGAAAATTGCTTGAACCCAGGGTGTGGAGGTTGCAGTCAGCCAAGATCACGCCATTGCACTCCAGCCTGGGTGACAGAACGAGACTCCATCTCAAAATAAATAAATAAATAATAAATAAATGTAGATCTTTGTTACTGCATTAAAAAACTTTTTATCATGGGATAACTCTAGATTTCTAGGAAAGCTGTAAAGGTGTAGAGAGTTCCAGAATACCACCACAACTTCTCCCAATGACAGCATGTTCTGTCACCACATCAAAGCTAAGGAATGAACACTGACACAGTATCTGTTAACTAAAATAGTTTTGGACTTCAATAGTTTTTCCACAAATGTTCTCTGTTCCAGGATCTGATACAAGATGCATTTAGGGTATTCCTTTATATTATTTATTTATTTATTTGAGACGGAGTTTCATTCTTGTTGCCCAGGCTGGAGTGCAGTGGCATAATCTTGGCTTACCTCAACCTCTGCCTCCTGGGTTCAAGCGATTCTCCTGCTTTCAGCCTCCCAAGTAGCTGGGACTGCAGGCGACCACCACCACGCCCAGCTAATTTTGTATTTTTAGTAGAGATGAGGTTTCTCCATGTTGGTCAGGCTGGTCTCGAACTCCCGACCTCAGGTGATCCTCCCGCCTTGGCCTTCCAAAGTGCTAGGATTACAGGCGTGAGCCACTGCGCCCAGCCAGGATATTCCTTTTTAAAAATAAGGTCTTGGGCTGGGCATGGTGTTTCACGCCTGTAATCCCAGCACTTTGTGAGACCAAGGCAGGTAGATCACAAGGTCAGGAGATTGAGACCATCCTGGCTAACACGGTGAAACCCCATCTCTACTAAAAACACAAAAAATTAGGGTCGGGCGCAGTGGCTCACGCCTGTAATCCCAGCACTTTGGGAGGTCAAGGCGGGCGGACCACAAGGTCAGGAGATCGAGACCATCCTGGCTAACACGGTAAAACCCCGTCTCTACTAAAAATACGAAAAAGTAGCCAGGCGTGGTGGTGGGCGCCTGTAGTCCCAGCTACTCAGGAGGCTGAGGCAGGAGAATGGCGTGAACCCGGGAGGTGGAGCTTGCAGTGAGCCGAGATCG
This sequence comes from Nomascus leucogenys, assembly GCF_006542625.1. Lineage (NCBI taxonomy): Eukaryota > Metazoa > Chordata > Mammalia > Primates > Hylobatidae > Nomascus > Nomascus leucogenys. Next base: position 85,030,948 of record NC_044384.1, on the reverse strand, counting down.
CGCCCACTGCACTCCAGCCTGGACGACAGAGCGAGACTCCGTCTCAAAAAAAAAAAAAAAAAAAATTTAGCTGGGTGTGGTGGCACACACCTGTAGTCCCAGCTACTCAGGAGGTTGAAGCAGGAGAATCACTAGAACCCTAGAACTGGGGAGGCAGAAGTTGCAGTGAGCCGAGATCACGCCACTGCACTCCAGCCTGGGCAACAGAGCGAGACTCTGTCTCAAAAGTAAATAAATAAATTAATTAATTAAAAAAATTATATATATATACGGTCTCATTGTTGTCACCCAGGCTGGAGTACAATGGTGCAATCGTAGCTCACTGCAAACCTCCAACTCCTGCTCTCAGAGATACTCCTGCCTCATCAGCCTCCCAAGAAGGTGAGACTACAGGCATATACCACCGTGCTCAGCTAAGTTTATTTTGTACAGACAGGGTCTCACCTCTGTTGTCCAGGCTGGTCTTGAACTCCTGGGCTCAAGCGATCCTCTTTGTCTTGGCCTCCCAAAGTACTGGGATTACAGGTGTGAGACACTGCGCCCGGCCTGGGTATTTTTACCAGCTGCACTGAACACCCCAGGATGTGGTCACAGCAGTGATTTACCCAACACTTTAATTATTTATTTATTTATTTTTGAGACGGAGTCTTACTGTCTCCCAGGCGGGAGTGCAATATGCAATCTCAGCTCACTGCAACCTCTGCCTCCCGGGTTCAAGCATTTTTCCTGCTTCAGCCTCCCGAGTAGCTGGAATTACAGGCGCCCGCCACACACCTCGCTAATTTTTTTGTATTTTTAGTGGAGACAGGGTTTCACCATGTTGGCCAGCCTGGTCTTGAACTCCTGACCTCAGGTGATCCTCCCGCCTCAGCCTCCCAAAGTGCTGGGATTACAGGAGTGAGCCACCGTGCCCCACCTACCCAACACTTTAATAACAGATGTTGAGTAGTTTCCCGGATCACATCCTGGACAATGCAGCAGAACACGTCTGTGACGCAGCACTGAGAAGGGATAGGAAAGGCACTATGGCCAAGGCCCGGGCTCGCCCTGCTCACAGCTGGGTCCTGAGATGGAGGCCAGCTCACACTGGGTCTGGAGCTGCTCTGCAATGCCCTGTCCTCAGGAACTCCCCCTGGCGTGTGCATGTGTATGTGTGTTTGTGTGTGCATGTGCACAGAAGGGCTGCTCACCGTCCTCCACGTAGTCAATAGTGGAGAGATGCTGGATCCGGCTGGACACCACACTGCCCTGCCTCCGCAGCTTGGGGCGCTGAGCAGGAGCCGGCGAGGAGCTGGGGTCCGAGGGCGAGCCAGTCGCACTGTCCTGGGGGCCTGCAGGCTCCACCGCCTGGCTCAGTTCGATGCAGTACTCAATGAGGCTGCTCATCAGTTCAGCCTGGGGAGGAGGGGGCAGCGTGAGGCCTGGCCAGGCCCCTCTTCCATGCCTGTTGCTGAGCCTGAAATGAGCTCTGCTCTCTGGTTGGGGAAGCAGGGGAGGGGACATACATCACTCAGGAGGGAGGCAGTGGGGAGGCAGGGGAGGTGTCCCACTTGGGTGACTATGAAGGTGAGTCCTGGTGGATGAGGAGGGGTCCCCAGATCTGGGAGTTTGGGTGGGAAAGAAAGAACATTCTAGTCAGAAGGCACAGCCCAGGAAGGCTGACTCCATGGGCAGAAGCAGGTGGGGAGGGAGGAGGTAGGGAGCCCAGCTGCTGCAGAGTATGAAGAGTGGGGAAGCAGGGCAGGGAGGCGGGTGGTGCTGGCTGGGAGGGAAAACCTGCAGCCAGGAGGAAGGGGCGCGATGTCACCGGGGCAGGGGCGGGCGGCTCCCCGCCAGCACATTCTTCAAAAGTGACTCCTACTCAACACGTGTGAAGCATGAGGCACACTGACAGAAAAGATGCAGTAGCCAGGTGCCAGCGGGCACAGCTGGGCACCAAGGACAGGGCCCTCAGGGGTCTGAGGGAGTCGCAGACAGAGGGTATCGAGGGTGGCGCCCCTTAGTCAGGACACAGGTATTTCCTGAGTGCCTCCCACGTGCCAGGCACTGCTGCAGGGCTGGGATAAGGTGAGGCCAAGTAGACAGGAATGGCCACCTGTGCTCCTGACTGGTGGGGCTGGGTCAGATGCTGGGAGTGGCCCTACGGAGACTGGCCTGGCTCCTGCCTCTCCACAGGGCAGCTACAATCCCTCTGGGTGGGGAGGGGGGGCACTGCTGCTCGGCCCAGAAGACAGAGCAGAGGCCTGGTGGGCTCTCCACGCTCCCTGTCCTCAGCTCAGTCCACCCACACTCCTCTCCTCACTGAGTGGACTCCACCAGCCAAAGGGCAGTGGGCCGGCGAGGGGACGGCAGCCGGTGGGGACAGAGTCCTGAGCTGCAACCACAACTGGGAAGCCTACTAAGTTCCCTAGAACAAAAACTCCTGCACAGCAACATGCCTCTGAGGCTCAGGGAGCCTGCCGTTCAAATGCAGCCGAAAGAGGAAGCTCCGCTGAACATCCGTCCAAGATAAAACTCAGCAAGCCAGGGTCAGAAAGGAACTTCCTCAACCTGATGAAGCGCATCTCTGAAGAAGCCACAGCGAAATCCCACTTATTCAGTGAAAGACAATGTTGTCTCTCAGGCCGGATGCGTCAGGGACGCCTGCGCACACCTATCCATCCTACACTGGGGGTCAGAAGCGCTGTCAGGCAAGGCAAGCAAGAGGCACACAGATTGGAAAGTGAGACCCAGCTGTCCCCACTCACAGACCACACGACTGTCCACGTAGAAAGTCCCAGGCCAGGCCGGGTGCCGTGGCTCACGCCTGTAATCCCAGCACTTTGGGAGGCCGAGGCGGGTGGATCACCTGAGGTCAGGAGTTTGAGACCAGCCTGGCCAACATGGTGAAAACCCATCTCTACTAAAAATACAAAAATTAGCTGGGCATGGTGGCAGGCTCCTGTAATCCCAGCTACTCAAGAGGCCGAGGTGAGAGAATTGCTTGAACCTAGGAGGCGAAGGTTGCAGTGAGCTGGGATCGCGCCATTGCACTCCAGCCTGAGCGACAGAGCGAGACTCAGTCTCAAAACAAAAACAGCAAACAAACAAACAAAAGTCCCAGGCAGACACAGGGGCTCATGCCTGTAATCCCAGCACTTTGGGAGGCCAAGGTGGGAGAATCACTTGAGCCCAGGAGTTCAAGATTAGCCTGGGCAACACAGTGAGACCTTGTCTCTACAAATATAATAAAATAAAGTTAGCCTGGCATGGTGGTGCACACCTGTGGCTTGGGATGATAGCTTGAGCCCAGAGGTCGAGGATGCAGTGAGCTATGATTGCACCACTGCACCCCAGTCTGGGTGACAGAGCAAGAGTGTTTAAAAAAAAAAAAAAAAAAAAATTATATTTCTATATAAGGAAATGATCAATTGGAAATTGAAATTAAAAACAGTGCCATTTACAGTAGCACCAAAAGAAAAAAAAATAAATGGATAAATCTAACAAAAGATGCAGAAGCTTTGTATGCTGAAAACTATAAAATGTTAATGAAATAAATCAGAGACAAATAAATGGAGATACAGAAATAAATGGACTGGAAGACTTAAGAGGTCAATTACCTCCAAAGCAATCAATGCAATCTCAATAAAAATCCTAGGCAGCCTTTTTTTGGGGGGTGGATGGGGAGCGTGCTACAAATCAACAAGCTGATTCTAAAACTTCTATGGAAACCATTTTAAAAAGAACAAAGTTCTGGACATCAGACTACCTGATTTCAAGACTTATTATAAAGGTTCAAAAATCAATATACAGTGTGATTCTTAGTGAAAGACACACATAGATCAGTGGTTTAGAAGAGGGAATCCAGAAGCAGACCCACACACGCACAGCCAACTGATTTTCAACAAAGATGTCAGGGCAATTTAATGTCTTTTTTTCTTTTCTTTTTTTTTTTTTTGAGACAGAGTCTCACTCTGTTGCCTAGGCTGGAGTGCAGTGGCACCATCTTGGCTCACCACAATCTCTGCCTCCCTGGTTCAAGTGATTCTCGTGCCTCAGTCTCCCAAGTAGTAGCTGGGATTACGGGCATGTGCCACCACACCTGGCCAATTTTTTGTATTTTTCGTAGAGATGGGGGTTTTGCCTTGTTGGCCAGGCTGGTCTTGAGCTGCGGGCCTAAAGAGATCCACCCACCTTGGCTTCCCAAAGTGCTGGGATTACAGGCGTGATCCACCATGCCCAGCCAATTCAATGTCTTTTCAACAAACAACACCGAAACAATTGAGAATCTGTAAACACGAACATTAACATTGACCTGTATATCACACCTGATGTAAAATATCGACTTTGGGATGGCTGGGAGGCTTAAATTTATACAACTTCTACAAGAAAACGTGAGAATATCTTTGTGGTCTTGGGTTAGGCAAAATTTCTTAGGAAACAAAGCATAAACCAGTCTTCGTCTCAAAAAAAAAAAAAAAGAAAGAAAATTGTGAACTTTGAACATAAAGGTGAGAATATCTTGGAGTTCAAAGCCATGAGGCAGGCAGAGGAGTGCCCTCGAGGGGGGCCAGGAAAATGGGGAGCAGCAAGGGAAGCTGGGGGAGGAGGTGGCTGGTGGGGGCAGAAAGAAGCTTTTAGGAGCATGTGGTTTAAGCTGAGAAGGGGAAGGGGGCCCTCCTGTGGCAAAGCAGAGGCCGATGGGGCTAGAAGCAGCCCCCAGCGTGGGAGGTGCAGGGGTGGGGTCTGGCTGCGAAGGGAGGGGTGAAGGTGGGGAAGGGCACCAAAAGGAAGCCGGAGAGGTGTGGGATGAAGGATCCAGAGAGACCCGAGATGAAAGGAGAAAAGGGTGGGAACAGTCCTGAAAGGGCCCTGTGGCAGGGACGGGCCTCTGATGTGACCCAAGTGGGAAAGGAAGGGGCAGGGGAGGAAGGCTGGGGTAGAAGAGGTGCTCAGTGCTGAGTAAAACACGCTGAATAGGGAAAATCAAACACAGGCTTGGAGAGGCCCAACGCTTCCACGCCCACCGCAGGCGACTGTGAATAGGGTCACAACAGCACTGGTACTGGGGACAGGAGGGGAGGGTGCAGGTTGATCTCAAAGCACTCGGCTAGCCCTCAACAAACAGCTGCCCGAACCCCACAGCTGCCACCACCACCGGCGTGGAGTCTGCAGACCAGGCCTCCTGACCTCCCAGGGTGGCTCCGCGTCAGCAGGAGTCAAGGCACCCCTTGTGCCCAGGCCGCTTTCATCCTCAGGCCCAAGGGAGCTTCTCACCTCCTTCCCCGCCAGCCTGGTGCCTCTAATTGTCTGGGACCTGGGGCACCTGGGCCCAGCCTCCCGACCCGTGTGCAGGCACCACCCGCACTACCTGCTTGGAGTAGATCTTGAGGAGCTTGTTGACAGGTGTGCCCTCGCTGTCCCCGTCGAACTCCAGCCACAGGATGGGCTCCTCCTCCTCGGGGGAGGTGTGGTCCCACGACAGCTCCTGGAAGCGCAGGCCCAGCAGGACGTGCTGGCCAGCAGGAGACACAGAGCCAGGCTTGACCCCTGGGCAGAGGTCTGCTCCCCACCCCATCCCACTCAGACACCACCAGGAGGGGACACCTGGCCAGGGCGTGTGCCTCTCCAAGGCTGGGTCTACATTTGTTCATGTGTTTCTCTAAGGAGAGAGCCTCAGCTTTCATCAGAGCCTCCCGGGGGCTGCAGTCCAGGGAGGCTGAGATCCCCTCTCCCACAACAGTCCCACCAGCGGGCCAAGCCCCTGACAGCTGGGGAGGCACGTGGGGAAGGAGGCGGATGGGGAAGTGGAGTCTCTTCTGTGAGGTCGGGGGTGGCATCTAGCATGAGGCTGAGCTGGGCCCTGCCTCCCAGGACACAGATGGCAGCAGGGGCTGGGGTCCCTCTTCTGGGACAACCAGAGGCCAAAACTCTTCTGCTGGTTTAGGAGCAAATTTCCGCCCAGGGACAGGTAATCTGCCCCACGGGGCTGGCTGCTGATGCGGCTCTCTACCCAGGGCTGGCCGCCAAACGCAGGGAGAAGAGGACATGGTCAGCCCAAGAGGGCTCCCGTCGCGGGGTCTTCTGGAGCACCAGGCCCTGCTGCCCTCCCTCCACTCAGGAGTGGAAGTCCCAGCTGCGGCCTCCCCTGCCCCGGCCACACCACAGCCTAGCATGTTGGGCAAGAGGACCCAGGATCACCCTCAGGGGCTACAAGGACATCCCAGGGAGGCAGGGTCCCTCCCAAATAGTCCACCCACCTTGCCCCCAGGCTGCCAAAGGCCCAGAGGAACCAGGAAGACCTGAGTCAGGAGCCCCCTCCCATCCTCTCCACCCTGGAGGAGCTGGGAGCAGTACCTTCTCTCTGCTGTCGATGACGTGCACGCCTTCCAGACTGATGGCCACAGAAACTGGCTTGCGCCCACCCCGGTGCAAAAAGCCTTGGGCCGGCTTGTCAACCTCACCGTGGAAGAAGGCACACCTGGGGAGGGGACTGGGGTCAGGCTCTGGCCAGCACCAGAAATGCTGAGGGAGGCTGCTCAAGGCCCCAACCTGGGCCCTGAGAAACTTCTGCTGTTTGGATGACTGAAACCTGCCCCAGGGAAGGGAGAAACGGAGGTGGGATGAAGGGGAGGCATTGTAGGGGAGGCAGCATCTGAGCTGGCAGTGTGCGACTGGAGGGAGAAGGGCCTGATGGCACAGAGAAGGGTGGGCGCTGCAGGCGGAGGGAAGCATGTGGCCCCAGGTGTGGACCAAAGCCAGTCATGTGGGCTTGGCACTTGGTCTGGGGGTCAGGGCTGCTGACCGCTGTCCGGGCGGAGACCTTTCAGCAGCAGGGACCTGCTGGGAAGCATGAGGAGGCGAGGGGAGTGGTTCCAGGGCTCAAAACTGAAAAGAGGCTGGGCGTGGTGGCTCACGCCTGTAATCTCAGCACTTTGGGAGGCTGAGGCAGGCAGATCATGAGGTCAGGAGATCGAGACCATCCTGGCTAACACAGTGAAACCCCGTCTCTATTAAAAATACAAAAAAAATTAGCCGGGTGTGGTGACGGACACCTGTAGTCTCAGCTACTCGGGAGGCTGAGGCAGGAGAATGGCGTGAACCCGGGAGGCAGAGCTCACAGTGAGCCAAGATCACGCCACTGCACTCCAGCCTGGGCAACAAAGCGAGACTCCATCTCAAAAAAAAAGAAAAACACTGAGAAGAGCTGCCACCTGTCCCTCCTGCAGCCTCGCCTTCTCCCATCCCTTGGGCTCACCCTTGCCCACACCACCCACTGAGCCAGAGCCCAAGTTAAACCCCGCTCTCTCCATGCTACGGGATGGGGCTGGAAACCAGCACGGGCCACCTTGAATTCCTGGGGCTATCCCACTCCAGCCTCCTCTAGCAGACTTCTGTCCCCCAAGCTCAGCTGATGGCAAGCCATCTGATTTCACTGAGGAAACCGAAGCAGCCAGGAGAGGGCCACCTGCCGGTCAGCACACGTGGGCTGTCACCTCCCCCTCAAAACCACTACAAGACCCATTTCTTGACCCCATTTTACAGCAGAGTTGTGACAGCCGGCCACACTCGCTGTCTCTATCCCTGCTCACGATCGCCCACCAGACTGGAGCCCACATCCATCACCAGCTGCCGGGAGGACAAATGGGACATGCGCTAGGAGCTGCTGCGGGTAGAGCCCTCCTGCCTTGCTGGGGGGCCCAGAGCCCCTCCTCACCTGGCCCACACTTGCCTCCCAGCATCTCTCCAGGCTTCAGGTGCCATCCATATGCATAGGATTTGCCAAATACGAGCTCCAGTTCAGACTGCGCTAGACACCAGATGCCCACTCAAAGTCACCAGTGGGGCATCTAACAAGCGTCTCAAAGTCAACATGTCCAAAGCAAGCTCCCAGCCAGGCACGGTAGCTCATGCCTATGATCCCAGTGCTGCGGGAGGCTGAGGTGGGAGCATCACTTGACCCCAGGGTTCCAGACCAGCCTGGCCAACAGGCAAAACCCTGTCTCTAAAAAAATACAAAAATTAGGCCAGGCGTGGTGGCTCCCAGCACTTTGGGAAGCCAAGGCAGGCATATCACCTGAGGTGAGGAGTTCGAGATCAGCCTGGCCAACATGGTGAAACCCCATCTCTACTAAAAATACAAAAATTAGCTGGGCATGGTGGTGCATGCCTGTAGTCCCAGCTATTTGGGAGGCTAAGGCAGGAGAATCGCTTGAACCCGGGAGGCAGAGGTTGCAGTGAGACGAGATCATGGTATTGCACTCCAGCCTGGCAACAAGAGCGATACTCCATCTCAAAAAAAAAAAAAAAATTAGCCGGGCATGGTGCTGCACACCTGTGGTCCCAGCAACTCAGGAGGCTTGCTTGAGCCCAGGAGGTCGAGCCTGCAGTGAGCTATGATTGTGCCACTGCACTCCAACCTGAGTGACAGAGCAACACCCTGTCTCAAAACAAAAACAAAAAACCAAATTCCTAAACTTTCCCTGACGGCTCCACAGCGCCGCCCCCAGCTCAGCAGATGACAACGCCATCTGCCAGGGGCTTAGGCCAGTCCTCTCTGCCTCTTCTCCTTCGCTTCATCCACTGCACATCCATCTGGCAAATCCTGTCACTCTGCCCTCAGAACGTCCTGCATCTGACCATCTCACCTGTTCTGACCACAAGGCCCAAGCCACACCCCACCCTCTGGTCTCCTGGCTGCCGCCTGTGCCCAATGACAGGCTCTCCTCAACCTCTGTGTTCTCGTCTCTCTCCACTAGAACATCAGCTTCACCAGGCAGGGGCACGGTGTCTCTGGCTCAGAGGGACCTCCAGTGCCCAGGGAGCGTGCGTGCAGTAGGTACACAGAGCTGTTTGTTAGACACCAACTGCGTGACAGAGACAGCTGGCTGAAGGCGAGGTCGGCCAGGCCAGTGACCAGGTGACTGTGCCAGGTAGGAGAGGACCCATCCAAGGTGTCCCAGCCCGACAGGAGGAAGGGGAGGACAGGTGCCCAGCTTGGAACGGTGGGGCCTGAGGTGCTCGTGACAAGACACCATTTCATGGGAACACAGCTCAGCTGGAGCAGAGGTGGGCTCACTGGCAGCTGTGCTAGCAAAGCCCAAGGTCAGCCTGCGGAGGGGGTGGGGGACCGCGGGGCTGTGTCTCTTACCCATAGAAGGGCAGCTCGTGGCACTTGAGGAGGTAGGCGTGGTAGTGGGTGCCCAGGGCGGCCTCGCACCCGCTGTCACTGCTGACCTCCTGCACCTGGCGGTAGGCGTTCAGCAGGCCCTGCTCGCCCAGCCCGGCCCTGGCCCCACGGCCCCGGAGGGCAGCAAAGAGACCCTGGCTCCGCTTACAGAGGTGGGCAGGGAGGAAGGAGTCCAGCTTCTCCCTGTGGAGGAAGGAAGACGGGTGCTAGCGGCCCAACCAGAGGCGCCAGACTCATGGGGGAGGGCGGGGGAAGCACAGCTGCCTGGAGGAAGCAGACACACATCTACTTCCAAGTCAGAGACTGGGTAAGGAGCCCACGAGGGGAGACCCAGGCACCAGACAGAGGGGTTTCAGTTCTTGGCCCCTCTCCGAAGGGCAGACTCCAGGGCCAGCCTGTCTGCCTCTGCCGTGAGCAGCTGTACAGCTGGTAAGAGGCACCTCCTGTCCTGCGCCTGCTTCCTCTGCAGGGTGGGGATGGTGACACCCCCACCTGTCCCGGGTGGGCTCTCCCGGCCCTAAAACCTGACAAGCTCTCCAAGTGCAGGCCAAGGACTGTGATGCGGCTCCCTATGAGGCCCACCTGGGCTGTCCCTCTGCCTGTCTGACCCGGGGTCACCATCTGAAGCCAAAGGCTCATCCTGCGGCTCCAGATGGCTGCATCTCCCGCCAGGAACAGGAACCCGGGCCCCACCTTCCTGCACTTCCCACCAGTCCTGCCTTAGCCGGCAGCCTCTGCATTGCAGCCCCATGTGCACCAAGGGCTCCCATGGGGCCTGGTCCTGTCTCCCAACCCTTCCTGCCTCCTGCCTGGTTGGCTACCATGTACCCACCCAGGAAACTCATAGGAGCCAAAGGGACAGACACAGGGAATCACCAGGCCCCTCTTCACCCCCAGAAGGGAAGGAACCCACCACCCTGAGCACCCGCAGTGTGCCCGGCACTGCAGAGGTCCCCGACCCCCACCTGCAAGGGCACACAGACACACAGGGCAGCCAGGCGAGTGAAGGAGGCCCAGGAGGTGGGCCCAGGTCTGCAGCTCACAGCAGAGGTGAGAGGCTGAGGGAAGGTCTGGAGGCCGAGCAGAGAGCCCCCACCTGCCTAGAATCAGACTGCAGCAGGAGGGTTTCAGAGCAACATCTGTGTCACCAAGTCAGGACCGTTGGGATTTCTGAACTGGTGGAACTTTTATAACCAAAACTGGTGCAGGGGTTTTAATGCCTCAATGCTTTGTTCTGCCAGATAAAAACATGAAAACGCCAACCTACAACTAGCACAGGCTCACAAAAGAAAGGGGATCTCCCACGCCCCACACGAAGCAGGAGAGGCCCTGGCATAACTGCAGTTAGTTCCGCACCTTAGGCAGCGGGTACGCTGTGGGCTGTGGACCGGCCATCAGATAAGCTGCAGTTGGAGCGCTCAGTCCTTTTTTTTCTTTTTTGAGATGGAGTTTTGCTCTTGTTGCCCAGGCTGGAGTGCAATGGCACGATCTCGGCTCACTGCAACCTCCAACTCCTAAGTTCAAGCAATTCTCCTGCCTCAGCCTCCCGAGTAGCTGGGATTACGGGCATGCACCACCATGCCTGGCTAATTTTGTATTTTTAGTAGAGACGGGGTTTCTCCATGTTGAGGCTGGTCTTGAACTCCTGACCTCAGGTGATCTGCGCGCCTCAGCCTCCCAAAGTGTTGGGATTACAGGCATGAGCCACCACAGCCGGCTTTTTTTTTTTTTTTTTTTTGAGACGGAGTCTTGCTCTGTCGCCCAGGCTGGAGTGCAGTGGCGCAATCTCGGCTCACTGCAAGCTCCGCGTCCCAGGTTCACGCCATTCTCCTGCCTCAGCCTCTCCGAGTGGCTGGGACTACAGGCACCCGCCACCGCACCCGGCTAATTTTTTTGTATTTTTAGTAGAGACGGGGTTTCACCGTGGTCTCGATCTCCTGACCTCGTGATCCGCCCGCCTCGGCCTCCCGAAGCGCTGGGATTACAAGCGTGAGCCACCGCGCCCGGCCTTTTTTTTTTTTTTTAAGACAGAGTCTCACTCCGTCACCCAGACTGGAGTGTGGGGACACGCCCTTGGCTCACTGCAACCTCCACCTCCCAGGTTCAAGTGATTCTCCTGCCTCAGCCTCCCGAACAGCTGGGATTACAGGTGTGCGCCACCGCACCCGGCTACTTATTGTGTTTTTAGTAGAGATGGGGTTTCACCATGTTGGCCAGGCTGGTCTCATACTCCTGACCTTAAGCGATTTGCCTGCCTTGGCCTCCCAAAGTGTTGAGATTACAGGCGTGAGCCACCACACGGCCCCTTCACTGGAATTATTTCTAAACCTCGGGATAATCCTCCGTGGAGACCAGAGACTGGCCTGGGCTTTGGCAGGGCAGACTCAATCCTCGCCACCCAAGGCCCTGCTAATTTACACAGCAGAGAACTCGGCTCCTGGAGAGGGCTGGGAGGTGGACAGCCAGCTTGCCGACCGCCTGGTGAACATCCCAGGAGTCTGAAACTAAGCTGGCCTGTTACTGCTGACAAAGGATCAGTATCTGGGTGGTCTCTGGCTGTGACTCCAAAAGCCCAGCTCCTCTGACCCTGGCCGGCAGGAGGCAGGGCTCCAGATTCTTCTCCCAGACTTCACTTCACCTGAGGCTCCAGCCCAGGGCAGGTGAGGAAAAGGAGGCTGAGGGGCGGAGCAACTGCCTAGGGCCAGAGTGAGCCTGCGGGGTTGAGGCCTCCTGACTCCAGGACCCTGCCCCCACCTTGCGAAACTGAAGACTGCTTATAAGTTCAATTCCAAGGACAAACTCCCCCACCCAGCGCCCCCGCCTCAAGTCACACAGGCCCTCACCTCAGGTCGCAGGCTGCCGGCCGGCCGGGCTGGTAGGGCCCGAGCTGCACGCGGCACACCAGGGCGCCCAGAGCCTCGCAGTCCTCCACGTCGCACGGGTACCGTGCAGCCAGCACGTTGCCCTTGGCCTCCTCATAGAGCAGCCGCAAGACCTCCTCATCGCGGATCTGCAGGCGGGTGTGGCAGGGACAGCCGCTCAGCTGGGCTGGGGCAGGGAGAGCTGCTTAGCTGGGCTGGGGCAAGGTACGAATGTCCAGGGGTCTAGGGACAGGGAGGCTGGGCACGAGGGGCAGGGCCTGGTGGGGCCACCAGGGCTCCTGCCTCACCTGGAGCTCCCGCCGCTTTGGGAAGAACACGTTCCTTCGGAACTGCAGGAAAGGCTCATCTGGGGAGAGAGGCTGGGTCACTGCCGGGCATCACCACTCTGCTTAACCCTCCCCTCTCCCGACTGGCCCAGGCCCTGGCCTCCAACCTCACCCACCAGGGCTGAGAAAACCAGAGGGCCGTGCAGCGGGTGGAGTGCGCAGCTCATCCCAACGTGCCCCGGCAGCTCCCAGCCCACCCCCAACTGGGGCTTCTCTCAGGGACCCCTTCCTCCCCTGCCAGGGGTGGCTGACAGAGCCTGGGGGTGATGCAGGCCCTGCCCCTCAGCCAGGGCAGCTCCTTGCCGGCAGGGCCCTGGATGGGCTGGGAGCCAGAGCTGTAGACTCAGGTGGTCCCGAGGCAAGGACAGACAGGCAGCAGCACTGACCCATGGCCACGTCGTCGTCCGGGGCACTGGTGAAGCGCAGCAGCAGCTCCGGCCACTGGCGTCCCAGCTTGTAGGGCTGATGCTTGGGTTTCAGCTGCACCTCTGCAGGACGAGATGGGGAGCGGCCCATGCAGCCTCCAGCTAGTCCAGCGGCTGCCCTCCCACCTATCACACTGCATAGCATGACGACAGTCGCAACCAACAGTAACTCAGCAGGTGCCAAGGGTCCAGAGCCATTTACTCTGCAATAACCCTATCCCCCATTTCACCTATAGAGCAAATAAGCCTCAGAGAGGTCAAGTTCCTTGTCCACAGTCACACAGCAAGCGACGGGGGTCTGGCTCCAGGCAGAGCCAGCCACTAACTGTTCACTGCAGCCCCAGGGCAAGCTGAAGCTGGAGGCTTGGCCGATGGAAGGTGCTGGGGCACAAAGGAACCCTCAGTGCCATCAGGAAGCAGAACCGGAAATTGGCAACTGGGGCCCAGAGGCCCGAGGGGCTGCCTTGCCCTCCCACTGCCAGAGCCTGGGCCTCCCCATTGTCACTCCCCACCTCCGACACCTCCGAGGAGCTCCAGCTGACCTTCCATCCTGCAAGCTCTGCACCTCTGTGGCCCACATGCAACCCAGCTCCTGCCTGGCCCTCCCACCTTATCTCCTCTCTCACTGCCTCTCCCGCTCTGCTCCTGCCACCTTGGCCTTCTTAAATCTCCTTAAATCATCCCCAGCTTGCTTGTGCCAGGGCCTCTGCGCTTGCTGTTCTTCTTTTCCTGGACTCCTTTTTCCCAGATCCTCCCATGGCTGGCTGATTCAGGTCTAAGTTCAAGGGCCACCTTCCCTGGACCCCTAACTATGGCAGCCCTTCCTCAAAATTTTCCATCACCCTGATGGCGCCACATCTGTTTGCCTTCACAGGCTGATCACTACCTGACATTCCTCGCTGCTGCCACCCACAGGGGCTGCAGACTTGTCCGTCGCTGTATCCCTGGGGCGCAGTGACCTCACCAGGGGTTGGCAGAAAGACCAAGTGCAGCAGTCCAGCCCCTCAAACTCCAGGCTGCCCCATGCCACCACTGCTCTGGACCCAGGACTCAATGCCTCAATCCAGGAGGGACAAAGGCTTTCAGCTCACACACCAGCGCCCACCAAAAAACAGTGGCCACCAGGGTCTCTGCCTTTGAAGGTGTGAGGCCACTTCCAAGTTCATCCAGAGATGTATGGGGATGTCTGTCACCGGGGTGCAGGAGCCAGCGCTTGCTCCAAGCTTCCCGAGCCCTGCCTGATCCACATCTCCCTGCTCTACCCTTCCGCAGTCCCCACTGATGGCCGATCGCCCCTCCTGCTGGCCTGAGGCCAGGGGTCCTTGTCTCTGCTCTTTGGGCCATCTGGGCCTTCCACCTGGAAGAGCAGCCACAGCCTCCAAATGGGCCCCCTTGCCCACAGCCCTTCCACCCACCCCTGCATCCAGCCTCTGCAGCCCTTTCTCGTCCCAACATTTCCGGTCCAGATTTCCCAGAAGCTCCACAGCCCTCCTTTACAACCTAGACCCTGGGCCCCACCCATCTGTCACCACCTCCAGTAGGGAAACACAATTTACTCCCAATAGTCGCCTCCCCACTCCCTCCAGAAAGGGCTCCATCAACTCCCCTCACTTGGCTACTGAGCCCCTCATGGAGTCCTCATGCTCTTTCTGTCTGGGAACTGAAAAGGCTGGAGGACATGGAGATCACCCACTTCACAGGGGTGAAACTGAAGCTCGGGAAGGCACAGTGCCTGAGGCCACATGGGGCTACTGGCTAAACCAGAAACAAAGCTCTGCTTCCTAAATCCCCCTTCACCATACTTTAGGCTCTAAAATTCCAATGGTGGCCGGGCGCAGTGGTTCATGTCTGTAATCCCAGCACTTTGGGAGGCTGAGGCGGGTGGATCACTTGAGGTCAGAAGTTCGAGACCAGCCTGGTCAACGTGGGAAAACCCCATCTCTACTAAAAATACAAAAATTAGCCGGGCGTGGTGTTGCTTGCTTGTAATCCCAGCTACTCGGGAGGCTGAGGCAGAAGAATCGCTTGAACCCAGGAGGCGGAGGTTGCAGTGAGCCGGGATTGCACCACTGCACTCCAACCTGGGTAACAGAGTGAGACTCTGTCTCAAAAAAATAAAAAATAAATAAAATAAAGTTAAATTAAGTTCCACCAGGGTCTTCCCTCCTGTATTCCCAGCATCTAGAATACCACGTGGCCTGAGAGAGGCTTTGCACGTCCTTGTGGAACAAGCACAGTAACTGACAAGATGGGGCCTAGGGACACCCTGGAGACAAGGATGTCCTTCCTGCTGCCTACAGCGCAGCCCTGACCAGCCTTAACCCCAAGCCCCAGCAGCTCAAAAGACTCCTTCCTGTCTTCAGAAATCCCGCAGTCCCAGACACTTCCAGATGGGGCCTTCCTGCCTGGAGGCTGTTATCCAAATGGGACAGAAGGTCCCTGGAGCCCTGTTCCCTGCAGAGTGACAATGGCATTGATAAGGCTAAGCCCTGCCGAAACATCCGGCATGAAGGGCAGCTCCAGAAGACAGTGCCCCTCCCTGCCCTTGCAGGGCACTCACGGCCCTGGGGCATCTGTCACTGGTTCACCCCATCAGGGGTGCAGGGGCCAGGGGAAAAGGGTTCTAGGGGGCCCAAGTCACAGCTGAAGTGGCTTTTCAGCCTCCCTGAACCCAGCCTGGGAACAGAGTGGGTGCTGACTTTGTGCTGGGGTCTTCTGCCACCATCCTCCTGTGTGGGCCGGGCAACAAAGCAGCCCATTCACGGCCTCCGGCCGTGGGAGAGCCAGAATGTGATGAGGAGGGAGTGGAGATGGAGGAGGTGAGAGGAGGAGGCAGGCTGCCCAGCAGGCTCTGGGAGCTTCCCGAGGCAGGGCAGGGGCCAACCCATGCAGAACTGTACCCCCAGCTTTCAGACACAAACCAACGGGCCCACAGTCCTGACTCGAGGACCGGAGGTGAAGGAGAGGTGACTGGGCTGGGCATGAGGTGGCCGAGGAGCCGGGGCAGCAGGAAGAGGGTGGGCGAGAACCTCCCAGCAGCAGCTGAGCAGGAAGCTCCTACTGGCAGCGGAGAGGGGGTGGAGAGAAGGATGAGGGTGGGGAGCAGGGGTGCCGAATGTTCCCTCTCCCCCAACCAGCAGCCTCAGGAGAAGACATAACTGCTGGGGGCCCCTTGGGCCTAACCCAGGCTGTCCTACACACTCCCTCAATGGGACTGGTCACCCCCTTCTTGCCTGCATTCCTCTACAACAAAGGGAATGTGTAAGCTAAGAAAACTCGCCCGGCCCATGGCACCAATTTACTAAACAACATGGGGCAGCCTCTCCCTTGGCCCCCTCCTGTGCGAACCAGCAGGCTCAGAGACCCTGTTCATTGAGGGACCCCAGGCTGAAGGTCTAGAAAGCCACCGCCCCCAAGTCCCTCCATCTTGCAATCTCAGCTTGAAAGGGCAGGATGTGGGTGGTCATGAGGCCAGCCAGGCAGGGCTGGAGGCTGAAGGCCCCCCTCCCAGAGAAGTCAAGTCTCTACTCTTCCCACCCTCACCCTCCCCACCCTCACTAAGAGCCTCAGGGTCAGAGGGGCCTACTTCCTGGGCCATGTCCCTTCTCCTCCCTGTCCCCAAGGAACAGGAACAGTTCAAAGAGGCCGACCGACCGGGAAGCCACTCAGGCCTGCGTCTGTCTTGCTTCTGCCACACAGTGGTCTCACCACCCTAACCACTACTTCCTCATCTAGGCCTGAGGATAAGGTGAAATCATGGCTCCCAAACACCACCCAGGTTGTGGCAAAGGTTATGCTCGGCAGACAAGGCCCCTTTCCTCCCTCCCTCCTGCGGTACTGTTTCTGGACCACCCAGCCCCAGCACGACCTGGGGGGCAGGCGTGGCCACTCCTCCACCACCAGCAGACAGACAGACAGCAGGGCCAAGAGGAGGGGCCTTCTCAGGGCTCTAGGTGCTCAGACGGGTGGACAGCTCAGGATAAACCCAAGTCCCACCTTCCCCCATGGGCAGTGGCCAGCAGCTCCCTAGCAGCTCCAAACACTGCCCCCTCCCTCCTGTACTGGTCAGTGCCCTTCCAACCCTCCAGCCTGGGCTCTTCACTGCCAAGCCTTACCCAGCAGAGGGGAGACCAGCCAGAGCGCAAAGACATCCAGGGCGATGTCCGGAAGCTGCAGGACCTCGCGGACGGCGCGGTGCAGCTCATGGGCACTGAGCGAGGGCAGGTTCTCCACAGCCAGGGGCACCACCGTGTCATCCGCCAGGTATACCAGCACGTCAGCCGCTGTGATGGAGGCCAGGTAGGCTCAGCTGAGGCCTCTGCCTGGCACAGCCAGGCCAGGCCAACTAGGCACCCTCTACCACCCACTGGGGCTGCAGCCCCCACCCTACACCCCTCGAGGGTGACCAGGGCTACACTCCTGAGACAGAGTCCTCGCCAGAGGCAGAGCCCCAGCAGCCCCAAAAGACCCTATCACGAGTGCTATCTATTAGTGCTTTCTTGACACCCTCGAACCACCCAGAAACCCAGTAACTCCTGCCCAGAGACCAGCCCCACCCCAATCCCCCAAGATTCAAATTCAGCTTGGCCATTGCAAACCTGCCCCTCACCACCATAGCTGCCCCAAGGATTCAGTCTCGCTCTGTCGCCCAGGTTGGAGTGCAGTGGTGCCATCTCCACCTGAACAAGAACATTCCACAGATGTGAAACTACAGCACAGAGAGGCTGAAACCATCCTGAGGCTATGGCGGTTAGTCTGTCTGGCTGGCAGGAGCGAGAGCTGGTAACCCACTGCTGTCCTTAGGCAAGTCTCTCTCTGACTGAGGCTAAGATGGGAAGAGAGGATTCTTTAGGTCACCCAGGTTAACGCAAGTTCCAGGTCTCAGCTTCCTTAGGACTCTTTAAGTCTGAGGACTCTTTAAGCCTCAGGAGTCAATACGAAGCAGGCTAGGGAAGAACAGCCCAAATAGCTGAGAGTTCCCTTGTGACAACTTGTGGGTTCCAGAGCCAAATGGAGACACCTGGAAGAGCAACCAGATTCAAATCCCCATCCCTGGGACTGCAGGCTTGGTGAAGGAACACTGGACTTTGGGGCCGACATACTCGGGTTCCCATCCTTGCCTGGTTGCTGGCCAACTTCAGCGAGTCAATTTAAGTGTCAGTTGCCTCATCTGTAAAAGTAGAGCTAATACTCCTCCCTCCAAGAGTGTGTGGAAGGGAAGGGCACGGTTTCTCATCTACACAAGGGAAGGTGCTTCTTGGACCCCCAGTCTGTTATGCTCCAGCAGCTACTCTCAGAGATCAGAAAATCACTTCAAGGAGGCTCAGGTTCAGATCCACTTCTCAGGCAAGAACTGAGGCACTAGAAGCTGCAGTACGTAATCACCTGGAGAGCTTCCGCAGCCTGCCTGGGACTTAACCTCCCTAGGGACCCAGTTTCCTCCCTATCAAATGAAGATCATATGATCCCTGTTTTTTTTTTTTTTTTTTTTTTTTTTTTTTTTGAGACAGAGTTTCACTCTCGTTGCCCAAGCTGGAGTGCAATGGTGCGATCTCAACTCACCGCAACCTCCACCTCTCAGGTTCAAGCGATTCTCCTGCCTCAGCCTCCTGAGTAGCTGGGATTACAGGCATGTGCCACCACGCCCGGCTAATTTTGCATTTTTAGTAGAGACGGGGGTTTCTCCATGTTGGTCAGGCTGGTCTTGGAACTCTCGACCTCAAGTGATCTGCCCGCCTCGGCCTCCCAAAGTGCTGGGATTACAGGCGTGAGCTACTGTGCCCAGCCTGATCCCTGCTTTCAAAAGGCCGTTTGGGAGAAAGAAATGACACAGCCAGGTGCGGTGGCTCACGCCTGTAATCCCAGCACTTTGCGAGGCTGAGGCAGGCAGATCACGAGGTCAGGAGATCGAGACCATCCTGGCTAACACAGTGAAACCCCGTCTCTACTAAAAATACAAAAAATTAGCCAGGCGTGGTGGCGGGCGCTTGTAGTCCCAGCTACTCCGGAGACTGAGGCAGGAGAATGGCGTGAACCCAGAAGGCAGAGCTTGCAGTGAGCTGAGATCGCACCACTGCACTCCAGCCTGGGCGACAGAGCGAGACTCTGTCTCAAGAAAGAAAGGAAAGAAAGAAAGAAAAGAAAGAAAGAAAGAAAGGACACAAAGAAAGTGAATGTGTCACTTTCTTTTTTGTCTATGTTGCCCAGGCTGGTCTCGAACTCCTGGGCACATGTGGTCTGCCCACCATGGCCTCCTAAAGTTCTGGGATTACAGGTGTGAACCACATCAGCCTTCACTTTTCATTCATATAATCTCATTTGAATTTCACAGCTATGTTAAGCTCATTTTACAAATGAGAGCGAAATTCAGGAAGACACAACCTGGCCAGTAAACTAGTGACAGAGCCTCTGACTTCTGTGAGTTTTCCACATCTGAATGTACCTTATTATTTCTTAGTTGATACATAAATTATCTTTAATGAAAAAGAAGACAAGCCAGAGCCACTTCTCCAGGGCTGGGGTCCCAGAAGGGTGTGGAAGAGGAGATTCGGGCGGCACCCACCTCGGGCTTCCACGGAGGACACGCTGCTTCGGTGGGACCGCTCAGCGGGGCCGGGCTGCCCGGCACTGCCTTCCGTCCCGTCCATCTGCAAAGGCAAAGAGAAACAACAGTTACCGGGAGCCAGGGATGGGGGTGCTGGAGGTCTCCTCAAGCTCTCAGTGAGGACGCTAAGGGATCCCGGGCTGGGTCCGCAAGGTTGAGCGGCGCTGCCTGGAGGGGCCAAGAGTGCAGACCGGGCGTTGGTGGGAGGGGTGCGGGTTGCTACGGTCAAGAACGGAGGTCGACCGGGATGCCCAGGCAGGGCAAGGCGCCCCCCGAGCCGGGGACGGAGGCCCGGGCCAGACGTCGCTGTGCTCTCACCTCGCAGGGTCGCAGAGCCCGCCACCTGAGAGGCAAGGCTCCTGCCCGGAATCCTGCCCCGCCGCCAAGCCCGCCACCGCCCGCACTCGGACTCCCGCTAAGGACCCAGCTGACCGGGAAGCGACGCGGAAGCAGCGGTGGGAGGAAGCGCGGCGTGCGAGGCCCCGCCCCTTCGGCCCACGAGAGCCAATGGGAGACCAGGGCCGCCCCGCGCGGCCCGCGCATGCCCGGACGCCCGCCTCGCGTGTCTCGTCACGCCCGTGGGGTGGCCGCGTCACGTACCAGCCCCGCCACCACCCGAGTAATCCAGGGTGAGTTTCCCTTAACAAAGGCCCCGACTGTTGGCCTATAAGAGGGTTTGGCGAAGATTCGAGAATCAGGCTAGGGGCGTTGGCATGCCCACGCTGGGTCTCCGGGCTAGTTCCCTGCCTGTGAAATGGACACTTCCTGGCACGTGCCAGGGATCCACGCGGCGCTGGCAGCGGCCTGTACCTTAGCGCTCTCGGCAGTGGTCAGGAGAATGGGTCCTGGCCCAGGCTCATCCTGGACAAGTCCCTTCTCCTCTGGGCCTCAGTTTTCCTCATCTGTAAAATGAGGAGGTTGAACTCAATGACCCCCAAGGACTATCCCTACTCTCAAATGATTATTAATATATGTCTACGTCAGAAAACCAGGACAGACACTCTGTTTTTCCAGGGAGCAGTCACATGAGCCCTTGCTATCTTACACAACAGCCTGGGAGACCTTGAGGTTTTCCCAGGCTGGGAGGAGACTTGGGGCCCCAAAGAGGCAGGTGTGAAACCACTTACCCTCAGGGCCATGTCCCTGACATGTCCTGGTAATGCAGCGTGTGTGCATCTGAGATGTGGAACTCAGGGCGAAAAATAAGTCCATGGGGCACCTTCTAGGGCCAGAGGAACCAGAAGTTGTCCCAGGTGACAGCAGTGGGCTTGGTGATCAGGAACGGAGGGCTGTGGGTTCACTTTGCCCTGGTTCCCTGGGATTGGAAAGCAGCTCTAGCTCCTGACCCAATCCAGCCTTCTTCGGTATGTGAACCAGCTCTCCCTGCCCTCCTATGATCCACACTGCCCCACAGCTGAGCCCATGACATCACATCTGCCTTGCTGATGTGACCTAAGGACTTGAGGAAGCTCAGATGTGGGCTGCAGGGAAGGGTGTCCAGTGGGGCTAGGCATCTTCTTCCTGGTTCTTAGCTCTGGGACCCTCAGACCACGACACACTGTATCTCCATGGCCTCTCCACCCAGCCAGAGTGAAGCAGGAGCAGAAGAGTTCAGTGTTGTTTTGAATGCTTACTGGATGCGGGGCTTGTGCTAGGTCAGGGGATGGAGACTGAGGGGAGACATGGCCCTGCCGTCAGAAAGTGTCTGTTGTGGTTTAATTGGTGAGTTAAGGAAGAGGGGAAAGAGAAAGAAGCCCAGGAGAACAGCACATTTAAAACTACAGCACTTTGGGAGGCCGAGGCAGGAGGATCGCCTGAGGCCAGGAGTTCAAGACCAGCCTGGGGAACATAGTGAGACGCCATCTGTAAAAAAAACAAAAATTAGCCAGGTGTGGTGGCACACATCTGTGGTCCTAGCCATTCAGAAGCCTGAGGTAGGAGGATCGCTGGAGCCCAGGAGTTTGAGATCACAGTGAGCTCTGATAGCGCCATCCTGCCGCTGTATTCCAGCCTGGACAACAGTGAGACTTGGTCTCCAAAAAAATAAATAAAACCACAGAAGATGACAGCATTGCCTTAAGAACTATGAAATGCTACAGGCAGGAAAAGTCTCTTCTCACTTGCTGTGTGTAGGGCACTGGGCCAGGTTCTTTCCCCTGTTTCCTGTGTCATTCTCATGCGTCCTGAGAGTGGAAATAAGTATCAGCAGTTGCCATTTACGTGCCAGCCACTTTTTAAAGTGCTTTAATCCTTAGAACTCACTAAGAAGTGAGTATCATATCTTGTTTTATGTCAAAGACTGACACCTGGCAGTCTCTGTGGTGGTGGTGGGGAGGCTAGAACCCAGGTCTAGTCAAGGAGGGGCACTGGGAGAGAGTCCAGGAGGCTGATGGTGGGGAAGGAAAGGCATTCCAGGTAGTGGGAACTGCATGAGCATGGTTAGGACCCCAGGAAAGACCCCCGCTGGGTGAGAGCATAGCAGGTGGGTGGCACCATGGGGGAGGCCTTGAACCCCAGGATGACAGATACGGGGCAGGTGTGTCAGACAATAAGAACATTTTGGAGGTCGTGAGCTAGAGATTCACAAGATGACACCATGCGTAGGTGGGCTTCCCTTCAGGAAGGCCGTAGGGAAGTGGGAATGAGGGTCTTTCTTGAACTGGGGTGAGGCGGTGAGATTGGAAAAGAGAATGAGACCCATTCGGAAGTGAGGGAGGAGGCAGCCTCCAGCCTTTAGAGCCGAGAGGCTTAGACATCAATTAGCCCGACTGCCGTCCTACTTTGGCAAACAATAATAGACCCCAAGGCCCACAGAAGAGGTTGCTCAACATCACTGAGGGACATAATGTAACCGCCCATTGGGTTCACCTTACCCTCTGTCTAGACAGAGCCAATTTGTCAAGACAAGGGAATTGCAATAAGGAGAGTTTAATTCATGCAGAGCTGGCTGTACGAGAGACTGGAGTGTTTTGTTTTTTGTTTTGTTTTGTTTTTTTTTTTGAGACAGAGTCTCCCTCTGTCGCCCAGGCTGGAGTGCAGTGGCATGATCTCGGCTTACTGCAGGCTCCGCCCGCCGGGTTCACGCCATTCTCCTGCCTCAGCCTCTGGAGTAGCTGGGACTACAGGCGCCCGCCACCTCTCCCAGCTAATTTTTTGTACTTTCAGTAGAGACAGGGTTTCACCATGTTAGCCAGGATGGTCTCGATCTCCTGACATCGTGATCCGCCCGTCTCAGCCTCCTAAAGTGCTGGGATTACAGGCGTGAGCCACCGTGCGCGGCCTGGAGTTTTATTATTACTCAAATCAGTCTCCCTGAGAATTCCAGGATCAGAGTTTTTAAGGATAATTTGGTGGGTAGGGGGCCAGTGAGTTGGGAGTGCTGATTGGTTGGGTCTCAGATGAAATCATAGGGAGTTGAAGCTGTCCTCTTGTGCTGAGTTAGGTCCTGGGTGGGGACCACAAGACCAGATGAGCCAGTTTATGGATCTGAGTGGTGCCAGGTGATCCATCAAGTGCAGGGTCTGCAAAATATCTCAGGCCCTGATCTGAGGTTTTACAATAGTGATGTTATCCCCAGGAGCAATTTGGGGAGGGTCAGAATCTTGCAGTCTCCAGCTGCGTGACTCCTAAACCATACTTTCTAATCTTGTGGCTAATTTGTTAGTCCTACAAAGGCAGTCTAGTCCCCAGGCAGGAACAGGATTTGTTTTGGGAAAGAGCTGTTATCATCTTTGTTTCAAAGCTAAACTATAGACTGAGTTCCTCCCAAAGTTAGTTCAGCCTATGGCCAGGAGTGAGCAAGGACAGCTTGGAGGTTAGAAGCAAGATGGAGTCAGTTAGGTCAGATCTCTTTCACTGTCATAACTGTATCAGTTGTAGTTTTTTTTTTGTTTTTCGTTTTTCCTGAGACAGAGTCTCGCTCTGTCGCCCAGGCTGGAGTATAGTGGCATGATCTTGGCTCACTGCAACAGCCGCCTCTCGGATTCAAGCGATTCTCCTGCCTCAGCCTCCCAAGTAGCTGGGACTACAGGCGCCCACCACCACACCCGGCTAATTTTTGTATTTTTGGTAGAGATGGGGTTTCACTATGTTGGTCAGGCTGGTCTCAAACTCCTGACCTCAGGTGGTCCTCCCGCCTCGGCCTCCCAAAGTGCTGGGATTACAGGCGTGAGCCACTGCGCCCGGCCTGTATCAGTTATAGTTTTTGCAAAGGCAGTTTCAGGAATAAGAAGCAGAACCAGGACTGCAGCCCAAGCCACCACAAGAGGCCAGTCTTTGGGGATGGTCTTTCAGGATGATCTTTGGGGGTGGCCCAAAGAGCCCCAGGCAGCTCCAGAGGCAGGAGGTGGGGGGTCCTGTTTCCAGAATCTGTCCACACACGAGAAAGCAGCAGGGATGGCTGGGTTCTGCCTTGGCCGCAGTGAAGGGAGAAGGGTGAGCAGGACTGGGCCTTGGGTGTCTCCCATAGGAGACTAGGAGCTGTGGGGAGATCTGGAGGGGAGGGTGCAGGTGTCACTGGGCCTTGATGTTCCCCAGGGCCGTTTGGCGGTGGGAAGAGGGAACTGGAGCCCCAGGCTGCCGCTGATGCTGCTGGCTGACATTTCTGTTCATTCAGTCACTCAGGATTTATTGAGAGCCCACCCCGTGGCTCTCACCCACAGTGAACAGAACACCCAGAGATAACCTGCCCAGACACACAAGTTCTTCCCATCACATGTAGGGGTGATAACTGTGATGGAGAAAGAGAGGAAGAGCCAGCGGTGCCTCCAGCTGGGGAGGCGGGGCAGACCTCACCGAGGTGGTGACATTTGAGCCCCAGCTGGAGGGGTGCCAGGGCAAGAGTGTCCAGGAAGAGGGAAAAGCCAGTCTGCAGGCCTGGAGGCAGAAGGCTGACTGAAGAAGAGTCTGCAGCAGAGAAAGCAAGGGGGTGGGTGGCAGGACGTGAGGTCAGAGGAGAATGGGCGGCACCCTGTGGCTCACAGATCCTTGAAAGGGTTTTGGTTTTGACTGAGCAGAACGGGGCCATCGCAGATCAACACGCACTTTAATCAAAACCCCTATCTTTCCCCTGGGAAGGAGGAGGCCGAGGAAGGCTGTGTTTCTGACTCATACGGGGGAGTCGGGGGAGTCGTAAACAACCCTGGAGAGAACAGCCAGGCCTGGTGAGTCACTCCTGGGAGTGGCTCCTCCCCACCCTGCCACGCAGCGGCAACTGCAGGCTGGGCCTACCCCCTGGTGGCCACGATCCCTCCGCACCTGGCCTCTCTCTGTGGCATGGGGGCGGCCGTGCCCCTTGGTGGAGATGAATGGGAGTGGAGCTGGGCTGTCTGGGCACGCAGGGGCTTGCCTCTTGCTGACTAAGGCAGACCTGGAGGGGCACGACCATGGGGCAGGGACCCAGTTGCCATCCCCAGAGCGAGGATCATTGGCGGGGCTCGGGGATCAGGGCCCCTGTGGTCCCGGCACGCCTGGCCCGTGAGACTGTACTCTGCACGACTCCTCCAGGTGGCCAGGGTCACCGGAACTGGCTTGCTCCCCTCTGCCAGTTGCCGGAGGTCCAGGCACCAGGCCAATTCTCACCTTCCCGCCAGGGTTAAACATTAGTGGGAGGTTATCAGCGTGGGCCAGGGGAGGGAGAGGGGGGAATTCAACTCTGTCTCCTCTGCTGGAGCCGCCAGTTCCCGCAAGCCCAGACAATGCCGGTGGAGGAATTTGTGGCTGGCTGGATCTCTGGTGAGACATTTTTCTTCCTTCTGTCACATCACACCCAATGGTAGGTCACTCCCTGGGGAAGATGGGTGACATGGAAGGAGCGGAAACCAAAGGCTGAGTTCCAACCTGGTGGGAGGATCACTTGAGCCCAGGAGTTTGAGATCAGTCTGGGCAACATAGGGAGGCCCATGTCTCTACAAAAAATCAAAAAAATTAGCTGGGCATGATGGCTCACACCTGTCATCCCAGCTACTCAGGAGGATTGCTTGAGCTCGGGAGTTCAAGACTGCAGTGAGCTATGACTGCACCACTGCACTCCAGCCTGGGTGACAGAATGAGACCCTGCCACAAAAAAAAAAAAAAAAAAAAAAAGCAGGGCATGGTGACTCACACCTCTAATCCCAGCACTTTGGGAGGCCGAGGCAGGAGGATCACTTGGGGCCAGGAGTTTGCGACCAGCGTGGGCAACATAGGAAGACCCTGTCTCTATAAGAAATGAGAGGCCAGGAGCAGTGGCTCATGCCTGTAAGCCCAGCACTTTGGCAGGCTGAGGTGGGTGGATCATGAGGTCAAGAGTTTGAGACCAGCCTGGCCAATGTGGTGAAACCCCGTCTCTACTAAAAGTACAAAAATTATCCAGGCTTGGTGGTGCATGCCTGTGATCCCAACTACTCCAGAGGCTGAGGTGGGAGGGGCCCTTGAACCCAGGAGGTTGAAGCTGCAATGAGCCATGATCATGCCACTGCACTCCAGCCTGGACAACAGAGCAAGACCCTGTGTCAAAAAAAAAAAAAAAAGTCTGGGTTCCATGGAGCACCCCAGAGCCAGCTGTCCCCAGTCCTCCAGGGAGTGGCCGATGGGGAGAAGAGAGGAAGGCACAGGTGGGAGGGTGCTGCCTCTGCCTTCCAAGGCCACTCTGCCTGACACCTGCAGAGGGCGGGAGAGCCAGGTGAGCACCCTATACCTTGAGCCCTGCTCTCCAGGCCCACCCTGTGGGGCTTACAAAGAAGTTCACCTTTGACCTCACCTGCTGTCTTGAGTTCCCTCTGGGCCTCTGCCCCACCTGGCTGTGGGCCGCAGTCCCAGGCCCTGAGGCCTGTTGTGCTGTGGTCCCAGCCCAGCTTCTGGGTGGCATTCCTCTTAGGAGAAAGAGAGGAACGTTCTGAACCTGCCTCCTGGGGGTGCGACCTCCCCCAAGCTCCAGAACCAGCCTCTGCTGTGGAGGGCAGGGCTAGGCAGTGGGCAGGTGGAGGGGAGGGTAGAAGCTCTTCCGCAGGTGCCCAGGCATGACCCCCATCAGGGCCCTGCAGTTCTGCGTGGCCAGCTGGCAGCAGGGCCTGCTCTGGATCCCGGCGACAACATTATGAGTTGAAGAAAGAAGAGTAAAGCTCTCGGAGAGGTGGGAACCTGGGTGATTAACCCAGAGTCCCACGGCTCATATGCAGTGGGATACCCGGGTATGGGCTCCAGCGAGGACACGTGCGTCTTTGGCTGGCTCTTCCCTCCTGGGTGTGCATCCTCAGGTGGGGCCTGGGGTCTTACTCCCTTGTCTCAGTGCCTTCCTGGCCAAGTGCCTGTGTGGAGGGGGTGTCAGGGGCAGCTGGAGACTCTAGAGCTTGGCAGGAAGGTGGCTACACGTGTCTGAGATGGCCCTGCTCTCCTTCCTCCTGCCTGAACCCCTCTTTCCTCTTGGCACAGACTTGCTTCCTGGGCCTGGCACGAGGGCCCTCACTCATAGCACCTTCTTGTCACCACAGGAGCTCTGGGCTTGGTCCTGGGACACCCGTTTGACACTGTAAAGGTGAGTTTAGGAGAGGCACCAGAGGAATGAACGATCTCACCTGACCCAAATGTCAGGGTGCCCTGAGATCAGGCCTGGCTAATCTTGCCTTTCCTGCCTCTCCTGCTGGTTGGCATCCTGCTTGAGGGGGCAGAGGGAAAGGTTGGCCCACCTGCCCATCCCGCCACCCTACCTGCTCTGTCCTCCCACCCAGGTGCGGCTGCAGACCCAGACCACCTACCGGGGCATCGTTGATTGCATGGTCAAGATTTACCGCCATGAGTCCGTGAGTGGCCCACTCCTTTGGGGTCCTCCCTCTTTGGGGGAGGCATCTGGGGCCATTGGTACCAGCTTCCCTCTCCAGCAGGGTTCTGCCCCTGGAGGAGAGAAGACCAAGTCTAGGATCCTTGGGGGGCCTGGGCGGTAGCCTAGCACCCCAGCGGCGCAGCCTCAGCCTGTCCCCGCCTGTCCCCACCTCCCTGTGGCAGGACTTGGGAGCAGTTTCCAGCCAGAGGCTGCCTTGCCCGGGCTGGAGAGGACAAAGGGGAGGCCCCACGGTGCCTACTCCACTGCCACTGTGTCTCTCTGCAGCTCCTGGGCTTCTTCAAGGGCATGAGCTTCCCCATTGCCAGCATAGCTGTGGTCAACTCTGTCCTGTTTGGGGTCTATAGCAACACCCTACTGGTGCTCACGGCCACCTCCCACCAGGAGCGGCGGGCCCAACCGCCCAGCTACACGCACATCTTCCTAGCAGGCTGCACCGGGGGGTTCCTGCAGGTGAGGGGGCAGTGAGTGGGCACACACAGGTGTCATAGGGATGGTCATCTCGCTCTGTCCTCTCCCACCCTGCTCTGGCGACCCACAGCTGTGGAGGCACGGCCTCCTGGAGGGGAATAAGAGGCCTGTGCTGTGGCCTTCCAGGCTGCAGGCCTTTGGGGGAGGGCTGTGGGGAACTGAGGGGGCAAAAGGCAGAGAGAGCTGGTGGACAGTGCCAGGAGGGTGCCAGGAGAAGCAGCCTGGGCCACTCGCTCCAGCTGATGGGGCTTGCCCCCCTCCAGAGGGATCTGCCAGCCTCAGAGCTGTGGGGAGCCCACTCCCCAAGGAGACCTTTGACCCTGGAGAACTGCCAGTCCCCCGCAGAGCTGTGAGCCCAGCCCCTCTGGCCGGGTCCTGATGAGGTCCTGACACTCCCCCGGCCCCGCCCGGCTCTACCCTTCACCTGCAGTGCTTGGGTGGCCACGACCTGGGAGCCTCACTTGAGGCCCGGCCCAGCAGGGCATTAACCATTCAGTCACTGCCGTCATCTGGGCTTTGGGCTTTAGAGGGGCAGATGGAGGGAAGAGGGACCAGCTGCCTCCAGTGGGAGCTGGTGCTGAATGGGTCCTGTGAGCATAAGCAGGGAGAGGGTGCGCCCAGCACCCACTCACACCCCAGCCGCAAGCCAGGGCCGCCCTCTCCTGGGCAGCTGCCCCCAGTTCCTTGTCACACTTCATGGGGCAGAGAGCAAGGACAAAGGACAAAGTCAGGCTGCTCCTTCAAATGAATTAATGATTAATGAGACCCCCGGAGGCCCCAGCTTTTCTTCTGCCCCTTCTTGTGCGAGGCGTCACCTATAGGTTTCCTGAGCCTCGCGAGCCATATCCCACAAACACAAGGAAGAGAACCGAAGCCCTCAGCTAAGTGGCCGGGCCCGGCTTCTAAGTCACCCTGCCCCCTCCAGCTCTTTGGAAAGCAGAAGTGGGGACTGTGAGGGCCGCTGATGGAGTCTGGGTTTACAGTCAAACCTGTGGCTTTAGTTTAACAGAGTCTTAGAGGAAAAATGTGTTTTAGTGTGGAGTGGGAAGAAGAGGCAGGGATTGACAGCCTCTGATGGGCACAGACGTTGCCCTGGGCTTGGCCTAAGCTGACCTTTTGAAATGGCATCTGACACTCCACCACCCCTGTGGGGGTGTCTGTCACCTGGTGTCAGCCTAGCCATGTCCTCAGCCCCCAGGACCTCAGGGCTCAGAACACCTCCCGAAGCCCTGAGCTCAGCCCTGCCAGCACGCTCTGGAGGGCGGCACAAGGCCCCATCTCCCAAGGGATGGTCCCTAACCTACGACCCTTACTCCTGGGGCCAAAGTAAACAAACGAAGACTTGGCCTGCCACACCCTAAGTACTACCACCGGAGGCGACCGCCAGTCCCCGTCGCCATCAGCCATCTCCAGGGCTGGGGAACTGAGCCCATGTACCTGTCACAAAACAAACAAGCAAAAAACAGATAAATCCCTCAGAGACAGGCTAGCTTTGACATGGACCCCGATTCTCACCTGGACTCCAAAAGCTATCCTGACCTAGTGGCATCTCTGACCCAAACCTTAACTGCCCCCATTGCCCTCTACATCCCCCCAGCACTGACCCTCACCAGGACCCCAGCCCCAATTCCATCCCAAATCTGTGTAGCGTCTGCTTCTGCCGATGCTAAGAGCCCTAGCACCTGCCAAGTCCCCCCATTACCCACCTTCCCACACTCAGAAGCCTCTTTGGTGGGATGCTAATGGGCAGGAGTCTTGCCTCTCCGGAGGCAGGAGGGGCTGGCCTTGTGCCCCCCGGGCCCCTGAGAGGTGGGCGCAGGACAACAACACTCACGAGGGGACCTCCTCCACCCTGGGAAAGGGTGATTTCTTTGCTATTTCACAGTCACAGGCTGAATCCTTCACTTGGCCCTGCTCACCGTACAGGTATGCTCACTGCCGGCTTTGGGGAGGCCAGAAACCAACCTGCTCCTGCAAAAAGAATCCAGGCTTGTTCTGAGTGCCTGCTGCAGGCCAGGCAAGTTGGTCACTGTTGCATGAGGGGGCAGTGCCTCTCACTCTTGGGCCTGATGCCAAGGGAGGTGGCCTGTCCCCGTCGCATGCAGACATCCTGGCCATCCCAGCCACACATGCACGTGAGAGGCTGGGCGCTGGCAGGGTTCCTGAGGGACTGGAAGATGCGGCCCCCTGCCTGCCTCCTTCCTCTTGTGAATATAAGGGGCCAGTTCCCAGCCCAAAGCCCCACCCGGGGCCCTCATGTTTCATCACCAACAGGCCTACTGTCTGGCTCCTTTTGACCTCATCAAAGTCCGGCTACAAAACCAGACAGAGCCAAGGGCCCAGCCAGGGAGCCCCCCACCCCGGTACCAGGGGCCTGTGCACTGTGCAGCCTCCATCTTCCGGGAGGAGGGGCCCCGGGGGCTGTTCCGAGGAGCCTGGGCCCTGACGCTGAGGGACACCCCCACGATGGGGATCTACTTCATCACCTATGAAGGGCTCTGTCGCCAGTACACACCAGAAGGCCAGAATCCCAGTAAGTAAAGTGGCGTGAGAGGATGGGGGACAGAGGTGTGAGTAGCAGGCAGGGTCCAGTGGGGACTGGGGAGGGAGATTAGGGTCTGGGGAGGATGCTCTGTTCTGGGTCTGACCTCTGCTCTGGGCTCCCTCTGCCCCAGACTCAGCCACAGTGCTGGTGGCAGGGGGCTTTGCAGGCATTGCTTCCTGGGTGGCAGCCACGCCCTTAGACGTGATCAAGTCCCGGATGCAGATGGATGGACTGAGACGCAGAGCGTACCAGGGGATGCTGGACTGCATGGTGAGCAGCGTCCGGCAGGAAGGACTGGGGGTCTTCTTCCGGGGGGTCACCATCAACAGTGCCCGCGCCTTTCCCGTCAATGCTGTCACCTTCCTCAGCTACGAATATCTCCTCCGCTGGTGGGGATGAGCCCTGTGGCAATGCCAGCAGCTCCCCATCAGGCCCATGGCCCAGAGGCCAGTTTGAGATTGGAGGCCAGGTTGAAAGCTTGCAAATCAGTGCAAGGGGCTCAGCCCTTCTAACCAAGGTGCCTCCCACCCGCACAGATCTGGGCTGGGCAGACACCTGTGGGAGCCGGAAGCCAGGGGCCTGTGCAGCCTCCCTGTGTAGCTGGCCTTGACTCCTTTGCCTCCCACATCTGTGAAACAGGGAGCATGAGGCACAAGTGAGCTGGCAAGTGGTGCTGGTGACATCCCAGCCCCTGTCCTGTGCCTTCACCTCTTTTTTTTTTTTTTTTTTTTTTTGAGATGGAGTCTTGCTCTGTCACCCAGGCTGGAGTGCAGTGGTGTGATCTCAGCTCACTGCAACCTCCGCCTTTCCACCTTCCGGGTTCAAGCAACTCTCCTGCCTCAGCTTCCCAAGTAGCTGGGACTATAGGCGCTCGCCACCACGCCTGGCTAATTTTTTGTATTTTTAGTAGAGACAGGGTTTCACCATGTTAGCCAGAATGGTCTCGATCTCCTGACTTCGTGATCTGCCCGCGTCGGCCTCCCAAAGTGCTGGGATTACAGGCATGAGCCACCGCACCCGGCCGCCTTCACCTCTTAAGGAGCTCTGAGACTCCACTTCTGAGAGTCCCTGCTGCCTCCCACCTCCCTGCCTTTCAAAGGTCTCTCTCCCCCGTGACCCAAGATAACCCTAGGTCTCCTCCCCCAGAATCCTTCAGTGGCTCTCATCACCTTCAGGAAAAGCCCAAACTCCTTCCACCCTCCAGGTTCCTCCCTCCCCACGAGGCTTTGTTCTCCTGGGGTTGCTTCCTGGACCCTGAACAAGTTGTGCTCTCATTGCCTGGGCCTGGCCAGCAGTGCACAGTGCCCGGCAGGGTGACTCCACCATCCCCCGGGCTGGCCCCGCTCTCCTCTGAGACCCAGGCTGAGCCCGGTCTCCTCGCCCTTCCTTGACTTACCTCCCCACCTGAGGCTGACTTTGGGGTTCCCAGACACCCCACCCGCACACATGCCTTGATCATAGCACTTGCCTGCGCTTCTTCAGAGTCGTTAATTTGCTTCTCGGCTTCCCCACTGGACTGTGAGCTCCCTGAGGTCAGGGATTGCGCTTTGGATGGTTTCCAGCCTGAGCCTGGTGCTTGAACAGACGTGTGCAATAAATGCTCGTTAAATGATACGACTGTACTCCTGACCTGTCTCTTCCACGCCAGCTGCTACACCTGCTTCCCTGGTCTTGCCACACAGCTTTCCGTTGAACCTCCCAGCCCCCATTTGCCTGCTCTGACCCTTCTCGAGGTCCCCTGCAGTGGAGGATGCTGGGAGCTGGGGGTCTGTGTGCTTTGCCCACTCCCAGCCAATGGTGCTTGTTTTCTTTTGCTTTTTCTTTTCTCTATTTTTTATTTTATTTTATTTTATTTTATTTTATTTATTTTTTTTTTTGAGACGGAGTCTCGCTCTGTCGCCCAGGCTGGAGTGCAGTGGCGCGATCTCGGCTCACTGCAAGCTCCGCCTCCCGGGTTCACGCCATTCTCCTGCCTCAGCCTCTCCGAGTAGCTGGGACTACAGGCGCCCGCCACCACGCCCGGCTAATTTTTTTTGTATTTTTAGTAGAGATGGGGTTTCACCGTGGTCTCGATCTCCTGACCTCGTGATCCGCCCGCCTCGGCCTCCCAAAGTACTGGGATTACAAGCGTGAGCCACCGCGCCCGGCCTATTTTTTCTTTTATTAGATACAGAGTCTCACTCTGTTGCCCAGGCTGGAGTGCAGTGGTGCCATTATAGCTCAGTGTGGCCTTGAACTCCTGGGCTCAAGCCATCTTCCCACCCTAGTCTGAGTAGCTGGGACTATAGGTGTGTGCCACTGCACCTGGCTTATTTATTTTTTTGTAGAGAGGAGGTCTCACTCTGTTGCCCAGCCTGTCTTGAACTCCTGAGCACAGATAGCCCTCCCACCCTGGCCTCCCAAAGAGCTGCAGTTGCAGGCGTGGGCCACTGTTCTTTTCTTTACCCATCTCACTTGCTCAGTGGGAATTAAAAACTGGCTGAGAGGGTTCTTTTAACTGACAACAAAATTGAGCATCAAGGGCCATTTGTACCCACTAATGTCCCTATCTGGTCTGAGATCAACGTGAGTCCGCCTCATGGTGACCGGAATTCCTGCCATTTACTGGGGCCTCCCTATAGAAACAATCGCAGTGTTATGATCACAGTTGATAGAGAGGCAGCCTCGGCTCAGAGACATTATGTAATTTGTCCTAGGTCACACCGCGGGTAAGTCATACAACTTGCTTAGATGCCTCTGAGCTTCCAGCCCCAGTGTCCAGTTACTTAGCTACCCTGCTCCACCTGGGCACATGGGGGTCTTCCGCGAGTCACCTAAGTTCAACTCCCCCCACACCACCCTGGGCTAGACCTGCCGGGACCATACTCCGTCACGTGCTCATCAGAGCTCTCCTTCACTGGATCATGTGCTGCAGATAGAGGCCATCTGCAACTAGTTTTTGTATTTTTAGTAGAGACAGGGTTTCACCATGTTGGCCAGGCTGGCCTCGAACTCCTGGTCTTATGTGATCCACCCGCCTTGGCCTCCCAAAGTGCTGGGATTACAGGCGTGAGGCTCCTGGCTCTGCCCTTGTTGCAACAGTTTAGCAAGCTTCCCCCTAACTCAGTGGGTAAGGTGCTGTGAGTTTCTTTTTTTTTTTTTTTTTTTTTTTTTTGAGACGGAGTGTCGCTCTGTCGCCCAGGCTGGAGTGCAGTGGTGCGATCTCGGCTCACTGCAAACTCCACCTCCTGGGTTCAGGCCATTCTCCTGCCTTAGCCTCTCCGAGTAGCTGGGACTACAGGCGCCCGCCACCACGCCCGGCTAATTTTTTGTATTTTTTTTTTTAGTAGAGACGGGGTTTCACCGTGGTCTCGATCTCCTGACCTCGTGATCCGCCCGCCTCAGCCTCCCAAAGTGCTGGGATTACAAGCGTGAGCCACCGCGCCCGGCCTGGTGCTGTGAATTTCTAAGTCAGTGGTAATCAAGTGTGGTCCGTGGAGCAAAGCTTATTAGAAATGCAGCATCTGGCCAGACACAGTGGTTCATATCTGTAATCCCAGCACTTTGGGAGGCCGAGGCAGGAGGACCACTTGAGGCTAGGAGTTCAAGACCAGCCTGGGCAACATAGTGAGACCTTGTATCTACCAAAAATTTAAACATTAGCCAGGTGTGATGGCACTGTGCCTGTAGACAGAGCTGCTTGGGAGACTGAGGTGGGAGGACTGTTTGAACCCGGGAGGTTGAGGCTGCAGTGAGTCTTGATTGTGCCACTGCACTCCAGCGTGGGTGATGGAGCAAGACTGTCTCAAATAGTAATAATGATGATAATTTTTAAAAAGAGATACAGCATCTCAGGCCCCACCCCAGACCTACCAAATCAGAATCTCTGAGGATGGGGCCCAGGAATCTGTGTTGTGAAAAGGTCTCCCAGGGATTTCTACACATGCTAAAGTTTAAGAATCGGTGTTCTGGGGGCTCCTGATCATGGGAATGTGCTGCCCTTTCGGGCTGAGAAAGGTGTATGGTGGAAGAGACTCGAACTCCTAGTTTCTAGCAGTCTCTGCTCCTCCTATGGAAAACACAAGGTCCACCTGAGGCCGGTTCCCAGGTGCCTTGAGGCAGGCACTGCCCTTTCTGTGCCTCAGTTTCCTCTGTGATCCCTTTTTTTTTTCTTTTGAAATGGTGTGTTGCTCTGTCACCCAGGCTGGGGTGCAGTGGCACGATCTCGGCTCACTGCAACTTCTGCTTCCTGGGTTCAAGTGATCCTCCTGCCTGGGACTACAGGTGCATGCCACCATGCCCGGCTAATTTTTTGTATTTTTAGTAGAGACGGGGTTTTGCCATGTTGGCCAGCCTGGTCTGGAACTCCTGACCTCAAGTGATCCTCCCGCCTCAGCCTCCCAAAGTGCTGGGATTAACAGGCGTGAGCCACCACCCCCAGCTTTCCTCTGTGATCCCTTCTGATCGGACAATCTCTGAGCCCATCCAGCACCACCACAGTGCCAGGGATTCCAGGCTGGACATTGCAGCGATGGTACAGCAGTTGTCAGAATACTGGGCAGCCAGTGGCTTGAAGGAAGCAAACAGGACGCATGAGGAGGAGGAGGTGGGCTCCTATAAACAGTGCAGGAAGTAGGCAGGAGGGCAGGTCAGAGTGGTCCTCTGTCGTTTGCTATTTCTCATCAAATTACCAGTTAGCGGGAATTCCCATTTGGGTGCCCCTCTGTCTGAGAGAGAGAGAGCTGCTCTCCTTTTTCCTTTGCCTATTAAACCTCTGCTCCCAAACTCAAAAAAAAAAAAAAAAAAAAAAAGCAGTTAGCAAGGGAGTAAAATGAAAAAAATCTATTTTTTTGGCTTTAGTTAAATGCTCTCCCGTTCTCCCTCTCTGGTTCTATCTACAGGCGTCTCCTAAAGAGCCTGGAGTGCCCCTCCTCTAAACTCTACCTTTACAGCCAGAGAGAGTGGCCAGACTCAGGTGGGACCAGGGAGTTCCAGGCCCAAGTTCTTTCCACCAACTCATAGCAAAGGCTACCCACTCGGCTGGGAGAACAGTCCTGGAGTGAGTTTAGGGTTTAGTATGGTGTGATTAGTGAGCAAATAACTCACTCCTCCTGCACAGAGGCCCCAGGAGGAGATGCCACTATTGGAGGGGAGGGCAGAAAGAGAAAGATGGGGCAGGAAGGGGCCAGAGAGATTCTAAAAATCTAGATGTTGGCGGGGCACGGTGGTTCTCGTCTGTAATCCTAGCACTTTGGGACGCCAAGGTGGGCAGATCACCTGAGGTCAGGAGATCGAGACCAGCCTGGCCAATATGGTGAAACCCCATCTCTACTAAAAATACAAAAATTAGCCAGGCATGGTGGCACATGCCTGTAATCCCAACTACTAAGGAGGCTAGGCAGAAGAATCTCTTGAACCCGGGTGGTGGAGGTTGAAGTGAGCTGAGATTGCCCCACTGCACTCCAGATTAGGTGACAGAGAGAGACTCCATCTCAAAAAAAAAACACAAAATTTAGCCGGGTGTGGTGGCTCATGCCTGTAATCTCAGCACTTTGGGAGGCCAAGGTGGGCAGATCATGAGGTCAGGAGATCGAGACCATCCTGGCTAACACAGTGAAATGCCATCTCTACTAAAAATACAAAAAATTAGCCGGGCATGGTGGCACGCACCTGTAGTCCCAGTTACTTGGGAGGCTGAGGCAGGAGAATCACCCGAACCAGAGAGGCGGAGGTTGCAGTGAGCCAAAATCGCACCATTGCACTCCAGGCTGGATGACAGAGCGAGACTTTGTCTCAGAAAAAAAAAAAAAATCTAGATGTTTTTAATCAGCAGGGTCTCATAAGATGCATGTGAAATTGCTTAAGGATTTAACAGATGGTATCTCAGGTTGCTGCTATTTTTGAGAACTCTTTTAGACAGAAGAAATCCCTAAGAACTGGGAGATAGTCTGTGAACCTGCTTTGAGGTTACAAAGGAGGTGGTGTCTGTCGGTCACTTGCAAAGAGCTGATAACTTGAGCAAACATGTTAAATAAAGTCCCACTGGACTCCTGTTGTCCAGCGTCATACTTCTTTTTTTAGCAGTGACCACAGCTGAAGAAATTCCAGGAGACTAACTTATGTGTATAGTGACACTCCCTGTGGCTTTCCCCACCGCACTCCAGCCTGGGGAAAGCTACATGCGCAGGGAAAGGGGGAGATGACACAACCACGAGATGACTCCGGCTTAAATAACTTTGACCAGACTCAGGAAACAGCTGAGCCAAGGGGGTCCATGCTGTGAATGTGACTTAACTGGTGTCTCCAGCCTGCTTAGGCTCCTGAGTGCCAGGCCCACACTACTGTCTCTGGTCACACATCCTCGGATGTCCCAAAGGCACTTCGAGTTCCCCCAGCCTGCCCTGCTGCCCTCAGCTCCCAGCCCGGGCCAATGCCCCAGAGGAGCTCTCCCTCTTCCCCGCCGCCATGCCAAAAGAGTTCCTAACTCCTCTTAACCCTTTGAAAGGTTTCTACTCCTTCCCAATTTTTTAGAGAGGGGGGTCTCACTATGCTGCCCAGGCTGGTCTCGAATTCCTGGGCTCAAGTGATCCCCCTGTCTCAGCCTCCCAAAGTGCTGGGGTTACAGGCGTGAGCCACCGCATCTGGCCTCCACTCCCTCTTTACCAATCCTAACAGCACAGCCCTGGTCCTGTCTCAGATCTGAACATGTACTTTAATTTTTTTTTTTTTTTTTTTTTTTTTTGAGACAGATTCTTGCTGTATCTCCCAGGCTGGAGTGCAGTGGCAAGATCTCGGGTCACTGCAACCTCCGCCTCCCGGGTTTAAGCAATTCTCTGCCTCAGCCTCCCGAGTAGCTGGGATTACAGGCACCCGCCACCACGCCCGGCTAATGTTTTGTATTTTTAGTAGAGATGGGGTTTCACCATCTTGGCCAGGCTGGTCTTGAACTCCTGATCTTGTGATCTGCCCGCCTTGGCCTCCCAAAGTGCTGGGATTACAGGTGTGAGCCACCACGCCTGGCCCATGTACTTTAACTTTTGGCAGTACAATTCTCCCCAAG
This sequence comes from Nomascus leucogenys, assembly GCF_006542625.1. NCBI lineage: Eukaryota > Metazoa > Chordata > Mammalia > Primates > Hylobatidae > Nomascus > Nomascus leucogenys. The sequence continues at coordinate 84,993,671 of NC_044384.1, read as the reverse complement.
TCTCCCTGCTCCTCGGTGGCTTCCCGGTCCTCTGCAGAACCAGGGCAAGCTCCCTCCCGCAGCCTGCAAGGCTTGCAAGCGTGCACCTTCTCTTGGTTCCTTAAGCACATCAGGCTCCCTCCCACCACAAGACGTTTGCACATGCCCTGCCCTTCTTTTTTTTTTTTTTTTGAGACAGTCTCGCTCTGTTGCTCAGGCTGTAGTGCAGTGGCACGATCAAAGCTCGCTGCAGCCTCAACCTCTCAGGCTCAAGTGATCCTCCCACCTTGGCCCCCCAAGTAGCTGGGATTACAAGTGTGTGCCACCTTGCCCAGCTAATTTTTATTTATATTTTATTATTATTATTTTTTTGGAGTTTCGCTCTTGTTGCCCAGGCTGGAATGCAATGGTGCGATCTTGGCTCACCGCAACCTCCACCTCCCGAGTTCAAGTGATTCTCCTGTGTCACCTCCCGAGTAGCTGGGATTACAGGTATGTGCCACCATACCTGGCTCATTTTGTTTTCTTAGTAGAGACGGGGTTTCTCCATGTTGGTCAGGCTGGTCTCAAACTCCTGACCTCAGGTGATCCGCCTGCCTCGGCCTCCCAAAGTGCTGGGATTACAGGCGTGAGCCACTGTGCCCAGGCTAATTTTATTTATTTATTTATTTATTTTTGAGAGTTTTGCTCGTCGACCAGGCTGAAGTGCAGTGGCATGATCTCGGCTCATGCAACCTCTACCTCCCTGGTTCAAGCGATTCTCCTGCCTCAGCCTCCTCAATAGCTGGGATTACAGGTGCCCACCACCACACCCAGCTAATTTTTTGTATTTTTAGTAGAGACAGAGTTTCACCATGTCGGCCAGGATGGTCTCAAACTCCTGACCTCAGGTGATCTGTCTGCCTCGGCCTCCCAAAGTGCTGGGATTACAGGCATGAGCCACTACCCCCAGCCTAATTTTTATTTTTATTTTTTGTAAAAATAGGGTCTCATTATGTTGCCCAGGCTGTTTTTGAACTCTTGGGCTCAAGCTATCCTCTTGCCTCGGCCTCCCACAGTGCTGAGATTACAGGCATGAGCCACTATGCCCGGCCGCATATGCCCTCTGCCTACCTGTGTGCCTCCCACCCAGCCTTCAGCTCTCAGCTCAGCCACACTTCCTTAGGGAAACCTTGATCACATTCCTTTGACTTATGCCTGTTGTTTGGAATCACCTGGGGAGTTTGTGAAAATACAAATTGCTGGGTCCCACTCTCGCGTTTCTGGTTCAGTAGGCTTGGGGCGGGTCCAAGATTTGCCTTCCGTTATGTTAGAGATAGGGTCTCACTATGTTGCCCAGATGCTGCTCCTGCTGCTGAGAGCGATGCCTTGAGAACCACTGGCCCGTGTTCTCACAGTGTTCCCCTTCATCAGTCTATAATGACACACTCTCATTCATGTAACCCTTGGGTTATATCTGTCTCTCCTCTAAACTATGAGGTCTGGGAAGCAGAGACCCCTGTGTTAGCTCTTGTCAAAACTCTAGCTGGCATATAGAGGTGCTCAGTAAATAGTTGTTGGCTGGGTGCGATGGCTCACACCTGTGATCCCAGCACTTTGGGAGGCCGGGATGGGAGGATCACTTGAGCCTAGGGGTTTGAGACCAGCCTAGACAACATAGCAAGACCCCCATCTCTGCAAAAATACAAAAAAATGGCCAGACGCAGTGGCTCCTGCCTGTAATCCCAGCACTTTGTGAGGCCGAGGTGGGCGGATAACCTGAGGTCAGGAGTTTGAGACCAGCCCGGCCAACAGAGTGAAACCCCGTCTCTACTAAAGATATAAAAATTAGCCAGGTATGGTGGTGCATGCCTGTAGTCTCAGTCACTTGGGAGGCTGAGGCAGGAGAATCGCTTGAACCTGGGAACTGGAGGTTGCAGTGAGTCAAGATAGTGCCACTGCACTCCAGCCTGGGTGACGGAGTGAGACTCCGTCTCAAAAAAAAAAAAAAAAAAAAAAAACACCAAAAAACCCCAAAAAATTACCTGGGTATGGTGGCGTGCGCCTGTGGTCTCAGCTCCTCAGGAGCCTGAGATGGGAGGATCGCTTGTGCCTGGGAGGTTGAGGCTGCAGTGAGCCATGATGACATACTGCACTCCAGCCTGGGCAACAGAGCAAGACACTGTCTCAAAAATAAGTAAATAGATAAATATTTATTGAACAAATGAGTGAATGAATAAACAAAAGGAAGCAAGCTGGTCTTCTTCCCCACTTCCCCTGTGGCAGGCTGGTGCTCCAGAATTTATGTAGTGCCTTCCTACTGGAAAGCAATTAGATTCTCTATCAGTGATAATAAATATAATTTTTAACTTTGGGAAGCTGAGGTGGAACAAGAATTAAAAGAAATTTAAAAATCTGTAAGCAGGCTGGGCATAGTGGCTCTCACCTGTAATCCCAGCATTTTGGGAGGCCGAGGTGGGCAGATCACCTGAGGTCAGAGTTGGAGACCATCCTGGCTAACACGGTGAAACCCCATCTCTACTAAAAATACAAAAAATTAGCTGAGTGTGGCGGTGGGCACCTGTAGTCCCAGCTACTCAGGAGGCTGAGGCAGGAGAATGGCGTGAACCCAGGAGGCGGAGCTTGCAGTGAGCCGAGATCGCGCCACTGCACTCCAGCTTGGGCCATAGAGCAAGACTCCACCTCAAAAAAAAAAAAAAAAAAAAATTGACTGCCTGTTTTTCTGTGGCTAGTGAGCCTTATCTCTCCCTTTCCCAGGCATTGTGAACCCTGTTTCTCTAGCTGTGCAGCTGCAAGGTCACTAAACAGATAATCTCAAGTCATAAAACATGTTGTTCCTTGAAAAGTAAGAAATAATGTAATGCATGTCTTAAATAACTGTCTTTGTTTCTCGTTTCTGTAATATGTTTCCCCCTGCACAAATCTCCCCCGATCCCACTAAATGCTTAAAAGGTAACCGGATTCCTTGTTCGGGGCTCAGTCCTTTGGATGTTAATCCGACTGGGTGGGTGCACCTAAATAATTAAATGATTCCTCCTCAACCCCTCGGTCTCTCTGATTCCTTAATTATCCTGCTGCAGGGGCAGGAAGATTGCTTAAGGCCAGGAGTTTGAGACTGCAGTGAGCCAGGGTCTTGCCGCTGCACTCCAGCCTGGGCAACAGAAGGAGACCCTGTCTCAATAAACAAACAAAGATAGTTTCAAAACCATTGCTAACTTTGCAAAAAGTAAGGGAACTTCCCAAGGATCCCTTCAAAACAAGAAAGGGTGTAAATCAAGGTGTTGGAACTGGGGCCACCCCTGGGCCAAATGCTGATAACTCCATGACCTTGGACATTAAGGAACTGCGGAGAACAGATTAGACCTTGAGTCCACATATGGTGGGGCAGCTGAAACCAAGGATCATAGTAGATTCCTATGGATCCTGGAAGGGGCTACCCATGCAGTGAAAGGTAGACCAGAAAACCTCCACCCACCAGTAAAGGGAGTTGATAAACAAACCCTGCCCCTTTCCTTTGTGGTGGAAAAAACTTAGGAATATCTGGACCCATGAATTCAGAACCACGTGTATGCTCCCTGTACTCCCTTCAGGTCTGGGATGCCTGCCTCTAGGAAACGAATGTATCATGCTAGTAGTGTCCCCTTGTGTCTCGTGGGAGTAACTACACATTTTTCTTTTTCTTTTCTTTTTTTTTTCCAAGGAGTCTTGCTCTGTCACCCAGGCTGGAGTGCAATGGTGCTATCTTGGCTCACTGCAAACTCTGCCTCCCAGGTTCAAGCAATTCTCCTGCCTCAGCCTCCCGAGTGGCTGAGATTACAGGTGCCTGCCACCATGCCTGGCTAATTTGTATTTTTTAGTAGACACAGGGTTTCATCATGTTGCTCAGGCTGATCTCGAACTCCTGACCTCAGGTAATCCACCTGCCTCGGCCTCCCAAAGTGCTGGGATTACAGGCGTGAGCCACCCCGCCCGGCAACTACACATTTTTCAAACAGGGGGCATTCTAAATCAGGATCTTCAGGTTTTCCAGAGATTAAGTCCAACTAATAAAAAATTCCCTCACACAACTCAATAGCAAAAATCAAATCACTCAATTTAAAAATGGGCGGCCGGCTGGCTCACGCCTGTAATCCCAGCACTTTAGGAGGCCAAGGTAGGCAGATCACCTGAGGTCAGGAGTTCAAGACCAGCCTGGCTAACATGGTGAAACCCCATTTCTAGTAAAAATACAAAAAATCAGCTGAGCATGGTGACGCGCACCTGTAATCCCAGCTACTCGGGAGGCTGAGGCAGGAGAATCACTTAAACCCGGGAGGTGGAAGTTGCGGTGAGCCGAGATCGCCATTGCATTACAGCTTGGGCAACAAGAACAAATCTCCATCTCAAAAAAAAAAAAAAAAGGCAAAGGAACTACACAGATATTTTTTGAAAGAAGACATACAAATGTCCAACAAGTTTACAAAAAGGTGCGCAACATCACTGATCATCAGAGAAATGGAAATCAGAACCACAATATCACCTTCCATCAGCCTAGAAAAGAAAAGATAGGCCGGGCGCAGTGGCTCACACCTGTAATCCCAGCACTTTGGGAGGCTGAGGCAGGCAGATCACAAGGTCAGCAGATCGAGACCATCCTAGTTAACACGGTGAAACCCCCGTCTCTCCTAAAAGTACAAAAAAAAAAAATTAGCGGCCAGGCGCGGTGGCTCACACCTGTAATCCCAGCACTTTGGGAGGCCGAGGCGGGCAGATCACAAGGGCAGGAGATCGAGACCATCCTGGCTAACACAGTGAAACCCCGTCTCTACTAAAAATACAAAAAATTAGCCAGGTGCGGTGGCGGGCGCCTGTAGTCCCAGCTACTCGCGGGGGCTGAGGCGGGAGAATGGCATGAACCCGGGAGGTGGAGCTTGCAGTGAGCTGAGATCGCACCACTGCACTCCAGCCTGGGCGACAGGGCGAGACTCTGTCTCAAAAAAAAAGAAAAAAAAAAAAAAGATAACAAGTGTTGGTGAAGGTGTGAAGAAAAAGGAACCCTTGCACGCTGTTGGTGGGGACATACTTGGTTCAATTGTTATGGAAAACAGCGTAGAATTTCCTCAAAAAATGCAACATAGAACTACCATATGATCCAGCCATTCCATTTCTCGGTATATATTTAAAGGGACTGGGTCAGGCTCGGTGGCTCATGCCTGTAATCCCAGCACGCTGGGAGGAGGAGGCAGGTGGATCACCTGAGGTCAGGAGTTCGAGACCAGCCTGGCCAACATGGTGAAACTCCGTTTCTACTAAAAATACAAAAATTAGCTGGGCGTGGTGGTGGGCAGCTGTAATCCCAGCTACTAGAGAGGCTGAGGCAGGAGAATCACTTGAACCTGGGAGGCAGAGGTTGCAGTGAGCCAAGATCGCGCCATTGCACTCCAGCCTGGGCAACAAGAGGGAAAACACCATCTAAAAAAAAATAATAAAATAAATAAGTAAATAAATAAATAAAACAGTGCCTGGCCAGTAGTAAGCACTTTAGAAATATTGATTTGTTTAAAGGGCCTTAAGAGGAGCGATCCTGTCTGTCTTGTTCTCTGACCTATATTACAGATAATTTTCTATTTCTCTCTCTAGTTTGAGGGCAGCTTAGGAACAAGACTGTGTCTTCCTTATCTTTGTTGCCTGGGAGCCTTAGGTGCCATCTGAACATAGAGGGTGTTCATTACAGGCTTGGAAATACACTGAAATAACATAACGTCTTTGTCCTTCCCTCCCCTGCCTTGCTCTGCATGTGGCAACACTTGCATAATTGGATCGGATTGCCTGGCCTTGATAAAAGATGAGGTCTGTTGGGAATAGTAGATGCTGCCTTTGCTGCCTCTCTTTCCTTTCTATCCTACCTCTTAGGATGTCCAAGCAACCGTGGGAGCTTCCTAACTTACTTGGTCTTGAATTTCCACATTTGCTCCCCATCTCCCGATCCGTTCTTCATGCAGCAACTAGAATGAGACTTTTTAAAAACATAAAACATAGGCCAGGTGTGGTGGCTCGCGCCTGTAATCCCAGCACTTTGGGAGGTGAGGCAGGTGGATCACCTGAGGTCAGGAGTTCGAGACCAGCCTGGCCAACACGATGAAACCCCGTCTCTACTAAAAATACAAAAAATTAACCAAGCTAGGTGACATGTCCCTGTAATCCAAGCTACTCGGGAGGCTGAAGCAGGATAATCGCTTGAACCTGGGAGGCGGAGGTTGCAGTGAGCCGAGATCAGACCACTACACTCCACCCTGGGTGGCAGAGTGAAACTCTGTCTCAAAAACAAAACAAAACAAAACAAAACAAAAACATAGGCTGGGTGCAATGGCTCACACCTGTAATCCCAGCACTTTGGGAGGCCGAGGGATTGCTTGAGACCAGGAGTTTTAGACCAGCCTGGCCAAGATGGAGAGACACCCTCTCTACCAAAAAAAATTTTTTTTAATTAGCCAGGTATGGTGGTGCACACTTGTATATTTGTAGTCCCAGCCACCACTCAGGAGACTGAGAAGTGAGGGTTGCTTGAGCTCAGGAATTTGAGGTGGCAGTGGGCCGTGATTGTGCCACTGTACTCCAGCCTGGGCACCCAAGTGAGACCCTGTCTCTAAAGAAAAAACAAAAAACCAAAAACACACACATAAAACATATCTCGCGGCTGGGCGCTATCGCTCACGCCTGTAATCCCAGCACTTTTGGAGCCCGAGGTGGACGAATCATGAGGTCAGGAGTTTGAGACCAGCCTGACCAACATGGTGAAACCCTGTCTCTACTAAAAATACACACACAAAAAAATAGCTGGGCGTAGTGGCGGGCACTTGTAATCCCAGCTACTCAGGAGGCTGAGGCAGGAGAATCGCTTAAACCCAGGAGGCAGAAGTTGCAGTGAGCTGAGACTGTGCCACTACACTCCAGCCCTGGAGACAGAGTGAGACTTCATCTCAAAAAAACAAAAAACAAAACAAAACATATCTTGTTCCTCCTTTATCTAAACCACACAGCCCCAACCCACCCTGAAAAAAAAAAAAAAAAAAAAAAAAAAAAAAGCGAACCAACTTCCTATTTTGCTTAGAATGCAATCTAAACACTCCCTGGTGAAGGGCCCCTGTCCACCTCTCTGACCTCCTCCCCTCCTTGGCCTCCCTCACTTGCGGCCACAGGCACTGCTTTCTGTTTCTTAACCCTGTGAAGCTGTTTCTAACCATCTGGATGGGTACCCATAGTTCCCTTTGCAGAGAAATCATTCACAGCGCAGCTCACAGGTCATTTTCCTGACTACGCACCCTGTCACTCTCTCTGACATCATTATTTTATTTTCATCTTGACACCTTTCGCTGTCTAAAATGACTGTGCTCATGGGTTTAATATCTATTCTTGCTCTCCCTCTTCTAAAAAGTAAGGGCCTTGGCCGGGCGTGGTGGCTCACGCCTGTAATCCCAGCACTTTGGAAGGCAGAGTCAGGCCGATCGCCTGAGGTTGGGAGTTCAAGACCAGCCTGATCAACATTGGAGAAACCCTGTCTCCACTAAAAATACAAAATTAGCCAGGCGTGGTGGCGCATGCCTGCAATCCCAGCTACTTAGGAGGCTGAGGCAGGAAAATCACTTGAACATGGGAGGCAGAGGTTGTGGTGAGCAGAGATGGCACCACTGCACTCCAGCCTGGGCAACGAGAGCAAAACTCTGTCTGAAAAAACACAGCAAAACAAAACAAGACAAAAAACAAACAACAACAAAAAAAGTAAGGACCCTGACAGATGGGATCCTCTCTGTCTTGTTCACCATTGACTTTAAGGTCCCAGAACAGGGCCTGAGCCACAAGCTAAGTGTTTGGGGAATACTGCTTGCATGAGCAGATGAAGTTACCTGCAATTGGGAAATGTCTGCCATATGATAGAGATTCAAGGAAGGAAGAGGTTAACTATGGCTCTTTTTAAAAAGCTCTGGGAAGAGGCCAGCTGTACAGCATTGTGTTATATTCTGCTACTCTGACAGGAGTGGGACACCTGAGGACAGAGAGCTAATCTATCTGCTCTCTGTTGCTTTGGTAAGACCTGTAGAGATTGTGTATTTTTTTATTTTTTTAAATGGAGTTTTGCTCTTGTTGCCTAGGCTGGAGCGCAATGGCGCGATCTCGATGCACCACAACTTCCACCTCTCGGGTTCAAGCGATTCTCCTGCCTCAGCCTCCCGAGTAGCTGGGATTACAGGCAAGCGCCACCAAGCCCGGCTAATTTTGTATTTTCAGTAGAGATGGGGTTTCTCCATGTTGGTCAGGCTGATCTCAAACTCCTGACCTCAGGTGATCCTCCTGCCTCCGCCTCCCAAAGTGCTGGGATTACAGGCGTGAGCCACCATGCCCAGCCTGTAATTTTGATTTCGACATTTAAAAAGAGATATAGGGCCAGGCTCACGCCTGTAATCCCAGCACTTGGGAGGCTGAGGAGGGCAGATCACCTGAGGTCAGGGGTTCGAGACCAGCCTGACCAACATGGAGAAACACCATCTCTACTAAAAACACAAAATTAGCTGGGCATAGTGGCGCATGCCTGTAATCCCAGCTACTCTGGAGGCTGAGGCAGGAGAATTGCTTGAACTTGGGGGCAGAGGTTACAGTGAGCCAAGATCGTGCCACTGCACTCCAGCCTGGGCAACAAGAGCAAAACTCCGTCTCAAAAAATAAATAAATAAAATAAAATAAAATAAAAAGAGACATGGGCCGGGCGTGGTGGCTAACGCCTGTAATTCCCAGCACTTCAGAACGCCAAGGCGGGTAGATCACCTGAGGTTGGGAGTTTGAGATCAGTCTGACCAACATAGAGAAACCCTGTCTCCGCTAAAAGTACAAAATTAGCCCGGTGTGGTGGCGGGTGCCTGTAATTCCAGCTACTCTGGAGGCTGAGGAAGGAGAATTGCTTGAACTCAGGAGGTGGAGGTTGCGGTGAGCCAAGATCGTGCCATTGCACTCCATCCTAGGCAAAAAAAGCAAAACTCCATTTCAAAAACAAACAAACAAACAAACAATAAATAAATAGGCCGGGCACAGTGGCTCACACCTGGGTAATCCCAGCATTTGGGGAGGCCGAGGCAGGCGGGTCACCTGAGGTCAGAAGTTTGAGACCAGCCTGACCAACATGGTGAAACCCTGTCTCTACTAAAAATACAAAAATTAGCTCGGCATGTTGGCAGACACCTGTAATCCCAGCTACTCAGAAGGCTAAGGCAGGAGAATCGCTTGAACCTGAGAGGCGGAGGTTACAGTGAGCCAAGATTGCGCCACTGCACTCCAGCCTAGGCAACAGAGTGAGACTCCGTCTCAAAAATAAATAAAATAAAATAAAATAAAAAGAGGTATGTCAGAACTGGAAAGTTTTCAGAAAAGAACAATTTATATAATTCAGGGTAGAAAAAATAGACTTCTGTGGGGAAAGACTAAATGATTTGGGATCTCAGCCTAGAAAATGGAAGGCCCGCAGGTGGCTTCATAAGTGTTTGAAAGGGAATTGTTAGTTCGAGCTTCCAGGTGTGGAGTTGGTCAATTAGGACAACAAAGCAAGCTGAAAGTAACACAAAAGCTTCTTTTCATTCACTAAAACCTACAAGCAAGAGGCAAAAACAGGCCCCAGCTCCCCAGCATTCCATTTTACAGAGCAGCACGGGACGAGGGTCAGACAGGAACAGTCTCACCGTCAAAGAGTTTCAGAATAAAAAGAATAAAAGCTCCTGCCTCTTTACAGACCTGACCTGAAGTGGGCTGTAGGGAGGCAGGGGAGAAGGGCTGGAATGAGAGGTACTGAATGAAGTGGAGAAAGGATGGAATGAGAGGTACTGAGTTGAAGTGGAGAAAGGATCTCAGTCATTGCTCCTAGTAAGGAGGTCTTGTTAGAGGCTGTTGGAAACTGCCTCAGCCCAGGTCCCTGAATGGAGGTGCCCGGCTAGGAATGCAGGTGAGCTTAGGAGCAGGGCAGTCTAGGGGCCTGGAGTCCTTGACTGCCACTCTGTCCGGAAACCTGCAATGCACCAAGCTGGGGTGAGAGGGCAGCTTCCCTCCATGAGACCTGCCAGGCAAAAGTCTTATGACTGCCAATGGTGGAGCCTGAAAGGTCACCCTTAGGATTTTGGCCTGGAGCCCGTATTTTTATTTTATTTATTCTTTTTTCGAGAGGGAGTCTCGCTGTCTCGCCCAGACTGGAGTGCAGTGGCGCGATCTTGGCTCAGTGCAACCCCCACCTCCCAGTTCAAGCGATTATCTTGCCTTAGCCTCCTGAGTAGCTGGGACTATAGGCGCTCGCCACCACACCTGGCTAATTTTTGTATTTTTGACAGAGACAGGGTTTCACTATGTTGGCCAGGCTGGTCTCGAACTCCTGACCTCAGGTGATCCACCCGCCTCGGCCTCCCAAAATGGTGGGATTACAGGCGTGAGCCACCATGCCCAGCCAGTATTTTTATTTCATTTTTTTATTTTTGAGATGGAGTCTCATTCTGTCATCCAGGCTGGAGTGCAGTGTGCGATCTCCGCTCACTGCAACCTCCACCTTGTGGGTTCAAGCGATTCTACTGCCTCAGTCTTCCAAGTAGCTGGGATTACAGGTGCATGCCACCACGCCTGGTTAATTTTTGTATTTTTAGTAGAGACAGAGTTTCATCATGTTGGCCAAGCTGCTCTTGAACTCCTGACCTAAAGTGATCCACCAGCCTCGGCATCCCAAAGTGCTGGGATTACAGGCATGAGCCACTGTGCCCGGCCTGCAGCTTGTATTTTTACCAGCTAGAGTCTATCTGCGTCCAAAGCCCATATCCTTTCCAGGTAAAACCATTTTCTTTTCTTTTCTTTTCTTTTCTTTTGAGTGAGTTTCACTCTTGTTGCCCAGGCTGGAGTGCAGTGGCACCATCCTGGCTCACTGCACCCTCCACCTCCCAGGTTCAAGCAATTCTCCTGCCTCAGCCTCCTGAGTAGCTGGAATTACAGGCATGTGCCACCATGCCCGGCTAATTTTTATATTTTTAGTAGAAACGGGATTTCACCATGTTGGCCAGGCAGGTCTTAAACTCTTGACCTCAGGTCATCCACCCACCTCAGCCTCCCAAAGTGCTGGGATTACAGGCGTGAGCCATCTCGCCCGGCCGGTAAACCATTTTCTTTACATCCTACTCCCAGGATCTGGCTCAGGCTTCACCTTCTCTCACCTGGATCAGTCAGAGGCTCTCTGCCTCTAGGTTTCACATCTTTGACCCACCCTACACAGACTCCGTTATTCTAGAACCCCAAGAATGATTTGTTCCTGCCTACCTAAAACCCTCTGTTGGTGTCCTACCCCTAAGCCTGGTTGGCTAAAGGCCCTTCCTACTCTCCAGGTCTCTCCTTGTACTCTGCCCCTACCTCCGCAAGTATGCTATGCTCTGGCAGAACTGCCTGCCCCCGCCCCCAGCACACTGTGCTCCTTCACTCCAATCAGACTGCGCATGCTGTCCCTTGGCCTGGGACACCCTTCAAACTGCAGCTCAAGGCTCAACTCCCCCTGGAGTCTCCCTAGCTCTATGGGGCCAGGCACTTTGCACAGCCGTTATCACAGCCTTAATCACACTCTACTGTCATTGGCTGCAAGGTTCTGCCCAGCAGAGACGTCATCTTTGCAACCTTGTTCACATAGGAGGCCTTGCTGAAGTGATGTTGTGAAATGAGCAAATGAAAAAAAAAAAATGAATGAATGACTATTCCATTCCAATTCCGGCTCCTGTCTGTTTCCCTGACATGTCCATAGCCTGCCCAACCCCAAACACACACAATTTGAGAGCAAAGCTATTGGAGCTGCAGCTTATCTGGGGCAGTAGCTGGGATCTGTCTGTCCCAGAGCTTCCTTCTCAGGAGGGTAGCCCACAAGCAAGGCCCATGCCCTGAGAGTCCTTGCTGCTGAATATCTGGAAGAGGAGGATCCCTACTGGTCATGGACAGACAGCTGCACCGCAGCGACCATCAGCACTTAATTTTCCAAATCTGAATGGAAAAATGTTTACCCTTCTCCCATGAAAATAACACCCTGGCCTCTTTTCTGATTAGAAACTTTATTTTCAGAAGCAGAACTGTTTTTAACACAGAGTTCAAGGAAGCAGTCTGTCCAAAAAGCCCAAATTCCACCTTTCTACGTGCCTGCCTCTAGACTAACTCCCTTTCAAAGGCTCTAGAACTTTCAAGCAGGGTTTAGAAACTAAGTATCCTGGATTCCTACCCCCGAAGCCTCATCTTTAGAGCTCTCTTCCTGGGGTTTGGACGACTGCCACTCCAAGCTCAGACTTGGTGTCCCAACTTCTTTCCCTTCTACACCTTTATGACAGTTCTATTTCCACAGGAAAGAGACAGCCCGATCTGCCTTCTGAAGAGGCCGTTTCCATGGGAAACAAGAGAGGAAGGGGCTCTGGCAAGCAGCGAAGGCGCCTTCAGAGGCAGCAAAGCCGCTCCACCTCCTCCTCACAGTCGTAGAATTTTTCAAATAGCTCAGGAGAAGTGCTGTTGCATTCAAACCACCTCCTCAAGGTGCCCAGGGCCCGGAGGGCATCAGCTTTGGTGGGCAGGGGCTCAAAAGCACCCTCTCTGTCCCCCTCCTCGTCTTCAGTGCCTGTCTCCTCTTTACATACTCCAGGCCCTGGCTCCTCACCCTCCAGGTCCACAAAGCGGGAAAACTCCTCTAGGCTCAGCCCGCCGGGGACTGGTGGCATCTCAGAGGCTTTGTGCGAGGAAGGGGGCGTTTTGCCGGGAGCCAGCCCTTCCTGAATGAAGCTGCTGAAAATAAGCTGAGCAGGCACCTTGGCCCAGGCGGCAGATGCCACATGCAGGGCGTCCAGCACCGTGATGCCTGCCCCGGCCTCGGCCAGCGAGGTGCCATCCCTCTCGCTTTGGATGGCAGCCAGTTTGCCCAACAGCCGGTGTCGGTAATGGGCCTTAAAGGCCCGGACCACTGAGCTGGGCAGGGGAGGCGTGGTGCTAGAGGCGGCCAGAGGCAAGAGCTTCACGTGGTAGAGCCCAGGCAGGCCTGCCAGCTCCTCCACCACTCGGGCAGCCAGCAGCAAAGCCACCTGTCGGCCCTGCTGTCCCATGTCCCGGTCAAACTGTGCCAACCACTCTAACCAGGGGATGCCCAGGTCAGGGTGGTAGGAGGCAGGCAGAGCCTCACTGCGGATCCCAAAGAAACATCTCGGGGCAGCCTGGAGCCCACCCAGCAGTACCCGCCGCTTCTCGGTGCCCCTGCTGTTGGCACACAGCAGCACCTGTACTTGATCACACAGACCCAAGCTGCCGGGCACTGCCCGATACAGCAAGGGCAATTCAGCACAGCCAAACACGTCTTCTGGAGAGAAGTCTTTTAGGGAAAGAGGCAGCTGAGCCTGGGATGTGAGCCCCGGAGGAGGTGGCTCAGGGCGGAATGAAGGCGCAAGAACATGGCGGGCCCCAAAGCCGACGTTGTTTCGGCGTTTCCAGCGGACCAGCCAGCCGATGCTGGGCACGAAGTCCTGGCCCATGATATCGGCCAGCTCCTTGGCTTTGTGGAGCAGCATGGGCCCCGTCACGTCCCAGGCCTTGGCCCGGGCAATGTGGTACCAGCAGAGCAGAGCCTCGTCGATCCCGCTGTACTTGGACTCCCGCTTGCGCTTGCGTTCTCGGTTGGCTGTGCCGCTGCACCAGTCCGCCAGCAGCTTCTCCTTATTCTTGCAGATGCGCGAGATCTGGGGCTGGGAAACCTGGAAGCGCCGGGCCACCTCCGACTGGGACATCTTGGACTCATCCAGAAGTTCCAGCACCTGGATCTTCTCGGCCAGGGACAGGGCGTGAAGCTTCTTCTTGCTGCTCAGCTCCATGGCCTCTCTGGGGCACCTGTGCGGGGAGGAAAGAATGAGCGGGTAGAGTAAGCTGAGGCCGGGAGAGCTAGGAAAGGAGCGCAGGAGGAAAAAGAGATTAGATGAGGACGTGCGCAGGCACCAGGGGAGACTGGACCCGCCGAAAGAGGAAGTGGCTAGGCCGAGTGGAAGCCGGCTGGCCCTGTCCCCAGGATGCCAGGGCAGAGCTGGGGAGGGGGCGTCTCTCCACTCAGAAGGACAGGGGAGTCTGGGCTGGGGTCTGGCCTCACTGGGGAAGAAGGATGAAGAGTGGAGGGGACAGCTGCAGAGATAACAAAGGCGTACGGACGGGGGAGGGCCTGGGACTGGGGCCGAGGGGGCAGATGTGGGCCTACGGGGCTGCGGGGGAGGAGCCCCCGGGAGGGGGTGGGAGGCAGCCTGGGCTGGATTCAGATGACGCCGCTGGGGGCGGGGAGGTGGGTGGATGCAGCGTTGAGGTGACAGGTGTACAGATGACAAAGGGGACAGAGGAGGTCTGAAGGAGCGAGGCTAATTTGGTGCGGGGTCCTGAGAGGGAGGCTAGGCGAGGGTCCGTCCTGAGGGGAGCGAGAGGGCAGGGCCGACGGCGCAGGTGCACGAGCGACAAAGGGCGGGAGGTCTGAGGAGGCTGAGGGCAGCGGAGGGGCGGGGTGTCCCCGCGGAGAGGGTGGTGGCCTGAGAGGGTCCCAGGGCTCGGGGACGAACGCCCGGACCCAGGCAGGCCGGCAGCCGGGCTCCGTGCCCTGGCCGGTCACTCCCCCTCGACCCGGAGTATGTCGGCGGGGCGGCCCCAGGCGCCCGCCTGCCCGGCCTCCCGCTCCGCACCCACCTCAGGCGCTGGTCCCGCGGCTCCAGCCCCTGCCCCTAGCCCGGCTCCCGAGCCCCTGTCCGGGCGGCGACAGGAGAACAGGGGAGGGATGGGCGACACGACCCCGAGGGCAGAGCGGACCGAGGGGCTGCGCGGGCGGCGGGCGGGCGCGCGCACAGCAGGGCCCCGTGCGCGCCGCCCGCGCCGGGCTCTCTCCCGGCAGCGAAGTCCGCGGTGCGGCCCCTCTGCACCCACCCGCTGCAGCCCCGCCCCGGCCCAAGCAGATTGGTCCTCAGTGGCGCCCCGTCCCTCCCCCGGCTAAGTTTCATTGGACTCTGCGGAAGTGGCGGTTCGTCGAGCCCCTCTGGGGGCGGGGCTTCTAGCGCGAAGGGGCGGGAGGCGGAGCCAGGAACCTGCAGGACTCCCCTGGGCGCCTCCAAGAGCCGCGGACCTCGAGGGCCCGACGAGCCCTGTAGGCGGTGTGGGGACCGCCGAGCTGACTTGGCATCCCAAAGGCTCCCTGGCCGTGACCCTAGGCCGCATCGGCTTCTTCGTCTACCAAGCAGGGCTAACAGCCCTCACGGAGTTGTTTTGGGAAACGATGAAAGGAGAAAATGGATGCAAGCTTTAAGCCACACAAAAGCTGGTTACCATGGACAGCGCTGGCTCGAGTCTGTCGGCCACGGAAACACTGCATGCCTGGGCCGGTAATGATTTAGGATGAGTATTTTATTAGATTTGGTACTTTACAAGATTCAAGTTCTTAAACTCAAGATCTGGTATCATTCCCTTCCCTGCTAACCTTCAGTCCCGAATTAAACGCAGACGTCTTGACCCGCAGCCCAGCTGCTCTCCAGCCTCGCTGCTCTCTCCGCTCACAGCTCCGCATCCTCTGCCTTCCTCACAGGCTTCCATCCGCACCCCCATCCTACCGGCTGACACTGTCGAACTCTCCAAGACCCATCTCAAATCCCACCTCCCGCAAACCCTTCCTAAATTTCCTCACCTAGGACTGCTACAGCGTTCTTATTTTGCACATTCTTTTCTGGCTCTCGGACTACTCAGCCGCCAAAGAGCATTCATTGCTGTACTCCCTCTCCGCCTGGCCTACTTCAGTGGAAAAGCATGAGGACGGGCTGTGCTCTGCTCCTCACACAATCCCCAGACCAGAGCACCCTCCTTATTTATTGAACATAACAGTGCAGGCAGGCCTAGGCTTCCCATAGGCAAGGATGACTTTCAGAATGTTCTAGAAAAAAGGATACTTCAGGAGGCCCATAACTGCTTGATTCAAATCTTTCCTTTAAAAACATTAAAAACAACAGTTGGACTTCTAAAACACACACTGAAGACATACGCGCTGCCACGTAAGCTGTCGACATGTTCACTTTGCCTTCAGGGAAACTTTGTGCACATCAACCTGCCTGGGAAAGGCTGCAGGGCTGCACTGCGGGCAGTTCAGATCCTAGAGCACTTGCTCTGGCCCGGGAGCGCTGCAGGCAAGTGAAGCCACATAGACCCTGCTCCTGCAAGAACTTTTGTGTGTGTCCCATGGTGATGTCATTAGTTTGCTTATTAATTATATTTATATAAACTTCTGGTCCTGTTTTAAATGTCTGAGATTGCAAGGTCAACTGTTATAAACCTGTCACCACTTCCACCTATGTATCCAAGACTAGGAGAATTTTCTCCAAACCAACTGAAACACAAAAATAGATTGTTAAAGTTGATTTTAACCCAAATTTTGTATTGATCAAAACAGCTTCATTGTTCTTTATAACAAAGAATTGTTATAAACTTGAATTTATGTAACAAATTAAAACAAAATAACCAATTTTATATTCGCTTTACATATTGGGGTTCCACAAAAAAATTTTAATTTGGAGGGAAAAAAGCTGTATTTCAAAACATTAAAAAAAAAAAAAAAAAACCACCATCATGGAAATCTTAGGATGAAATGGCCTTCTTAATGGAAAGAGGCAGGAGATAAACCATCCAGCAGAGGGCTCTGTGTAAAAACATTTATTTTTACTAATGTTTAGAATACAGGAACTAAAGAAAGAAAAAAAAAAAAAGACACCTCAACTCCAAAGCGACAGTGAGTTAGGGCCTGCCCGCGGCCACAGGGGAAGACTACTCCAGGGTGTCCTGGCATGGACTGTCCCCCCACTACTTAATGTCAGTGCCACTAAGCAGAAAACTTGAGGAATCAGGGTGTGAAGACCTTACCAGCTGCTAGCGAGCGTGCAAGGGAAGAAAGGGATGTGGCTTCCCCATGAGCTGAGAGCCAGGATACATGGGGCAGGTGGCAGAGGCTCCCAATTCAGTTAAGAGCAGGAGGCTGAATGCCCAGGTCCAGGAAGAACAAAAAGGGGATTTTGGAGGTAGGCTTTTTTGTCGTGTTAAAAAACAGGCACATTATCCATCTCCCTGTGGCCCCCGAGCTGCTGGCCTGGCCCCCTGATCCTTCCCCTCTCCCCACAAAACCAAAAGGAATAAGAAGGGAGGCAGAAGATGAGAAATTCCAAGGGTGGGGAATGCTTCAGTCACTGGAGACCGCCCGTAAGAGTGAGCCAGGAGAGCAATGGGAATAACAAGGTGAAGCTGCTGTTCCCCCTGGGGTGGGGTGGAGTGGGACAGAGCAGAGCCAGGAGGGTGACCGAGAACATCCTGACTCCAGCAAAGAACCCTCTGTAGCAGGAACACAGGGCCGCAGAGAGCCACTCTGGAGGAAAGAGATGAGGCTATGCGGCACAGGGGCATGAAAAGCTCCAGCTTGCTCGCTCCCAGCTCCCTGGCCTGGCTTGCCTCTAGAGGACAGAAAAACTCTGGAGACCAGAGTGGAGGCAGAACACAGAGAAGTGAGCTGCTCTCCCACTCTTTCTAGGAGGACACTGTTTGAACCCTGTGATCACCAGGGCCTGGGCCCAAGGCAAGCAGAGTGAATGCACTTAATGGAGAGCAGAGAGAAACTGAGCCACACATACGCCTAGAGGCAGTGTGTTGCTCCTTTCTCCGAGGGCCTGGGGCCAGAAGTGGTCAGAGCTGCCACCTCAGCGTGCAGCTGCCAAAGGCAGGCTGGCACAACCACCCCAAGGTTCTCTGGACTTGTGAAGGAGAGGAGGAAGAAGGGAAAGATGGGTATGAAATATGAAGTGGAGGAGAGAAACAGCCTTAGATATGTCGGGGAGCAGGGGGGTGGCCACATCAAGAGGAGTTCTGGTTCTGGTAGATGGAGGCTTTCTCTTTCAACAGGTCCAGACACAGGTGGCAGCTCCAACTTCCTGCAGAGAAGCAAAATGGGGTCAGGATGGGTCCCACACAATCCCCACCTGCTTGCAATTCCTCTGCTCTTGATACCCCATCTCTATAGCAGGATCAGCTACAGGTAGGACGAGGGATGCTCTGCAGCAGGAAGGTTCCATGGTTTCCTGAGCCGGGATAAACCTCTAAGTCTTCAAATATTGTGAAATATCATCCTCTATGGAGATGAAAGAAATCATCATCCACAGGACTTCAGAATACCGATGCCCAGGCCCTCTTGGCCCTATTAAATCAGAAGTTCTGGGAGTAGGAAGAGAGCCTGGGAAGACAGAAGTTTGTCAAGCACCTCAGTTTTAAGACTTGTGTAGTTTCACTAAAAAACACAAAGTAATTGTCCCTTATACGAAAGACAATTGGGTCATTCCTTGTTTATTAATATTGACTATGGCTGAATTCTTCTAATTTTTTTGAATAAAATTACTCCTTAATGCCTTGAAATGATAAGCAAAATTATACATATGCACATTTGGACATTATTCTAGGGGAAAGGATCCACAGCTTTTATCAGCTCTTCAGAAACATGTGACTCAAAAATGTAAGTCCTTTCTAACCCAAAGGTCAATAAGGTTGGCAAACTTTTCTGTAAAGAGCCAGAAGAGCCAGAGTGTTAAATATTTTAGGGTGTGTGAGCCGCATACAGTGTCATGCACATCTTTCTTTTTTTTTGAGACGGAGTCTTTCTCTGTCCCCCAGGCTGGAGTGCAGTGGCGCGATCTCGGCTCACTGCAAGCTCCGTCTCCCGGGTTCACGCCATTCTCCTGCCTCAGCCTCCCGAGTAGCTGGGACTACAGGTGCCCGCCAACATGCCCGGCTAATTTTTTTTTTTGTATTTTTAGTAGAGACGGGGTTTCACCGTGTTAGCCAGGATGGTCTCGATCTCCTGACCTTGTGATCCGCCCACCTCGGCCTCCCAAAGTGCTGGGATTACAGGCTTCAGCCACCGCACCCGGCCTTTTTTTTTTTTTTAAACTCCCTTTCTTTTTTTTTTCGAGACAAGAGTTTCTGCTCTGTTGCTCAGGCTGGAGTGCAGTAGTGTGATCTCAGCTTACTCCAACCTCTGCCTCCCAGGTTCAAGCTATTCTCTTGCCTCAGCCTCTCTAGTAGCTGAGATTACAAGCGCACAGCACCACGCCCAGCTATTTCTGTATTTTTAGTAGAGACAGGGTTTTGCCACGCTGCCCAGGACGGTCTTGAAGTCCTGGGCTCAAGAGATCCCCAAGTGCTGGGATTACAGACGGGAGCCACAGTGCCCAGCCAGTTTTTACATTTTTAAGGGGATTTTCTTCAGACTAGATGCAGTGGTTCACACCTGTAATCCCAGCACTTTGGGAGGCTGAGGTGGATGGATCACTTGAGCCCGGGAGTTCGAGACCAGCCTGGGCACCATGGCAAAACCCCGTCTCTACTAAAAATACAAAAATTAGCCGGGTGTGGTGGCGTGCTGCTAGTCCCAGGTACTCAGGAGGCTGAGGTGGAGGATTACCAGATTACCTGAGCCCGGGGGAGCGGAGGTTGCAGTGAGCTGAGATCATGCCACTCTACTCCAACATGGGTAACAGAACAAGACACTGTCTCAAAAAAAAAGAAAAAGGAAAAGAAAAGAAAAGAAATAGCTTGCAAGCTATTTAAGCTGGCTGTGGCTGGATGTGGTCCATAGGTTTTAGCTTGTAGCTTGCTGACCCTGACCTAGAACCTAGAACATCTGATACTTCCAGGGGTTGCCCCTCAGCTGCCTTAACACTACAGTGAGGACACTCGGGCCGGCAGCTCTCCACTACCTCAATGTCCCACAGAACTTTAATAGGAAAGCCATTCTGTAATATAGATCGTCTGTTTGATGGTTTAAAAAAACAAAACAAAACATAAACATGCAACTTCTCCCCAAAGCAGATTCATAAACTGGGCCTGACAGAAGCTGAGTACTCCCCTACAGCTGCTAAAGGACTCTTAGACGTTGTCAGTGGCCTCATTCTCTAGAGGGGTGACAGCAGTTTGACCAATATGTTACAAGTCAGCTTACATCACACAATTACACACTTCCTCTTGCCTGTAATGCTGGCCCACATCCTTTGTGCACAGTAACAGCTCCTGGGCATTTGTGTTCTGAGTAAGCTACTGAATTTCTGTTGGCTTGTCTTTTTTTTTTTTTCTGAGATGGAGTCTCGCTCTGTCGCCCAGGCTGGAGTGCAGTGGCGCGATCTCGGTTCACTGCAAGCTCCGCCTCCCAGGTTCACGCCATTCTCCTGCCTCAGCCTCCTGAGTAGCTGGGACTACAGGCGCCCGCCACCATGCCTGGCTATTTTTTTTGTATTTTTAGTAGAGACAGGGTTTCACCGTGTTAGCCAGGATGGTCTCCATCTCCTGACTTCGTGATCCGCCCGCCTCGGCCTCCCAAAGTGCTGGGATTACAGGCTTGAGCCACCGCACCCAGCTGCTACTGAATTTCTGTACAGGAGGTGTTTATGTACACAAATCCAGCTGGAAGGGGACTTGTGGAGATGCAACCAATTCTTAGTGCCACCACTGGTTTCATAAACTTGGACCATTATTACAGTAAGTTATGGGAGAAGCAGACTGACCCATTCAGGCTCCAAAGTCAAGTCCCTTCCCAATTCAGAAGGGGAAGGGATAGGAAATAAATGCTCAAATCTATCAAATTTCAAGAGCTGACTGTAGAAGCTTCACATCAGATAATCTACCACTTGAGTTTCCTGGACTGGTTGGAAGAAAATACATCATTCCTTCTGGGTGACTGATCTCGGCTCAGCATCTGCTTTCTTCTGGGCTGTTGATTTTCTGTTGTAAATGTAGCTGATAATGTGCAAACACTAAACCCTTTAAGTTGAAATGTTAGGAAGGCATTCTAAACTGAGCCAAGGCAAGGTGCTTTACTCCCTAATTTGGAAGAATATGTAAGTGATAACATAAAGAACATAGAACTCAGTATTTTCCAAGTAACTAATAAAATAATTGTTCTGAGTAAAAGATCTGGGCAACTTACCTTCAGGGGGCTCAGACATGGACGGGGTGAGACAGTACATGTGGTAGCCACGATCGCAGTCATCACAGAAGAGCAGCTGGTCCTGAAGTAGGCAAGAGGGAAGAGGATGGGGATTGAATAACTGATATGCCTCAGGCCACTACAGGACACTGCTATTTCCAAGAGGGGTAGGTAGCAGGTAAGAACAGATATAAGAATCTTATGTAGCAAACCATGCTGTCCCTCTCCACCGCAGATCCAGTCACTGTCATCTCTCACTTGGGTCCTTTCAGAGCTCCTAACTGATCAAATCGCCTCCACTTTTTTTTTTTTTTTTTTTTTTCCCTAAAGCCCAAGCTCTATCGTATATTTTTTTGAGACAGGGTATTGCTGTCACTCAGGCTGGAGTGCAGTGGTGCAATCACGGCTCACTGCAGCCTTGACCTCCTGGGCCCAAGTGATCCTCCTACGTCAGCCTCTCAAGTAGCTGGGACCATAGGCAAACACCACCACACCCAGCTAATTTTTGAATTTTTTTGGAGAGACAAGATCTCCTTATGTTGCCCAGGCTGGTCCTGAATTCCCAGGCTCAAGCAATCCTCCCACCTCAGCCTCCCAAAGTGCTTGGATTGCAGGTGTGAGACGCCGTGCCCAGTGACTATTTCTTTTTGAGACAAGGTCTCGCTTTGTTGCCCAGGCTAGAGTGCGGTGGTGTGATCATGGCTCACTGCGGCCTCAAACTCCTGGGTTCAAGTGATCCTCCCTCCTCGCCCTGCCAAGTAGCTGGGACTAACATGTGTGCCACCACACCTGGCTAAGTTTTAATTTTTTTTGTGGAGACAGGGTCTCCCTATGTTGCTCAGGCTGGTCTTGAATTCTTGGGCTCAAGTGATCCTCCTGCCTCAACCTTTCAAGTGTTAGGATTACAGGCATGAGCCTCCATCCTTGTCCCTAGTCTACCCTCCACACAGCAGCCAAAGTCATCTTTTTAAAATACAAGACAAAGGCCAAGCGCGGTGGCTCACACCTGTAATACCAGCATTTTGGGAGGCTGAGGCAGGTGGATCACCTGAGGTCAGGAGTTCAAAACCAGCTTGGCCAACATGGTGAAACCCCATCTCTACTAAAAATTAGCCAGGCGTAGTGGCGGGCACCTGTAATCCCAGCTACCTGGGAGGCTGAGACAGGAGAATTGCTTGAACCTGGGAGGCAGAGGTTGCAGTGAGCCAAGATTGCGCCATTGTACTCCAGCCTGGGTGACAAGAGTAAAACTCCATCTTAAAATAAATAAATAAATATAAAATAAAAGACAAGGCCAGACATGGTGGGTTCATGCCTGTAATCCCAGCACTTTGAGAGGCCAAGGTGGGAGGACTGCTTGAGCTCAGGAGTTTGAGACCAGCTCAGCAATATGGCAAGACCCTGTCTCTACCAAAAATATAAAAAAATAGCCAGGCATGGTGGTGTGCATCTGTGGTCCCAGCTACCTGGGAGACTGAGGTGGGAGGATTGGACTGCTTGAGCCTGAAGGGAGAGGTTGTAGTGAGCTAAGATCACATCACTGCACTCTAGCCTGGGTGACAGAGAGACTCTGTCTCAAAATAAGTAAATAAATAAATACATAAAGAATAAATAAATAGCTGGGTGTGGTGGCTCATGCCTATAATCCCAGCACTTTGGGAGGCTGAGGCAGGTGGATCACCGGAGGTCAGGAGTTCGATACCAGCCTGGCCAACATGGAGAAATCCCATCTCTACTAAAAATACAAAATTAGCCAGGTGTGGTGGCACGTGTCTGTAATCCCAGCTACTTGGGAGGCTGAGGCAGGAGAATCGCTTGAACCCAGGAGGCAGAGGTTGCAGTGAGCCGAGATTGTGCCACTGTACTCCAGCCTGAGCGACACAGCAAGACTCCGTCTCAAAAAAAAAAAAAAAAAAAAAAGTAAATAAATAAATACATAAATAATCATGTCACTTCCCTGATTAAAACCCTTCGACAGTGTCCTGTTGTACCTAGAATAAAACCCAAGGCCCCACAGATCTGGCAGTGCTTGCCCCTCTCATCTCATCCCCCACCATACTCTCCCATGCCCTCTCATCTGGCTTGTCCACCATAAGGCCTTGGCGCTGGCTGCTCCTTTCCTGGGATTGCTCTACCTCCAAATCTTCTTGACTGGCTCCTTGGTATCACCAAAATTTCAACACCAGCATCACCCTCCCAGAAGAGCCATACCTGACCATCAGAATAAATCACTTATGCAATTATTCTCTGCCACAGTACTGGTTTCATTTTTTTCATGGCACATTATACAAATCTCACTTACATCCTTGCTTATTGTTGTTCCTGTAAGAATGTAAATCTCACGAGGCAGGGACCTTGTTTGTCGTTAGTATCTTTGGTGCCCAGAACAGTGTCTGACATAAAATCAGCACTCAACATATACCTGGCAACAAATCAGAGTTCTGACTGAGATGCTAGGGAGGGGCGTGTGGCATGTGGGAGGGATCCTGCTCCCTTTTTAAAAGAAAGCTCACTTTAGAGGGAACTGTGCAAACAGCAGTAAAAGCCCAGGAGCCATGCTGAGGAGGGGGCAGGGATACACACGTCATTCTCGGAGGTGCCGCAGATGTTGCAACATTTGCACTCGATGCACTGCCAGCGGTATGTCTTCACTGCCGCCATCATCACGGGGGTAAACTGGAGGCAAGATGGATGCCCTGTAGTGGGGGAAGTGAGTGAGACAGACAGTCGGAAATGCAGGGGGAAGAGAGGAGCTCCTGCCTGTGGCTATATCTTCTCTTGGTTAGGAAAAGCGAGGTGGGCTGGTTATGACAGCCCTAGAGGCCAGCAAGCCAAGAGCCCCTTGGGGACTGGGCACAGCAGCAGCCTTCATGGGAGGCAGTACCTGAGCGGCCACAGTCAGAACAGGAAACCAGCTCCTCGGGTTGTCCCGTCTTCTTGTTAATCTTTGAGTCCCCCAGGCAGAAGTCACAGTAGTTGTTGGGCAAGGCCAATCCATCAGGACCCTTTTTGGCTACAGAGAGAAAGAGTTTTGATGACACCCATGGGGGTCCCTGAGCCACTCAACACCCATGCAAGGAGTGGTTTTCATAACCAGGCCAACTTCTGCTTGCCCACCACTTCTGACACCTCAGCTTACATTTCTGCTCCTCAGACCTCTGGGAAACAGGAGTGGGTGGTTGGGAGTCTTCCTTGTCCTCGCCCTCCTCCTCAGCCAAGTGGGAGTGGGCATAGTGGTAACTGAGGCCTGGTCGGTTCTTGTAACGTTTTCCACAAACTGAGTGGGGAGAAGATTGCAGAGAAAGGTGTTAAGATACAAGAGTGCCATGTCCCCACCCCTGCAAGCTGTGGGGGCTCCACCTGAGGTAGAGGGCAACCATCCCTTCCCCCAGCAGCTCCACTCTGGGACAGGCCTTGAGTGATGGCCCCTTCCCCTCAGCCAGGAGCATCAGGCCCTGGGGCTCTCTAGCTTCTGGGGCTCTTTTCCCTCCTGAACTCCAACCCCATGGCCACCACTGCTCTTCCATGTTGACTTTTTGGGGGCTTAGCCCTCGCCCCATCACCAGTTAGTTGCTCTGGGATATACTAACAGTCTGGGACGCTCCAGGTCAGGAAAGGGAAGGATATTCCTATATCTTTGGTGTGGCAGGAAGGGGGAGAAGTGGATAAGACTCCAAACTTTTTTACCCCTCAGTAAATGTGGGAGGCTCATGCTACCCCACACAGACCATGGAGCCCATCTCCTCTGAATGTGGGTAAACAAGCAGGGGATGGGTTTCTTGGGGATATCCTATCAATGACGCCAGTTGGGTAGTTGGTCCCCAAAGAAATTCAAGCACACTCCCACGTAACTGCCCTGTCCAGGTCTGCCAATCAGCAAGGAAAGCAGATCCCCACAAGGCATTTTTTCATCTTGAGAAGTAATACTAAGAAGGGCAAGGGGGCCAGCAGGAAAGGAGTGGGGAGACAGGATGGCAGGAGGAGGTGGTGGGGTGGTGGGGAACATGAGCTGACCACCAGGTGCCTGGTCTGCGGAGGGAGCAGAAGGGTCTGATTGTAATGGGCTCCTGATAATGCTTCTGAAGCCACCCCATGCACTGGGCCGAGCAGCTCTAGGAGCAGGTTTGTGGGAGACAAGCAATGGTAAAGGCAGCCTCCAGGACTTTGAGGAGTAGAGCACAGCAGAAGTTCCACTGCTCCTACCCCCATGCCATTCCAGAGATTTTAAAGCTAGCATCCCAGGAAATGAGAAAGGCAGGAGGAACAAGGGAAGAGGGAAAAAGGGAAAGGAAAACCACAAGTCTGAAAAGTTGAGAGAGCTACCTCTCTGGGGCGCTTTCGAGGTATGCTTTTGTTTGAAACTATCTGAAAGACAGAAAGAAAAGTCATGAGAAGAAGGCCTTGATACACTTGAGACAGGAGCAGCAGCAGCAGGAAAGCGGAGCAAACGAGAGAGAAACCCCAGCGGCGATGGTGCTCCCAGGGTGGAGGGACAGAAGTGGGGCAAGGCAGAGAGAAAGAAAAAGAGAACAGACGTTGAAAAACTCAGTGTCAGACTCCTGGGGCCCTGGCTTAACTGAGGCCAGGAGACCTGCAGGCCGTCTGTTGAGAGGCCAACCCTGCCTGCTGTGGCCCCCACAAGCAACCCCACCCCAGAGGACGGCACAAATCTTTCCCAGAGCATGCAGGTCCCACCCGTCATATAGCAAGGACCCATGCCTCCCAGGGGTCTCAGAGAGAAGCAGTCAGCAGGCAGGACGAGAGCCCAGGTTTGTTTTAATACTCTGGGCAAAAACACAACCCTCCCTCCTCTCATATCCTGAGCAGGGGCTGGGTCCAAGGCAAGGTCTACCCACCCACTTGTGAGGCACTCACTGTCACAGGCATAGGGCTTATCCCGGTCCTCCAGGATGGAAGCATCCAGCTTCTTACGGGCACTGCCCACACCCTTACCCTGCCAAGAAGAGCAAAGAGACACCCTTATTTTGGTAGCTGGGCCTGAGGAGTTAGACTCTTTTGGAAGTGGCTGCTAATCTCACTTGAAATAAAATAAGGAATTCCCTAGGCCACCCTGTCCCAAGATGCAGGCAGCACGCTGGCCCCTCACCTTGGATTTCCCCTTTCCCCGACGCTTGGGAGTATCTTCTTCATAGTCTTCATCATCGAGGTCATCCAGGAAGTCATCTGGTTCTAGGATCCGCTGAGTGGACAGGAGGGTTAGCATGGGTAGAAATATGTGCATCTAAAAGCTCCCCTATGATGAGATTGGCCAAGGCCACCCAGAACCTCCTCTGTGACCTGGTCCCACCCAGCCTCATTCCTCACCAATGCCTTTCAGGCATGCTATAATCCTGCTCCTGCTCCCTTCCATACTTGGGATTTCTTTCCCCTGTGCTTCACGTTATTTCCTTAGCCTGAAATGCTTTCCCCACCATGCCACATGGCCAAATCAAATAGCATGCTTCCAAAAGGTTGCCCTGATGCCGCAAGTAGCCATGCCCTCTCCTGCCTCTGACTGGCCGCCCTGGGAGCACACTATTGGTGGTTCTGTCCTGACACTCGCCTCCTAGTTTAAATGAAAATGTTGTTGCTTATTTGTGTGACCTTGTGGGAAGTTTTGTTTTGTTTTGTTTTTTTTGAGACAGAGTTTCGCTCTTGTTGCCCAGGCTGGAGTGCAATGGCAAGATACTGGCTTACCACAACCTCCGTCTCCTGGGTTCAAGTGATCCTCCTGCCTCAGCCTCCCAAGTAGCTGGGATTACAGGCATGCACCACCACGCCCGATTAATTTTGTATTTTTAGTAGAGACGGGGTTTCTCCATGTTGGTCAAGCTGGTCTCGAACTCCCGACTTCAGGTGATCCACCTGCCTCGGCCTCCCAAAGTGCTGGGATTACAGGCGTGAGCCACCGTGCCCAGCCCAGGGGAAGTTTTTAAACTGCTTTGTTTCAGCCTGTGTGTGAAATGGGGAACACAGGACCTACCCTATAAGGTTGTACAGACTAAAGGAGAATGGGCACGAAAAAGCACTTAGCCCAATGCTGGCATATTTATAGCTGTTATTTTTATATGTATTCTTATCTTCTCTGTTGGCAGAGACCAAGTGTGCTTCACTGTGTAACCTCAGGGACCAAAAGACCGTGATACAAACTTTTGTGATAAAAGAGTAAAGTACTTAGGGATAAATGTTTGTTTCCCTCCCTCCCCAGACAGGGTCTCCCTCTGTTACCCAGGCTGGAGGGCAGTGGCATGAGCAGAGCTACAGCCTCAACCTCCTGGGCTCAAGCAATCCTCCCACCCCAGCCTCCTGAGTAGCTGGGACTGCAGGCATGTGCCACCATGCCCAGCTAATTTTTTATTTTTATTTTTAGCAGAGACAAGGTCCTGCTATGTTGCCTAGACTGAAAAGTTTTTGAAAAGTTTCCTCTCAAATAGTTTAGCAAAGACAGATAAGGCAAATGTGGCAAAATGTGGAATTGATAAATCTAGGTAAAGAGTATGTGGTATTTCTTTTTTTTTTTTTTTTTTTTTTTTTTTTTTTTTTTTTTTTTTTTAACATTGCTGTCGCAGGCTGGAGTCAGTGCGATCTCGCTCACTGCACTCCGCCCCCTTCCGCCATCTCCCCTCCCTCCGGTCCTCCCCCCCCTCCCCAGCTATTTTTGTATTTTTGACTTCACCGTTAGCAGGTCTCGATCTCCTGACCTCGTTCCGCCCCTCCCCCATGCTGGTTCAGCTGAGCCACCGTGCCGGTATTGTTTTTTTCTTTTGATTTTTTTTTTTTTGTTGTTGTTGCCCAGGCTGGAGTGCAGTGGCATGATCCTGGCTCACTGCAGTCTCCAAATCCTAGGCTCAAGTGATTCTCCCACCTTAGCTTCCCTAGTAGCTGGGACAACAGGCGAAGGCCACTATGCCTATTTTTTTAAATTTATTATTTTTTGTAGAGATGGGGGTCTCACTTTGTTGCCCAGGCTGGTCTCGAACTCCTGGGCTCAAGCAATCCTCCTGCCTTGGCCTCCCAAAGTGCTGGGATTACAGGCATGAGCCACTGCACCTGGCCTATTTTAATTTTTTTAATGAAAATTATATATGTGTATAATAATAACCTTCTGTGATAAAAGTGAATGAATGAGAGTCTATAATTAGAAGCAACAGAGAAGCCAGTCAGTACCTGACAATAATCAGGGATTGAAGAAAGAACAGAACTGCAGGGCGCCTGCTTCCCGGACCCCAGCTTCTATTTCAGTTCTAGAAACTGGGTGGCCCCCAGTGAAGAGGAGGCTGATTTCCATCAAAGCTCCCTCAGCCACAGGGATAATCTTGTACCTTTCGCGCTCGACTGTTGGTCACAGGAAACTCGCCCAGGCTGTCATCATCAACTCGGGGATCTGGGGCACCTCGCTTCTCCAGGGGGTCAGTGCGCAACAGAGCCTCTAAACTACTGCCATCCTGAGAGATCAGCCCCTCCTTCTTCAGGGTCTGGTCTGTGTCTGCAAGCAAGGTCAGGATAAAGCAAGGCTCAGAAGGGCTGAAAGCAGACTGCTCTGAGTCCACATAATGCTGGGGCTTACCAAAGGTCTGTCACTGTCTTTTGTTCTCTGCACACCCGCGAATTAAGACACCCTAGCTCACTTGGCACCATAACTTATCTGTTTACCTGTCTCCCCTTCTAGACTAAGGTCCTTAAAGGAAAGAATCACGTCATATTCATTTGAGTATATTTGGGATCTAGTACTGGGCCTGGTATATCACAGTGATTAGCAGGCTCTCACCATGCAGCAGGCCACGCGTCTGCTCAGGAAGTATGTGCCTTACCTGGCTTAATAGATGGGAAGGAAAGTCGTGGATCTTCAGGGGGATGGGCTCGCCGCTTTTTCCGCCAGCGCCGGGCAGGGTAGGAGTACAGCTGTCCAGAGGCCAATCCTGTGGCAGGAAGAAAGAAGTCAGGCCCTAACCCACTTAATTAGAAAAACACTTTCTAATTAAGTAGGCCCCCCTTTGAGTTCTAGAGCAAGGGAGGAATTCTGACAGTAAGGGCCTAGGCAGTTAGGTGGAATAGTCTGTGGAAAAGAAAAATAGATATATAAGCTTAGGGGCCTTGGCTAACACATAGTTCTCCAGATACACAATGGCCTCAGCAGGGCAGAAAACAAAGATGCTGGTATCAAACGATCTGCTTCATCCTCCCTGGGTTTCTAATCACAGGAAGACCATATTCATCCATAGGTGGAAGGCAGTAGGGAAAACCCTATCAACTGTCTCATCACCTAAGATGAGGGGGCTTCTTCCTCCTTATGCTCCTGGGTCCCCTTCTCCCAAGTCTGGACCCTCACCTGGACCCCGGTGTCGCTTTTCCATCCAGATGTAACAATTGCTCTGGGCTACTCCAGTCTGTGAGTCCAAGAAAGGCAGGCGCACGCTGCGCTCAGCACAGAGGCGAGCATTGTAATTGTGGCACTGCTCCATGGCATCTTTGTAGTACTGCTCCCCAAGGCTGCAGGGAAGATAGAAACCAGGCGTGTGTGTTGGAGCGGGGGGCATAGGGTGCTGAGCTATTCCTCTCCCCTGCCATCTGCTTCTCTAGAAGGCTCAAGGGACTGGGAGGCTGTCTCTCCCATTCTATTTGCCTCCACTTCTGCCTCGTGGGACACCAAGCCCCTTTTCTAGGCCATCATGAGGAATTACTTGATAAATAAATTACCATCAGGAACACGTGATTTCATCATATGTCTAATCAGACTTAAGTTTAACCCCCAAAGAGGTGAAAGAACTAATGTTCACTCCATGTGTCTCACAAGCCCAGTCCTGTGCTAGTTAAGATGCTATTTCTCTTAACCCTTCTGAGGCTAAGAAGCAGATGATAGTCCCTCCTAAGTTCCTCCTCATTCCCTCCTTCCTACAATCACCTCCCAAATAAACTACATGCTCCCACATCCTTGCCCCAGGGTCTGCTCCAGAGGGAAAGAGTTCAAAGTCTAGGGGACTTATTAAAATGTATTTAGCAAACTATGGCAAATCCATACAATGAAATTCTATTTAGCCATAAGAAGGAAGCTCTTCACATATTGATATTAAACAATTTCAAGTTAACTAGGGACAAAAAGCAAAGCAATGTACACTGCTGAGAAGTGCCAAATAAAGCTATCATTTATGTAACAAAATGGAAAAGAAAGTGCAGGTCAGCGGGGAGAAAAAGTGGGTGACTAGGCCACTTCCTTCCATATGCCTTTTTATATCTTTTGAATTTTGAACTAGGTTTTTAACCAACTAATTAATTTTACATTTATGGAAGATGTCTACAAGTACCTGAAGTTCCTTGAAGCTTTTATTGAGCACCATTACTGATAAGAAACTTGTTTGCTCTAAGGCCCATCTTAGGGTTCTTCTCCATTCTCACAAAATAAAATTATATAGGAAAAAATCTTCTTGGTCTCAAAAGACTCAATTTGAAATCTGAATCAAGGGTAAACCTTTAAGTGGAAAACTGGAAAACTGCACAGTGCTAGGAGTTATCTGGTTCTAAGAAGCGTGTATATAGAACCTATCTTGTTCTCATCTTGCAGGGTTTAACAAGGACTTTGGTAATGAAGGTTAACAAACTCTATCAATTCATATTTACATGCAATCAATTTTTTTTTTTTTTTTTTTTTTTTTTTTTTTTTTTAAAGAGACAAGGTCTCACTATGTTGCCCAAGCTGGACACAAACTCCTGGCTCAAGTGATCCTCCTGCCTTAGCCTCCCAAGTATCTGGGAAAAGAGGCATGTGTCACAGTACCTGGCGTCAATCAATCTTAAATCGAGGGCAGAATTGATTTCTTTCTCATAGTATCCCTAATACTCATAAAGATGTTTGCGATACAGTCAGACTTGACTTGAGAGTAAAAAGACCTGGCTTGCCTGCAAGTCACCACATGAACATGGACATTTAGTCAACCCGGGTGGACCTTGGTTACTCTTCTATAGATTGAGGAGGTTGGACCAAATGAGCTTTGACATATCAGGATTTTACAAGAAACAGCCTGGGGATGAGACAGCAAACAGATTAAGTCTCTGTGGTTTCTGTCCGTAACTCGGGCTATACCAACAAACCCTGCTCTAGAATGTGACAGGGTCTTTCAGTGAGCAGCCACAATAGACCACTGCATAACTTAGCATGTGCCCAGCAAGTAAAAAAGACACATACCACACACAGAGATGGCAATGCCACAAATATAGCCTGGCGTGATTCAATGAGCTGTAATGACTGTAATCTGAGGTACGCACGAATCTCACATTGGAGAGCAGAATGGAGAAGGCAGCCTTGCCTCTGTGGGCTCGCCTTTAGGAGGCAGCCACGTCTTCACCACACAGAATAAAACTGGATCAACAAGGCTGAGTGCGGCAGCTCCTTTGTTTCTGCTGATGGGAATTGATAGTGACACTGGAAGTCAAATGGAAGGCAGGGCCAGGCTGGCGAGTGCTGCAAAGTCAGAGCAAGGAGGCTGGAAACAGTTTTGGGGGGAATGAATGAGAGATGTTCTGTCAGGGCTCTTGTGAGCTACGTGAGGCAGGCAAACAGTCTTGGGGGTAAAAGGGCTGGGAATGAAACACTGAAGTGTGGGGGCTGAATCTCATGAAGAGAGAACAAGACAGGATGACAGTGAGCTCTTAAGAACTTAAGGGAGGCTGGGCACAGTAGCTCATGTTTATAATCCCAGCACTTTGGGAGGCCAAGGCCGGTGGATCTCTTGAGACCAAGAGTTAGAGACCAGCTTGGGCAACATAGTGAGATCCCATCTCTACAAAATGTTAAAAAAAAACATAAAAAAGGCCTGGCGTGGTGGCTCACGCCTGTAATCCCAGCACTTTAGGAGGCTGAGGCAGACGGATCACCTGAGGCCAGGAGTTCGAGACCAGCCTCAACATGGAGAAACCCTGTCTCTACTAAAAATACAAAATTAGCCAGGCGTGGTGGTGCATGCCCGTAATCCCAGCTACTCGGGAGGCTGAGGCAGGAGAATTGCTTGAACCTGGGAGGCGGAGGTTGCAGTGAGCTGAGATCGCTCTACTACACTCCAGCCTAGGCAACAAGAGCGAAACTCTGTCTCAAAAAATAAAATTAAAAAAAAAAAAAAAAACCATCAGCTAGGCTTGGTGATGCATGCCTGTGGTCCCATGTAGCCCCTGGGGTGGATGAGGTGAGGAATCATTTGAGCCTAGGAAGTTGAGGGTGCAGTAAACCAAGGTTATACCACTGCACTTCAGCCTGGGGGACAGAGGGAGGCTCTGCCTCTTAAAACAAAACAACAACAAAAACTTAAGGCTCCGGTACCAAGAAATGTCAAGTTAACATTAACACTGTTCTCTAGATATATATATATGTGTGTATATATATATATATACGTATATATACACGTATATGTATATATATATATACGTATATATACACATATACGTGTATATATACGTATATATATATATATTTTTTTTTTTTTTTTTTTTGAGATAGAGTCTTGCTTTGCCGCCCAGGCTGGAATGCAGTGGCGCAATCTCGGCTCGCTGCAGCTTCTGCCTACTGCAGCTTCTGCCTCTCGGGTTCCAACGATTCTCTTGCCTCAGGCTCCCGAGTGGCGTGTGCCACCACACCCAGCTAATTTTTGTATTCTTAGTAGAGACAGGGTTTCACCATGTTGGCCAAGCTGGTCTTGAACTCCTGACCTCATGATCCGCCCACCTTGGCCTCCCAAAGTTCTGGGATTACAGGCGTGAGCCACCGTGCCCTGCCTCTAGATTTTGCCTAGAAAGTTTCAAAACCAATCATCAGCTACACCTGTACTATTATTTTACTTTCCTAGTAAGAACCCGTAAAGACTTTCTTTCTCTCTTTTTTTGAGATGAAGTCTCGCTCTGTTGCCTGGGCTGGAGTGCAGTGGTGTGATCTCTCCTGGGTTCAAGCGATTCTTCTGCCTCAGCCTCCCGAGTAGCTGGGACTACAGGTGCACGCCACCATGCCTAGCTAATTTTTGTAACGGAGGTTTCACCATCTTGGCCAGGCTGGTCTCAAACTCCTGATCTTGTGATCCGCCCGCTTCAGCTTCCCAAAGTGCTGGGATTACAGGCATGAGCCACTGTGCCCAGCTTCATTTTTTTTTTTTTTTTTTGAGATAGAGTCTCGCTATGTTGCCAGGCTGGAGAGCAGTGGCGCGATCTCGGCTCACTGCAACCTCTGCCTCCTGGATTCAAGTGATTCCCTTCCCTCAGCATCCTGAGTAGCTGGGATTACAGGCACATGCCACCATGCCCAGCTAATTTTTGTATTTTTACTAGAGACGGGGGTTTCACCATCTTGGCCGGGCTGGTCTCAAACTCCTGACCTTGTGATCCGCCCGCCTCAGCCTCCCAAAGTGCTGGGATTACAGGCGCTGGGATTACAGGCATGAGCCACCGTGCCCAGCTTCATTTTTTTTTTTTTTTTTTTTTTTGAGATGGAGTCTCGCGCTGTTGCCAGGCTGGAGTGCAGTGGCGCAATCTCGGCTCACTGCAACCCCTGCCTCCTGGATTCAAGTGATTCCCTTCCCTCAGCATCCTGAGTAGCTGGGATTACAGGCACGCGCCACCACGCCCAGCTAATTTTTGTATTTTTAGTAAAGTGGGGTTTCACCATGTTGGCCAGGATGGTCTCAATCTCCTGACCTTGTGATCTGCCCGCCTTGGCCTCCCAAAGTGCTGGGATTACAGATGTGAGCCACCGCGCCCAGCCGCCTCTTTCTTTTTTTTAAGAAAGAGTCTTAAAAGTGTCACTCAGGCTGGAGGGCAGTGGTGTGATATCAGCTCACTGAAACTTCTGCCTCCTGGGTTCAGGCGATTCTTGTGCTGCAGCCTCTTGAGTAGCTGGGACTACAGGTGTGTGCCACCACACCTGACTAATTTTTATAGTTTTAGTAGAGATGAGGTTTCACCATGTTGGCTAGGCTGGTCTCGAACTCCTGACTTCAAGCAATCCGCCTGCCTCAACCTCCTAAAGTGTTGGGATTATAGGTGTGAGCCACTGCATCCAGCCAAGACTTTCATTTCTGACATCACATTTGGAAGGGACAGAAATTCACAAATAAGAAAATTCTTTTCCCAGGACAAGATGCAAGTTATACAAGATGAGGAGCCGGGTGTGGTGGCTCACGCCTGTAATCCCAGCACTTTAGGAGGCCGAGGCGGGTGAACTCCTGTGGTCAGGAGTTCAAGACCAGCCTGGCCAACATGGTGAAACCCCATCTCTACTAAAAAACACAAAAATTAGCCAGATGTGGTGGTGGGCACCTGTAATCTCAGCTACCCGGGAGGCTGAGGCAGGAGAATTGCTGGAACCCGGGAGGCAGAGGTTGCAGTGAGCCAAGATCATGCCACTGCATTGCAGCCCGGGCTGACAACAGTGAGACTCTGTCTAAAAAAAAAGAAAAAAAAAAAGAAGAGCTAGCGGTCCTGACCTCAATGTACTCAATGTATAATATCAGCTGTCAGAAGACTAGGCACACTATAATCAAGAGAAGTGCCATATCTCCAAATGAACTGGAAGAATGGAAGCCCCTTCTTAAAGGGATAATTCTGCGGGAGTACGTATTAATTGTGATCTGAGGCCCTGTGCAGCTAGAAATGAGGAGGAGAGAGTTGGTTTCTCATGACTGGCATTCAGAAATTAGCGGCTGGTGATGCTCACAATCTCTACAGTTTTTCAAAGAGAAACAAGATGTCACGCTCTGTTTAAATGGGCAACCCCTCACTTATGACACAACTTGAAAGCACTGGCAACCCTATTTCCCTGAGGAAAATCTCCCAACACGAAGAGCCTCACTACGTTTAACTCTCAAAATCTAGGCAAGTCTAATACTCCTCCAGTACAATGAGAATCTTTCTTTTTATTTTTGGAGACACCTGTGTAAAACATCCCCTTACAATGGGATGAGGGAAGTCAACAAAGACGCAGGGAAACAAAGAACATCTGAGTCAGGAAGGATAACTGGATAAATGGTAGATCAACAGTGTCATTTCTAAATTGAGAAAAATGTCAGCCTGAAGAAAGAGCTGGGGAAACTGGAGTGGGTAGATCGGAGAGAAAGACAATAGTGTTGGGAGGAGGGGTGGCTGAGAGAGACAGCAGGATAGAGCAGAAAACAACTTAAAAAAAAAAAAAACCACAAGAGGAGGAAAGGCACTTAGCTTAATGGAAGTGGGAAAGCATTCTCAAAGGAAAGGCTTCAGGCAGGAGGGAGAAAGCAACTTACTCTTTAAAAAGGCTCTTAGGAAGAGTGGGGCTCAGGCCACCACAAAGACAGATGAGAAGCCGTGAGTCCCTTAGAAGAGTTACCGAAGCTTTACCTCTTCATCCAGTCAAAATCCAAAAACTCTGACTGGACAGCTAGACACCACTCAATTTTCCCACCCTTGCACCAAGCCCAACATACCCATTAAAAGAAGCTCTATTCGCCCACCGGGCATTAACCCAATCTAAAACTCATTCTGATTCTTCTGTAGGAATAAATCAAGTCCCAAAGCATCTTCAACTCACAGGAAGCAGTTCATAGGCCAGTGTCCATGGCCCCAACAGCTAGTAACTTTAACTTCGCTTGAAATCTGACCAGCACAATGGTATCGTATAATAGGAAGAATGCCCACCTAGATGCCCCTTTAGGCTAAGCTGTCCTGAACGGCTTCAGTCCAGTTGCAGGTTTTTGATGGCTGCTACTGGACGGGGCCAAGGCCCACTCCCCTGAAGTTCCTTCCCTTCTGGATCCGGTCCTCCACAAATTCTTCCCAAGAATATTTGTAGTCTTAGGTACCTGCCACCCAAGATCCTCCCAAACATCACGGGGCTGCTTGGAACTGAAACAACCAGCCCCGCAGTGCACTCCGCAGGGGCCGCCGAGCCTGTTGCTGCAGCGGACGGGACGGGACGGGACGGGGCGGGGTGGGCGGCGGGCCAGCCGAGGGGCCGCCCGGGCCTCGGCCCCGCTCCTCCGGACTGAGGCGTCTCGGGAGAGCATCGGGACGGTGAGTCTTGCGCGCAGGCAGGGCGCCATGCTCTGGAAACCGTCAGCCCCGAGGAACGCTGAGGCCACACAGCCCCGCAGGGAGGCCGCCCGTCGGGGCTCCAGTGTGCCCCCATCAGGGCCTCCACAAGTTTCCAAAGAAGCGCAACGTCTTCTCCGGAGTCTCCTGTTGCCCTCCCCACCAGGAGTCGCAACATGGCCTTCCCGGGGATGTCCCTCTCTCCGCCTAGTCCCTTCCCCCACCGCCCCCTACTCCCAGGCCGTTTACAAAACCTGCCGCCCTAGGAGAGAAAGAAAAGAGCACTCACAGCTTCACTACATTCTCCACCACAGCCGCCATCTTCCCTGCTCCTCTCCCTCGGGCCGGGAGGCCCCAAAGCCCGCAGCACGCAGGCGCCGGGACCGCACCGGGGTACCGGGTTCCTCGCCCTCTGCGCAGGCGCCGTCCGGGCGCGCGCACGAGAGCGAGCACTGAAGAAATAGCTTTACGCCTGTTCGCTGGGGCCGGGTAGGAAATGCGTGGACCCCATGGGAGCCCGACGCGCAGGCGCAACCGGAGATTGGCGTGCGTCCCGCAGCTGCGATTCGAGGCTTGCCTCTAATATTTAGAGGAGCGGGAGCCGGGGCCGGGCGCGGTGGCTCACGCCTGTAATTCCAGCACTTTGGGAGGCCGAGGCGGGCGGATCACGAAGTCAGGACATGGAGACCATCCTGGCTAACACGGTGAAACCGCGTTTCTACTAAAAATACAAAAAATTATCCGGGTGTGGTGGCGGGCGCCTGTAGTCCCAGCTACTCGGGAGGCTGAGGCAGGAGAATGGCGTGAACCCGGGAGGCGGAGCTTGCAGTGAGCCGAGATTGCGCCACTGCACTCCAGCCTGGGCGACACAGCCAGACTCCGTCTCAAAAAAAAAATAATAATAATAAATAAATAAATAAATAAATAAATAAATAAATAAATAAAAAATAGGAAGAGCAGTAGCCGGGCGCGGTGGCTCACGCCTGTAATCCCAGCACTTTGGGAGGCCGAGGCAGGTGGATCACCTGAGGTCAGGAGTGCGAGACCAGCCTGGCCAACGTAGTGAAACCCCCGCTTCTACTAAAAATACGAAAATTAGCCCAGCATGATGGCAGGTATCTGTAATCCCAGCTACTCGGAATGCTTAAGGGGGAGAATCGCTTGAACCCGGGAGGGGGTGGTTGCAGTGAGCTGAGATGGCGCCATTGCACTCCAGCCTGGGCGACAGAGTGACTCCGTCTCAAAAAAAAAAAAAAAAAAAAAAAAAAAAAAAGGAAAGCCGGGCGCGGTGGCTCACGCCTGTAATCCCAGCACTTTGGAAGGCCGAGGCGAGTGGATCGTGAGGTCAGGAGATCGAGACCATTCTGGCTAACACTTTGCAAGCCCGTCTCTACTAAAAAAAATACAAAAAATTAGCTGGGCGTGGTGGCGGGCGCCTATAGTCCCAGCTACTCGGGAGGCTGAGGCAGGAGAATGGTGTGAACCCCGGAGGCGGAGCTTGCAGTGAGCCGAGATCGCGCCACTGCACTCTAGCCTGGGCGACAGAACGAGACTCCGTCTCCAAAAAAAAGACCAGGAGGAGGCCGGTCACGGTGGCTCCCAGGACTGTGGGAGGGCAGAGGCAGGAGGATTACTTTGAGCTCAAGAGTTCGAGACCAGCCTGGGCAACATAGCGAGGCCTCATCTCTACTAAAAATTTAAAAATTACCCGGATGTGGTGGCGCTTGCCTGTGGTCCCAGCTACTGTAGAAGCTGAAGTGACGGGATCCCTTGAGCACAGGAGGGTCGAAGCTGAGTGAGCCATGATTGCACCACTGCACTCCAGCCTGGGCAACAAAGCCAACCCTGTCTCAAAACAAAAAACAAAAAACAAAACAGCCCAAGTCGACCTTCAACTATCACCTCTTTTCACTCTTTAAAAGCAAATAGTACTCCCTATCTCTGTTGCCTTATTTCTAGGTCCCTCTTCCAGCCAGTTTAATGGTAACTTTGTCCCCACCTGTTCACTTGAAACAGCTCCTGTCACCACGACCTCCCTTTCAGCAGATTTAGAGATCTATTTTCTGTCCTCATGGGCCTATCAACCCCCGTTACACCGTTGGCCACTCTCTGCTTTTCAAACTCTTCTCCAGATCTTTGAGATGCCGTTCCCTCCTGGCTGCCCTTCCCCACTGGCAGTTCCTTTCACCCTCTTCCTCTGTTCAGCCTCTAACTATCAGAGTCCTCAGGGCTTGGTCCTTGGTACTTGTCATTTTTCTTTTCTTTTCTTTTCTTTTTTTTTTTGAGACGGAGTTTGCTCTTGTTGCCCAGGCTGCAGTGCAGTGGCGCATTCTCAGCTCACTGCAACCTCTGCCTTCCAGGTTCAAGTGATTCTCCTGCCTCAGCCTCCCAAGTAGCTGGGATTACAGGCATCCGCCACTATGCCCGGCTAATTTTTGTATTTTTGGTAGAGACGGGGTCTCACCACGTTGGCCAGGCTGGTCTCAACCTCCTGACCTCAAGTGATCCGCCTCCCAAAGTGCTGGGATTGCAGGCGTGAGCCACCTCACTGGCCATCATTTTTCTAATATACCTTATTTCACCAATTCCAAGATGCACATATTCTCCCCCCTCATTTTAATATTTCAGAAGCAGGACACATTTACCTTTGCTGTGTCTTAAAATCATATTTAGCAGATGAGAGTTGTGAGGTATTTGTCATTGCTAACCCTGCACCAGTTTCAAAACATGCAGAATAGGTGTTAGCAGCTTGGAAGAAAAACCCAGAGATGATGCTGGTGTATTCCCTTCTTTTTTTTTCAAGACAAAGTCTTGCTCTGTTGCCCAGGCTGAACTGCAGCAGTGCGATCTTGGCTCACTACAACCTCTGTCTCCCGGATTCAAGCAATTCTCCTGCCTCAGCCTCCCAAGTAGCTGGGACTACAGGCATGTGCCACCACGCCTGGTTAATTTTTCTATTTTCAGTAGAGAGGGGTTTTCACCATGTTGGCCAGGCTGGTCTCGAACTCCTGACCTCGTGATCTGCCTTCCTTGTCCACCCAAAATACTGGGATTACAGGCGTGAGCCACTGCACCCGGCCTATAAAAATTTTTTTAAAAATTAGCTGGACAAGCCAGGCGCGGTGGCTCACACTTGTAATCCCAGCACTTTGGGAGGCTGAGGCAGGTGGATCACAAGATCAAGAGATCGAGACCATCCTGGCCAACATGGTGAAACCCCGTCTCTACTAAAAATACAAAAATTAGCCGGGCGTGGTGGCACATGCCTGTAGTCCCAGCTACTTCGGAGACTGAAGCAGGAGGATACCTTGAACCCGGGAGGTGAAGGTTGCAGTGAGTCAAGATCATGCCACTGCACTCCAGCCTGGCGATACAGCGAGACTCCATCTCAAAAAAAAAAAAAATTAAAAATTAGCTGGACAGCCAGACACCGTGGCTCATGCCTGTAATCCCAGCACTTTGGGAGGCCAAGGCGGGTGGATCACTTGGGGTCAGGAGTTCAACACCAACGTGGCCAACATAGTGAAACCCCTTCTCTACTAAAAATACAAAAATTAGCCACGCATGGTGGCACAGGCCTGTAATCGCAGCTACTTGGGAGGCTCAGGCAGGAGAATCGCTTGAACCCAGGAGGTGGAGGTTGAAGTGAGCCAAGATCATGCCATTGCACTCGAGCCTGGGCAACGAGCAAAACTCCATCTTAAAAAAAAAAAAAGATGCCCGGCACGGTGGCTCACGCCTGTAATCCCAGCACTTTGGGAGGCTGAGACGGGCAGATCACAAGGTCAGGAGATCGAGACCATCCTGGCTAACACGGTGAAACCCCATCTCTACTAAAAATACAAAAAAATTAGCCTGGTGTGGTGGCGGGCGCCTGTAGTCCCAGCTACTCGGGAGGCTGAGGCAGGAGAATGGCGTGAACCTGGGAGGCGGAGCTTGCAGTGAGCCCAGATCACGCCACTGCACTCCAGCCTGGGCGACACAGCAAGACTCCTTCTCAAAAAAAAAAAAAAAAAAAGAGAAAAAGATTAGCTGGGCATGGTGGTGCATGCCTGTAATCCCAGCTACTAGGGAGGCTGAGGTGGGAGGATCACTTGAGCCCAGGAGTTTGAGGCTCCAGTGAGCCACCGGAGCCACATCACTGCACTCCAGCCTGGGCAACAGAGCGAGACTCCATCTCAAGAAAAAAAAAAGTATATATATATATATATAATCACTAAAGCTAAACATACACATACCCTATGACCCCACAAAGTCCACTCCTGGATATACACACAAGAAAGCTGTACAAGAAGCTGAGTGCAATCCTCATGCCTGTAATCCTAGCTACTTGAGAGGGTGAGGTGGGAGAATCACTTGAGCCCAGGGGTTTGAGACCAGCCTGGGCAACATAGCAAGACCCTGTCTCTTAAAAAAAAAAAAAAAAACAAAAAAACAGACCGGGAGCATTGGCTCACGCTTGTAATCCCAGCACTTTGGGAGGCCACAGTGGGATCACGAGGTCAGGAGATCGGGACCATCCTGGGTAACATGGTGAAACCCCATCTCTACTAAAAATACAAAAACAAAATTAGCCAGGCATGGTGGCGGACACCTGTAATCCCAGCTACTGGAGAGGCTGAGGCAGGAGAATGGCGTGAGCCTGGGAGGCGGAGTTTGCAGTGATCCAAGATCGCGCCACTGCACTCCAGCCTGGGTGACAGAGTGAGACTCCGTCTCAAAAAAAAAAAAAAAAAAAAAAGCTGTATAAGAATGTTTGTAACAACATTATTTGTTTATATTATTTATTTATTTATTTCGAGACGGAGTCTCACTCTTGTCGCTCCTTGACAAATTCTTCCTTCCAGCCCAGGCTAGAGTGCAGTGGCACTATCTCAGATCACTGCAACCTCCACCTCCCAGGTTCAAGTGATTCTCCTGCCTTGGCTTCCCGAGCAGCTGGGATTACAGGTGCCCCCGGCAAATTTTTGTATTTTTTGTAGAGACAGGGTTTTACCACGTTGGCCAGGCTGGTCTCGAACTCCTGACCTCATGTGTTCCACCCGTCTAGGCTTTCAAGTGCTGGGATTACAGGCATGAGCTACCACGCCTGGCCAGCTGATGTAACCTTTTTTTAAACAATCCTAAAAGAACTGAAAGCTATTGATGCTGGGTTCATAAGCTGCCTTTCCAATTATATGGAACTAGCCTATTTATTATTAGTACTATTTTTAAATTCAAACTTTTAATTGAAATATACATAAAGAGAAGCACATAGATTTTACGTAGCTTGACTAATTTTTTTCAATTTTTTAATTTTTGTGGGTACATAGTAGGTATATATATTTATGGGTACACGAGATGGTTTGATGCAGGTATACCATGCATAATAATTGCAGCTTGATTGATCTTTACAAAATAGACAAACCTGTGTAACCACTACCCACATGAAGAAAAAGACATCACTAGCACCTCGGTAGCCATGTCATGCTTCTAGCCCTAAAGATTAGTGTGTCTGTGTAGCGGTACATCAATGGAATCCTACAATATGTCCTATTTTGAGTTTGGCCTCTTTTGTTCAATATTAATTTTTTCCTTTTTTTTTCAGCCCCTGCAATGCTTTGTCCACAGTATTACATTTTTGAGATTTTATTTTTTTTAAGACAGGGTCTTACTCTGTCATCCAGGCTGAGTGCAGTGGTGTAATCATGGCTCATTGCAGCTTCGACCTCCCAGGCTTAAGTAATCCTCCCACCTCAGCTTCTCAAGTAGCTGAGACTACAGGCACGCCACTACACCCTGACTTTTTTTTTTTTTTTTTTTTGAGACAGTGTCTCAAAAAAAAAAGAAAGATCTCAGTGGCATGATCTTGGCTCACTGCAACCTCTACCTCCCTGATTCAAGCAATCCTCCCACCTCAGCCTCTCTGGGACTATAGGCACATGTCACCATGCCCAGCTAATTTTTTATTTTTTTTATAGAGACAGGTCTCACTATGTTGCCCAGGCTGGCCTTGATCATTCCTTGCATTCTGGCCTCCTGAAGTGTTGGGATTACAGGCACGAACACCATGCCTGGCTGAGATTCATTCATGTCGTTTTGTGGTAATAGTTCTCACATTGCTGTTTAATCCATATCACTGCTGATGGGCA
This sequence comes from Nomascus leucogenys, assembly GCF_006542625.1. Lineage (NCBI taxonomy): Eukaryota > Metazoa > Chordata > Mammalia > Primates > Hylobatidae > Nomascus > Nomascus leucogenys. Next base: position 84,951,503 of record NC_044384.1, on the reverse strand, counting down.
TTTGGGTTATTTCCAATTTGGAGCTATTACACATAATGCTGTTACAGGCTGGGCATGGTGTCTCACGCCTGTAATTCCAGCATTTTGGGAGGCTGAGTCTGGCAGATCACTTGAGACCAGGAGTTGGAGACCAGCCAGGTCAACATAGTGAAACCCCGTCTCTACAAAAAATACCAAAATTAGCCGGGCGTGGTGGTGGTGCCTGTAATCCCACCTACTTGGGAGGCTAAGGCATGAGAATCGCTTGAACCCAGGAGGTGGAGTTTGCAGTGAGCCAAGATGGCTCCACTGTACTCTAGCCTGGGCGACAGAGCAAGACCCTGTCTCAAAAAGAAAGAAAAGAAAAGAAAAGAAAAAAAGAAAGAAAGAAAGACATGTTACGTCACCGAACAACAGGTACTCTATATATATAGAAACCAGTATATATAGTGTTTCTCTGACAGACAGGAATCACGAAGTAGGAATTTGACATGCACATTCTTGGAATCTCAACTCTGCACTCTGGCTGATTTAGAGCTTTTAAGACCCAAGGGAATAATGCTTCCACCAGGGGGCACAGTAAGTTTCTCTAAATCACGATCAGATCGTCAGTAGGCCATATTTCTCTCCACATGCCACTGGGCAAGAAAATAAAAAGCGGGTCCCACTGTTGGTTGGGGTGATCAATTCCAATTGTAAAGCTTAAGATTGCTATTACCCAGTGGGGGCAGGGAGAAAACTCCAAGGAACTCCCCCGGGATGGCTCTTCTTAATATTTTATTTGGGTAGGTAAGGGGAGTTAGGCTCCTGATTAGATACTTGATTCCAACCCTCCCTCTGAAGACAAATTAAAAAAAGAGGAAGTGAAAAAAAATCTTAAAAGCATTGAAAAGCTAATAGTACAGTGAAGAATTATTGTGCCAACATTGAGGAAGCTAAAACCCAGAGAGGTAAGTTCAGCTTTTGAAGCAGTTTTTGTCCTGGAGGCATTTACTGATCTGGAAGATATAACCATGAAGTTAAACTGTTGGTTGGCAGTCTTTGTGGGGAGGGACAAAAATAAAAACCCAGAGCTTGCTCAAAGTAGGAAGTCAGATACCCCACCACTCACATATACGTGCTATAAGATACAAATCAACTTCCACGGACTTATAGTTTAGAATCCTATTATCTGTTTGGTCCAGGAAAGGGGGAAAGGAAAGCTCAGCCTTGAACTTGGATTAAGGTGGACCCATTTTTTTTTCTTTTTTTTTTTTCTGAGATGGAGTCTCTGTCGCCCAGGCTGAGTGCAGTGGCACGATCTCGGCTCACTGAAGCCTCTGCCTCCCAGGTTCAAGCAATTCTCCTGCCTCAGCCTCCTGAGTAGCTGGAACTACAGGCGCCCGCCACCATGCCCAGCTAATTTTTTATATTTTTAGTAGAGACAGGGTTTCACCGTGTTAGCCAGGATGGTCTCGAACTCCTGACCTCATGATCCACCTGCCTTGGCCTCCCAAAATGTTGGGATTACAGGCGTGAGCCACCCCTCCTGTCCCAAGATGGACCCATTTTTAAAATGTCCCCAGTTACCTGACAAAAGCAAGCATATTTGGTACCAAGTAACATCCTTTCTGAAAGAATGTACTGTAATCCTAGGCCTCAAATTATTTCGTTTTGTTGTTGCTGTTGTTGTTGTTGTTTGTTTTTTGAGACGGAGTCTTGCTCTGTTGCCCAGGGTGGAGTTCAATGGCGTGATCTCGGCTCACTGTAACTTCCGCCTCCCTTCTCATGTCTCAGCCTCCCGAGTAGCTGGGATTACAGGTGCCCGCCACCGAGCCCGGCTAATTTTTGTATTTTTAGTAGAGATGGGGTTTTGCTGTGTTGGTCAGGTTGGTCTCGAACTCCTGACCTCAGGTGATCCACCTGCCTCGGCCTCCCAAAGTGTTGGGATTACAGGTGTGAGCCACTGCTCCAGAACTTTTTCTTTTTTTCCCTCGAGATGGAGTTTTGCTCTTGTTGCCCAGGCTGGAGTGCAATGGCGCAATCTCGGCTCACTGCAACCTCCGCCTCCTGGGTTCAAGCTATTCTCAAGACTCAGCCTCCTGAGTTCAAGCTATTCTCAAGACTCAGCCTCCTGAGTAGCTGGGATTACAGGCATGCGCCACCATGCCCAGCTAATTTTGTATTTTTAGTAGAGACAGGGTTTCTCCATGTTGGTCAGGCTGGTCTCGAACTCCCGACCTCAGGTGATCCACCCGCCTCGGCCTCCCAAAGTGCTGGGATTACAGGCATGAGCCACTGTGCCCCGACAAAAAAAAAAAGTTTTTAGAAATAATTTGAGGCTGGCCAGGTGAGGTGAACTGAGATCACACCATTGCACTCTAGCCTGGACAACAAGAGCAAAACTCTGTCTCAAATAATAATAATAATAATAATAATAATAATAATAATACAGTAACCAAAATTCACATAAATGAATGGGTTAAGAGCAGATTAGACTGAAGAGAGAACGAGTGAACTGGAAGATATTGCCTTTAATACAGCACAGAAAGACAAAAGAACAGAAAATACAAAATTAAAGTAGAGACATATAGGATATAATGAGAGGTCTAACACATTAACTGGAGTCCCAGAGACTAAGAAGAAAAAAAGAGACAGAGGCAATATTTAAACAGAAAATGATAAATTTTCACAAACAACAAAAGACACCAATCCACAGATTGAAGAAACCCAACAGAGCCCACACAAGCTAAATAAAGACTTAATGAAGGCTGAGTACAGTGGCTCACACCTGTAATCCCAGCACTTTGGGAGTCCAAGGCAGTTGGATCACCTGAGGCCAGGAGTTCGAGACCAGCCTAGCCAAGACGGTGAAACCCTGTCTCTACTAAAAATACAAAAACTAGCCATGTGTGGTGATGGGTGCCTGTAATCCCAGCTACTGGGGAGCCTGAGGCAGGAGAATTGCTTGAACCCAGGAGACAGAGATTGCAGTGAGCAGAGGTGGCACCACTGCACTCCAGCCTAGGTGACAGAGTGAGATTCCGTTTCAAAAAAAAAAAGGCTGGGCATGATGGCTCACGCCTGTAATCCTAGCACTTTGGGAGGCCGAGGCAGGTGGATCACTTGAGGCCAGGAGTTCAAGACCAGCCTGGCCAACATAGTGAAACTCTGTCTCTATAAAAATACAAAAATTAGCTGGGCATGATGGCGGGTGCCTGTAATCCCAGCTACTTGGGAGGCTGAGGCAGAAGAATCGCTTGAACCTGGAAAGCAGAGGTTGCAATGAGCCGAGATCGTGCCATTGCACTCCAGCCTGAGCAACACAGTGAGACTCCCTCTCAAAAAAAAAAAAAAAAAAAAAAAAGACTTAATGGAAATAAATACTAAAGTATGCAGCACAAAGTGTCATGATGTCTGCAACTTACTTTCAAAAGGTCAGGAAAAAAATTGTGTATGCAAAGAGATAAAGCAAAGAGGCAAGATGTAGACTGGGCGAGGTGGCTCACGCCTGTAATCCCAGCACTTTGGGAGGCCAAGGCGGGAGGATCACCAGGTCAGAAGATCGAGACCATCCTGGCTAACATGGTGAAAACCCGTCTCTACTAAAAATACAAAAAATTAGCTGGGCGTTGTGGCGGGCACCTGTAGTCCCAGCTACTCGGGGGGCTGAGGCAGGAGAATTGCTTGAATCTGGGAAGTGGAGGGTGCAGTGAGCCCAGGTTGTGCCACTGCACTCTGGCCTGTGCAATAGAGCAAGATTCTGTCTCAAAAAAAAAAAAAAAAAAAAGGAAGAAGATAATAATTGGTAAATCTAGATGAAGGTATATGGAGGGTTGCTGTGTTATTACTTGAATAGTTCTGTAAGTTTTAAATGTTTCAAAATAAAAAGTTTGAGGAAAAAGGAAACTCTATGTAAGAAGAACCACCAAGGGCTCAGATTCCTTAAAAATGAAGGTCTGGGACACATCACCTTCTAAACAACCCTGAACAGCCAAGACGCAGGCTGAAAGTAAAGGGAGCATGAGCTGGGTAGTGAAGGAGGGAAGTTATTCATACCAGGGTTGAATGTTTATTGTAGAAAAAGTCTGTAGCTTTTTTTTTTTTTGAGATGGAGTCTCGCTCTGTCGCCCAAGCTGGAGTGCAGTGGCACAATCTCAGCTTACTGAAACCTCTGCCTCCCAGGTTCAAGCGATTCTCCTGCTTCAGCCTCCCAAGTAGCTGGGACTACAGGTGCGTGCCACCATGCCCAGCTGATTTTTGTATTTTTAGTAGAGATGAGGTTTCACCATGTTGGTCAAGCTGGCCTCAAACTCCTGATCTCAGGTGATCTGCCCACCTCGGCCTCCCAAAGTGCTGGTATTACAGGCGTGAGCCACCGCGCCTGGCCTGTAGCTTCCCCATATATTATTGCTCTTCTTGCTGTGGTCTCTCTCTGTTGCCCAGTCCGGAATGCAGTGGTGCGATCTTGGCTCACTGCAGACTTGACCTCCTGAGCTCAAGCGATCCTTCCATCTCAGCCTCCCAAGCAGCTGAGACTACGTGCATGTACCACAACACCCAGCTGAATTAAAAAAACAATTTTTTTTTTTTAGGAGACAGAGTCTTGCTCTGTTACCCACGCTGGAGTGCAGTGGTGCAACCTCTGCCTCCTGGGATCCTTGCCACCTCAGCCTCCGGAGTAGCTGGGACCACTGTTGCACACCCACACTCAGCTATTTTTTTTTGTATTTTCAGTAGAGATGGGGTCTTGCTATGTTGCCCAGGCTGTCTCGAACTCCTAAGCTCAAGCGGTCTGCTTGCCTTGGCCTCCCAGAGTGTTAGGATTACAGGCGTGAGCTACTGCACTCGGTTAGTATATTTTTAATAGTTTTTTTTGTTGTTGTTTGAGAAGGAATTTTGCTCTTGTTGTCCAGGCTAGAGTGCAATGGCATGATCTCGGCTCACTGCAACCTCTGCCTCCCAGATTCTCCTGCCTCAGCTGCCCGAGTAGCTGAGATTACAGGCACATGCCACCACGCCTGGCTAATTTTTTTTTTTTATTAATTTTTTTTGCACACAAAAACAATAAACATTTTCTAAAAATACATACAAACAAAAAGATGTGCATCAAACATATTAGGAAGGTTGCACATGGGAAGACGGGGAATAGAAATGGGGAGTGGGAATTAAAATAAATGAGAGAGGGACTTTATATGGATCAGTGATAATAACTCAATCCTCTATTTGACGAAGAGGGAGAAGGAAGAGGAAGAAAAAGAAAGTGGGATAAAGGATCAGAAAGGGAGGAAAATAGAAGAAATTAGAGTATGACTCCAGGGTAGACCTGTTTTGCTGTCACTGAGTTGGTTGGCTGGTTTGTCTGTTGTATCCTTCATATGTTTCGCCCTGTTGGCCAGACTGGTCTCGAACTCCCAGCCCGAAGCGATCAACCCACCTCGGCCCCCCAGAGTGCCGGGACCACAGGCGTGAGCCACCACGTCCAGCCCCCACATTGCTTCTGGCCTCCGTGGTAGACCTCCCAGACGGGGTGGTCGGGCAGAGGCGCTCCCCATATCCCATACAGGGCGGCCGGGCAGAGGCGCTCCTCACTTCCCAGACTGGGTGGGCCTGGCTAATTTTTGTATTATTAGTAGGGACGGGGTTTCACTATGTTGGCCAGGCCAGTCTCAAACTCCTGATCTCAGGTGATCCACCCACCTCGGCCTCCCAAAGTGTTGGGATTACAGGTGTGAGCCACTCTCCCGGCCTTTAATAGATTTTAATTCTTGATTCTTCTTTTTTTCCCTCTGCTCTCGTATATAGGGTGTCTTGGTAGTAATTAACTCTACGATACAGTTCATAGGTTGCAAAATGTTGAGATGGATGATAAGGGAATTGCAGGAGGAATGGACACCATCCAGAAACCCTGGACTTGGGAGTGGATATCATAATTAACAAGACTTTGAGTTGTCTCCCTTTGGAGAGAGTGAATGTATTTTTTTTTTTTTGAGACGGAGTCTTGCTCTATTGCCTGGGCTGGAGTGCAATAGCATGATCTCTGCTCACTACAACCTCCACATCCCAGGTTCAAGCGATTCTCCTGCCTCAGCCTCCTGAGTAGCTGGGATTACAGGCACCCACCACCACGCCCAGCTAATTTTTGTATTTTTAGTAGACACGGAGTTTCACCATCTTGGCCAGGCTGGTCTTGAACTCCTGGCCTGACCTCAGGTGATCCAGCCACCTCGGCCTCCCAAAGTGCTGGAATTACAGGCGTGAGCCACCGTGCCCAGCCGAGTGAATGTATTTTTGACAGGAAGAGGGATAGATTCATTATACTACATAGGCCAGATATGTTGTTGCTGTTTTTTGAAGACAGAGAATAGGATATAGATGACTGTTGGGCACGTAAAACAGTGCACCGCAGGGGCATTTGTCATTTTGTTGATTGTCCAACAACTTCTTTGCCTATTTTGGGGAATTCCTTTGTAGATGTATTTGTGCAGTATAGTGTCTAGATAAGCCAAAGTGGGAAAGTCCTTCTCTCTACCTTAGCTACTTGTTTTTTTAGGGTGGAGGGAAGGTTTGGGTTTTTTTTGTTTTTTTTTGTTTGTTTGTTTTTTGAGATGGAGTCTTGCTCTTGTCGCCCAGGCTGGAGTGTAGTGGTGCGATCTTGGCTTACTGCAACCTTCACCTCCCGGGTTCAAGTGATTCTCCTGCTTCAGCCTCCCAAGTAGCTGGGATTACAGGCGCACACCACCACACCTGGCTGATTTTTGTATTTTTAATAGAGAGGGAGTTTCATCATGTTAGCCAGGCTGGTCTCGAACTCCTGACCTCAGGTGATCCACCCGCCTCGACCTCCCAAAGTGCTGGGATTACAGGTGTGAGCCACCGCACCCGGCCAGCTACCTTGTTTGAAGGAGGTATCCTGAGCTGCTAATCCAATACTTCAGTTCGGCTACCTAGTTCCCTTTCTGCACCCCAACAGGGCAGACCAGCCCCGAGTGGTTTCCCAGGGCCCTGTGGCTGATGCCTGATGCAGGGTGAGTTGAGAGCACTTTGAGGACCCAGGACAAGAATCTCCTCCTTCCATGGCTACTCCGGCCTCAGCGCAGGTCCAGGGTGAGTTGCTGCCTTCCACTGGGTGAAGCTCTAAGGATGGTGTCCTTTTTTCTTGTCTTCCCCTCCCCAGAAAGCAGGAGATAAGCCACTCAAGTGCTGAGGGGCCCCGCAGGTAAGAAAGTGCTGGCCCTTCAGTTCCCCGACCCTCTGCCTTCACAAATGTTACCAGGGCCTGAAGCTGAACCCCTGTGGGGACAGAGAGATGCAGTCAAGTACAGGTTGTGGGGTCCCACAGACCTGGGTTTAAATCCCATTCCTGATAGTATGTCAAATCTCCAGTCTCTATATGATGGCAGAAAATTCAAGTGAAAAACAAAAAGTTGGCCGGGAGTGATGGCTCATGCCTTTAATCCCAGCACTTTGGGAGGCCAAGATGGATGGATCACCTGAGGTCAGGAGTTCAAGACCAGCCTGGCCAACATAATGAAACCCTGTCTCTACTAAAAATGCAAAAAATTAGCCGGGCATAGTGGCGGGCACCTGTAATCCCAGCTACTGGGGAGGCTGAGGCAGAAGAATTGCTTGAACCCAGGAAGCGGAGGTTGCAACGAGTGGAGATTGTAACATAGAGCTCCAGCCTGGGCAACAAGAGCAAAACTCTGTCTCAAAAAAAGAAAAAAAAGAGAAACAAAAACATAAAGTTTGGTGGGAATGTAAATTGGTATAGACACAATGGAAAACAATATGGCAGTTCCTCAAAAAATTAAAAATGTGATCCAGCCATTCCACTTCTGGGTATTTACCCAAAGGAACTGAAAGCAAGGTCTTGAACAGATATTTGCGCACCCTTGTTTATAGCAGCACTGTTTCACCATAGCTAAACTGTAGATCCAACCTGAGTGTCCATGGACGAACAAATGGATACACAAAGTGTAGTATATACATGTATACAATGGAATATTATTCAGCCTTAAAAAGGAAGGCCATTGGGACATATGTAACAACATGGATGAACCTTGAGGACATGATGCTAACAATGAGGTACTTAGAGTAGTCAAATTTATAGAGACAG